>NW_027185804.1:39451504-39485139 GCF_028583685.1 Petaurus breviceps papuanus
GTGTGTGTGTGTGTGTGTGTGTGTGTGTGTGTGTGTGTGTGTGTGTGTGTTTTCTTTGATGGCACAATTTTCTTCCGAGGCTCAAAGAAGGATAAGTCTACTCCCCCTATTTTTGATGTACTACAGCTATAGAATTTTAAAAGAAAGGAAGTCTGTGAAAACAAAAAGAGTCAAAGACACTTAAAACTCATTTTCATATATCTTAGAGAAATAAACAGTTCTTTTTCAAAATCTCTTTCTTTGGATTTAGAGATTGCAGTCATCATGGAGGAAACCATAGCTACTTATCACAAATCTTAAAATATTCCAATACAATCTCTACAGGTGGTAAGAATCTCTCTCTCTCTCTCTCTCTCTCTCTCTCTCTCTCTCTCTCTCTCTCTCTCTCTCTCTCTCTCTTTCTCTCTGTCACACATACACACACATGCACAGGCACACACACATCACACTCTTCCTAAGGGATGTCTTCCTCAAAAGAGGTATGTAAGTGTATCTCATTGAGGGATTCTTCCTATATAAAGCTCCACATTCCAGAATTTCATCAAGCAGATTTTGGGAAACATCAAAGAGATGAGTGCCTCTCCTAATCATTATTTTCTAGAAAACCACAGTCGTCTCCTGTACCCCTGCACACAAATGAATGCACACATATGTGCTTATTAAATATGTTTTCCAACTTTTTTGGTACTACAGAGAAGATGATGTTTACTATAACCAATAATGCAAGCAGTTATTTTTCACTTCTGATGCCATGACTAAAGTGACTTCTTCCTCAAAAGACATTTTTTAAAGGAGAGAAAAATTATTTTATAATCAAATGCAAGAATTAAAAAAATATTTTCCTCAAGATCATTTTTAGACATATATAAACTGAAACAAAAGGGGGGATAGGGAATAATTGTTCATTTCTCCAAATGTTTCCATAAAAAAATCAATTGGAGAGAATACTATGAAGAGAAGAAAGTCATAGTATTCTCTTTTTCATTCTGCTTTTAATTGTAGGTGTATTTGTGTAGTCCTTATAAAGATTAGAGTCTTTATTCCAATTCTCACACTGACAAGCCACACTGATGGCTGACTGCAATTCTACTTGAGCATTCTAGGACTCCTCATGAGGGGTTGGGATGTCTTTCAATGCTACCAGTTTTAATCCACTTTCAGATATTTTCTCTCTACAATATCCATCACTAAGACTTTCTCAATATCATTCTTATAATTGATACATACATCAATATAATTTAAATAATTAATATAATTTATCTTTTAAAAAAATATTTACTGAGAAGATATAGCAACAAAAAAGAATGCACTTCATCCTTATTAGAAACTATATCCCTGGGGAAATTGTTACCAAGGTTACCAAAGTGTTACCAACTCTTAGCACAAAATAATTGTTCCACCACATTTTTTCCCCCTAAATAACTGGGATAGCTCCCTGCTGGTTACCTTCAATTCACTACTGTACTGGAGACTCAAGCAAGTTACTTAAGACTTCATTCCTCAAAAACACACACTCTTATACACATACACACATATATACAAATATATAGATTCCCATGTATATACATACATACATATATATGTATGTGTGTATATTTCTGTATATATGCATGTGTGTATATCTATGTATGCATACATACACTTACATTTCTACATGCTTCCCCCTCAATAAAATATTAGCTCCTTGAGAAAAAGAAAGCTTCAATCTTTGTCTCCCCCCCATCATCAAAGACATTTACTTTAAAAAAATAAACAAAAATAAAACCAATGAAGTTTGGAAAGCAAATCTGTGATTGTATCAACACATTCTCTGCAATTAAATTTTGGTGTTAGGATTGTATAGAGCACTGAAAAATTAATAGACTTGACTGAAGCCACACAGCTAATATTTGTGAGAAATGACATTTAAACCTAGGACTAGGATGAGCTCTCCATTCATTATGTCATGGTTCTTCATCTTGCAAACAGTACACATAGGAAATATAAACTAATTTTGGAGGGAAGCACTAGAAGCTGGTGTTGATGACAAATAGCCTCATGGAGGATGTGGAAAAATGATTCAAACTTATTTAAAACAAAAAAAATGAAAAGAAAGTGAAAAGGTAAAGAAATTTGTATTTTCTTCAGAAAAATATCTTACTAGAAACATCAGTCAAATGGCATGACATATTTATAGTAACATAATATGTGACAATCTCTTCAGTTTAACTTCCTATACTTGACGTAACATCAAGGGCTTCTCTAAGAGTGTCTTATTTGCATTCCTCTATATGCTAATCCTATTACTTTAACTATCCTGGCTTTCAATGGACAGTCCCTTATTGTTCAAGGCTCAAAGACCTGTTATGTTTTAAATAGCCTCCTGTGAGGGCAAAACCAAGTTTAAAAAGGGAAGGCAGGGACTTGAGGGACTTGCCTGCACTCTTCCCAAAGTACCTCTGAAAACCTTTAAATAATGTCCTAAAATAAGTTCTGGAGAAGCCAAACCCCAAAAAAGGAAGGGGTGAAAAAATTATGAAGCCCTTGCAAACTTGGATGTTTGCTACTTCATTCCAGTAAGTAGTAATATTAAACTTTAAAAGTCAATAATTATTAGTAATTCTATTTTCTACTTTTCTATAGACCCCCTCAGGGTATTTATATGCTTGAGATGGATGCATTATTTTTCATGTTTTCTAAATTCTGTAGCCAATTAACTATTCAGTAGACTAGAATCCTGAATCTGCAGCTGTCATTTGGTGCAATTTTAAGGAAACCACATAAAGCCTTTTGATAATCCTAGCTCTATAATGAAATCATAACTTCTATTGAAAATATCTCTACTACTTTTTCCTTTGTAGTTTTTTTTCTTGACTCTACAATTAAGGTTATTAACTCTGAGACAACTCCAGATACATTGAACTTTAGGACCATGTGGACTTTCCCTGGTCTCTGGGCAGATTACTCAAAGGATTTAATTAGAGAAGAAAGAGTTTTAAAAACATGATATTAGAATGACTCACGGACATGAAACCCTGATTTTCTCGAATATGGATAAAATCCTCCTTCATTGACAAAAGCGTCCATGGACTCACATAGAATAAACTTCACAATCTAAGGAAGTGAAATTCTTTGGCAAAATACTGATGTGAGCGAATTGGGAAGAAAAAAAATTGGAAATAACATTGATATAGATCTTCTCATGGACGATTCTGTCTTTGTGGTGACAACAGGGTGAGTGGTAGCAAATAACATTTTTATTGCCCTAAGCTGCTGTCTTTCAATATCAAGTAAAATGTGAGATTATAGGACTGGGACCAATTGATTTCATGGAAAAGTAATATTTTTATAAAATTCATTCATATTTCTGATTCTACAGCAAGCCTTAGTTTGGTACATAGATACTAACCTAAATTGAATGAGTGTTTTTCACTTAGTTCAGTGAGAAATGAGAAAAGATTCCTTTTATCAAAATAAAGAATTAAACCACTTACAAAAATCTGTAGTGATAGTAATCTCACCTGACCAATTTTTAATCTCTTTATGAAGTTAAGGATATAAATTAAGAAATCAAATGACTCAGCTGATTATTTTAAGATACATGGGGCCCTTCACAGCATCCACTGTGAATTGACATTTTTGCAATGAGACTAGTAAAGTATAAAGAACAGGCTTCAGAAAAAATTCAGAAAAAGTCATATGCTATTGATTTCAGAAGAATGTTTTAGTGATCTGCTTTTGGCTATTAATTAGACAATAATTTCAGACAAATTTAAAAGCAGAAAAAACACATGATGTCTTATTTCCTCCCTCCATTTGGAAATGTCTGATTAACATGAGGTGATTATGACAATAATATAGCCATAAGAAATATTTTTATGACATTTATATCATGTTTGTTATTTTCTAGTTAATAAAAAAGCATCATTTATTTAGTATAATTTCATCTTAGTATATGATATACATATTTGGAAAAAGTGTAAATAATAATTAAAAGTGATATGTTCGGATGGATTACTTGCATTTTAATAAAGACATTATGGATAAAAAAACCCTTATTGTTACAATGAAACAAATACCAATTGACTGATTGAAAACAGATGCTATTAGTACTTCACTCTTTAGTGATGGAGGGTCACTTGTATGACCCTCAGATTATTTAAGAAAAGTACTTGATTACTTAAAAAAAACACAAATCTTGTCATGTAGGAGATCAGGAGCCCTTGAATCAGTCTTACTGTGCCTTAGCTTCTTTCCCCTGGAATCATTACCAAATACTTTTCTTCTTTTGTGAAAACAAATTATATTATTGAATTGGAAGTGTCTTGGAAATTTTAGAAGAACACTGGCACCTTGATTTACAACATTATGTTTCCAAAAAGAAAGTAAAATAGTTATGCTATTGGAAATGGGGTAACTCATTGCCAGACCATCACTACAGAAGACATGAGGAAAAGAACATTTGTATAGCAAAATATTCATTAAACTACTTTTTGTAGCAATAAAAACTAAAAACAATATAGGTGTCCATTTATTGGGAAACACTCACATATGACAGAATATGTCTGCATTATTAGAAAATATGAACATCTGAAATTTAGAGAAACAGATTCCTTTTTGGAAAGCAGATTCAAATGGGTAAAAATGAAAAACAATATCCACAAAGTTGACAATATTAAAAGAAAGAGTAATTCATATGTAAGGCAATTATTGTGATCAAATTTGTCACAGGAAATACTTGAGAACATAGACCTTCCTTTTGTTACAAAGAAGAGAAATGACGAGTAACACATTTCATATACTTTCAAAAGTAGGGGGCTACATTGAGAAAAGAAAGTCATATAAAGAGGTCAACAAGATATTGATGTTTCATAATTATCTTTGCAGGTAAGAAAGAAACTGACCGCTGAAACTACAGAAAAATAATCAATTTTGTATGTGAGGCCAAAATTTGTAAATAGAATATCCAAAATTTCTTCTTTCTACTCCCACCTACAAAAGCTTAGTGAAGCAGGTAATGTTTCACTGTTATGACATGTGTTTTGGGGAGGAAACTAATGCCCACAAAGATCTAACTGATAGTCCATAAAAAGGGACAAATGGGAGAACTGAATTCAAAGCCCTTCTAACTACAATTCTGGTGCTATAAACTGTTATTCCTGCCCCTGTTTCACCCCCCCCCCAAAAAAAAAGCATGAAAAATAGGAACAATGTCACTGAGTTTGTCCTCCTAGGCCTCACCCGGAATCCTGAAGTACAAAAAATACTATTTGCTCTATTCTTAATTATCTACCTTTTAACTATTTCAGGCAACATTCTGATTATTATAACTGTCATTGGAAGTAAAAGTTTGAGGTCCCCTATGTATTTCTTTCTTGCCTTCTTGTCTTCTATGGATGCTATCTATTCCACTGTCATTGCCCCTAAAATGACCCTAGACATGCTCTTTGAAAAGGCAACCATTTCTTTCCAAGCTTGTCTGCTTCAGCTTTTCTTGGGACACCTGTTTGGTGGGGCTGAAGTTTTCCTCCTTGTTTCTATGGCCTATGATCGCTATGTAGCCATCTGCAAACCCTTGTATTACTTAGTCATTATGAGATGGCGGGTATGTGTTCTGTTGGTGGTGGTATCTTGGATTGGAGGGTTCATGCATTCATTGGTTCAGCTTCTATTTATTGTTAGTCTCCCATTCTGTGGACCCAATATTATTGATCACTTTGCTTGTGACATGTACCCTTTATTGGAACTTTCCTGTACAGACACCTATGTAATTGGCATCTCAGTGGTTGCCAATGGGGGAGCTATATGCACCATTATCTTTGTCCTATTGCTAATCTCCTATGGGGTCATTCTACACTCTTTGAAAAGCCAAAGTTCAGAAGGTCGACAAAAAGCCCTTTCTACTTGCATCTCCCACATCACAGTTGTTGTCTTCTTCTTTGTCCCTTGTATTTTCATGTATGTTAGGCCTGTCTGTACCTTCCCCATTGATAAATCTCTAACTGTCTTTTATACCATCATCACCCCTATGCTGAACCCTTTGATCTACACCCTAAGAAACACAGAGATGAAAAATGCCATGAGGAAACTTTGGAACAGAAAAGTGATGTCTAGCTGTAAGGTAAAGAATGTCTTGCTCAAACAGTGATGTTTCACAAAGGAAATGATAGAAGATTGTCACATTCCTAGAAACTATTTGAGGCTAAGGGAGCATATCCTGAGTATGTTAAGAAAAAATTACTTTTCTGCCATTAGTATTAGAAACTACATTTTTGTTGTTGTTGGAACTATTTCTTTATGAGCATGATAGTTGATGAAAAATGCCATCCATGTCCAGGTAGACAACCTACAGTCTGATTTCACATTGAAGCATATGTTTCTTTTTTTTTCTTTTTCTGTAATGTGTCTAATGTATAAATATGTTTTATATAACTTCCTATGCATAATGTACATCACATTTTTCACATTTTCAATGAGGGCAGAAGCATATGCATGAAGGGAGATAAGTTGGGACTAAAAAGATTATCATGGACCATTAGAAAAAAATATTTATTCATTTTAATCACATGACATTTTTTAAGATCAATTGATTCTTCCAACAAAGAGGCAAAGACAATTCTGAGAATAATACTGGTCAAACATGTTTAATGAATTGAACTATTATGTCATATGATATGTTTGTGGTATGGCAGTGGATATTCTAGGGAAGATAAAAAGAAAATGAAACACTTTCTCTATTAACTTTATGTTAATACTGCTCCAAGTTTTTAAGGTAAATTAGGCATCTTCATATGTAATATTAAACATTATGATACTAAAACCATACCTCATGACTTGTAATATGATATAAAAAACTAGTAAGAGAGGAATATTTCTTTTTAATATGGAGGATTTTAAAAATTATGTCAAATTGCAAAATGCAAAAATTTGTGTGACCCGATTTTTCAATGAAATAACATGTCACAATTGTAACATACTGTAATATTAAATTACAATATCAGTAGTTAAAATGTAAATTGGTACTTATTATCTTTTTCAATAAGAGAAGTTGCATGGCATAGTGGACATAGTTTTGTAGCTGTTGTATAAAAGAACTATTCTTAAATCACCTCTGATCATGTATGGATTTTTAACCTCTTTCAAACTTTAAACTTATTCTTATTGTGATAAATAGGGATATGAACAATCCCATTCCCTCTTTTAAAAACTTATTTTATGGGGACGGCTAGGTGGCGCAGTGAGTAAAGCATCGGCCCCAGAGTCAGGATGACCCAAGTTCAGTTCCGGCCTCAGACACTTAACACCCACACAAAATAACTAGCTGTGTAACCCTGGGCAAGTAACTTAACCCCAATTGCCCTCCAAAAAGCAAAAAAGTATATATTTATTATAGAAATATTGCTAAAACAAGATGTTATGTGTGTATTTTTGTTCACTTTTTAATTTTTATTTGATGACCTATAGATTGCAGCATAGCTGTCATTTTAAGTAACAGATTATTTTTTGGACTCCAAAAAAATATTTGTAAATGTAAATCCATCTCAATAATAATGTCATTTAATCATCTTTAGTTAAATTCTGAAAGCAGTGAGGACAAAATAGCAGTTTATTTAAGTTGTCCTATTTTAACAAAGTGTTGATCCTCTTGTCTAGATAAGGAAATGTTCTATGTTGGTGAGACACTATAAGATTTTTTCGGTTTAAATATCTGAGCTTTTTTTCTATTTTATGAATCAATATCATATTCCTCTAAATAAGTTGAGATCTTAATTTGGACTCAGTGTATTTCTCAATTTCTCTTATTTCTTTCAGGCCACCAAAATGTTTCTTAAGTGTTATTTCAGGATATCAATTTTTAAAATACTGCTTTGATGTGCTTCACTGTTTCAATAATTCCCTTACATGATCTTCATTAATTAATATGTATGGATATCCCAAGAGCTGGAAATGTCATTCTTTGATGCTGTTCCCTCCTTTCCCAATGATATAGAAATAGAGCTGAAACTTGGTAAGATGATGGTGGTGATAATGAATATAGTAATAGCTATATAGAAATATAGCATTTACTTAATCACAGGGCTTATGTGAAAAGTGCAGGGACACACAGTGAGTAAGTGCCTGAGAGCTAGATTAAAGTCACATCTTCTGAATTCTAGGCCCTGAGCTCTAACCACTGTGGAATCTTTCTTTGCCCACAATTATCATGATCATGATTTTTTTTATTTTATAAATGCTGTTTTTGTTATTTTATGTAATTATGTTTTATCTTCAAAAGACTGTTTACATTATTCCAATAATATATTGTATGTTTCTTTGCTAAGCCTTTATGCAACTAGTAGAAGTATTATCTTGAACTTATAAATGCTATATATAGGTATTATAATTTCTCTCATTCTTGCTTCATGGATGTTCCACTGTTTTCCCCTGTTATATGCTTCCTTGGTTTTGCCACTTAAAAACTTCTCATTTCAAATTCATTTTTGAAACATTCTCTAGCTATCATATATCTCACCTTTATTTTTCTATTACTTTCAAATTTGATTATTTTGAGGAGGTAATATTCCATGATACACGATCACTGAATTTCACTTGGATAGTATTTGTGTTAAACAGATGAATTTTTAAAGCAGGGACTCTTAGGATTATTGGAATTACCATGGACTTCTCAGAAGAGATTAACCTTAATCTTCTCCTTCTACCCATGTCTGGCTCCAACCTTTGTCGATTGTCAGTGGTTATTCAGTCTTCTATATTTTGATGAATAAACATCATTAGAATAGTAATAATTAAATTTTATATGGCACTTGAAAATTAATAAAGTTTTATAAATGTACCCGATTTTATATTTGACCACAAATCTTCTTTTATTACCTTCACTCCTTGAAAGGGGGGTGGTTACAATTCTTTGTATTTATACATCAACTACTCTGCACTCAGAATTCATCAAAGTTCTTTCTACAGGTGGAAAGCATTTTTCATCACAGACCATTGAATTATCTTGCATCACTCTATTTAGTAGAGTAGTTAATCTTCCACAATTGATTATCATACAATATTGCTGTTACTGTGTACAAAGTTTTCAAGGTTCTGTTCATTTCACTTTAAATCAGTTAAAATAAGTCTTCTGAGATTTTTCTGAATCCCCTCAGCTTGTAATTTCTTATGGGAAATTAATATTCAATTAAAATCATTTACTATATCTAATTCAGTTATTCCCAAATTGGCAGATATCTCTTTAATTTATATTTTTTTGCTGCCACTTAAAGAAGTACTGTAAATATTTTTGGTGCAAATAGGTTCTTTCCCTCTCTTTGTAATTGTATTTCTGAGTCAAACAATGCACTATTTTATAGACTTTTGCATATAATTCCCTATTGTTTTCTAGTATGGTGGGACCATTTCACAACTCCACCAAGAATTCATTTGTGCACCTACTTTCTCATATTCTTTCTATCCTTTTCCTTTTCTCTTATTTTAGTTAATCTGATAGGTGGTCCCTCAGAGTTCCTTAAGTTTTTATTTCTCTTATAAAAATTATTTAGAGCATTTTATGTGACTATTAGTAATTCTAATTGCTTTTCTTGAAAAGTGCCTGTTGGATACTATCCATTTTTTTATGAAAAAATGATAAAAAACATATTTATAGGTTCTGGTTTCTAGTCTATTGTATTGGTTTCTGATTCATGGGTGAGATGAACATACTCACACTCACAGTTATGATAACTAACTACATTTCCTTCCATACAGTTTTCTTTTGTTAATTCTTTTCTCTCTTTTTTTTCTGTTCTCTCTTCTTCATTTTGCTTCTGACCAGTAACTCCCTTTAATTTTATTTTTATAATCTTTTTTTCCTTTTGACCCCTTTTCCTTCCAACTCTCCTCTTTTGAAAAAGAAATTTCTATGCCCAATTAAATATGCATTTGTATTTTTTATCTCTCAGAACTAACTGAAATAAGAATGAATTTCAAATATTTCCCAGCTCCTCCCCTGACAATTTTTTACTTCCCTCAAAATCCTCTTTTGTGTATGCCTCTTTTGTATGAGATAATTTTATCATTCCTCTCCCCTCCATTTTTTTTTTATTTTAGACTCAGGGGGCAGAACAGAAATACAAAATAGAGAAAAGAAACAAAAAAAAAATATTGTAAAACATATTGGAACCCATACAAAGAAAGAAAAAAAACATGTCATGTGCATAGCAGAACATAATAGAGGATTCAAAATATGTAAGAATAAATTTTCATTTCAAGAAAGACTTGGTGATAAATAACATGGTTTGTGTGAGAATTGTCCATCTTTTCTTTGGTATCTAGTAAGTTTTCTTTTGTTCTTTTCTGTGCACTTTTTTTCTGTTGTTCTTTTTTTCCCCTTGCTCCATACCCCTTAGAAGGCAACAATAAAGTGTAGATATGTTTCTCTATAGCTATAGATACATACATACATACATATATGCATGTATACATAGACATATACTTTACGAAACGCATTCTACTCCTGATTTTTGTTATTATTTCCTACATGTATCTTGTTTCCTATCCCTCGTGCCTATTCTACTTTACTTTTACCCACTACCATGCCCTTCTATTACTTTCCTACCCCCCTCCAAGGATCCCTCCCCTAACATCCCATTCCCATTAATCTATATACCCTTCTACACTCCCTCACTCTCTTTTCTACAGATCCCTCCTTTATACCCTCCCACCCTCCCTATGCCCCTAGCATTTTATCCATCTGAAATTAGAAGACTTTTACACTTATAAAATATATATGTATTGTTCCCTCCTAAACCAATCATTCCCAATGAAAGCAGGTTACAAGACCTACCAGTCTTCCTCCCCCATCGAATTCCTCTGAATTTATTCTTCCTCTTGCACCTCATTTGCATAAAATAACTACTCTTTTTAGCTGTCCTTAAATGGTTTTACTTTTTAGATTAGTATCATACTTGGTTTACCTCAATCCTTCTTACAAACTATCCAATTATTATTAGGAATATTACATAAAGTAATTTGCCTATTTGTTGTCATACCAATCTATATACCAAAAGTTATTTTATAGAGCTAGAAAAAAATAGTTAACATTTACATACATAAAAATAAAGAGTCTGTCCTTATGAATTCCTTATAATCTGTCTTTGCTTTCTCTCTTACATTTCTCTTGCTTCTTGTATGTTGACTCTTCTATTAAGTTCAGTATTTATTATTAACAAAGACTTGAAAGTCTGAGATCTTATCAAGTGTCCATTTTTTCCCATTCAGGATAATTCTTAACTTTAGAGTGTATGATATTTTCAGCCATAGCCCCAGTTCTTTCGGTCTTCGACATGTGTTCCAAGACCCATGGTCCTTAAGGTCTCTGATGCTAGGTCTTGTGCAATTATAATTGTGGCACCATCATATTTAAACTGCTTTAATCTTGAGGCTTTAATATTTTGTCCTTGAGCTTAAGGTTTCAAATTTGACTAGAATATCCCTGAGTTTTCCTCATAGGATCTCTTTTTAAGTGGTAATAAATGGATTTTTTTCCCCTATTTCAATTTTGTTCCCTTTTTCTAATGCTTCAGGAAAATTTTCTTTATTTTTCCTATTACTGTACCAATATTCTACTTTTTTTGGATTATACCTTTCAGTTCAAAATTTTTTTATATTTTTTTCTCTTCTTGATCTTTTCTCCAAATCCATTGTTTTTCTTATAAGAGGTTTCACTTTCTCTTCTATTTTCTCATTATCCATATTTTGTCTAATTATATCTTGATCTCTTATAACTTCCTTGGCTTCTTTCTGCCCAATTCTAACTTGTGAGGTGCTATTTTCTTCCGTAAAATTCTGGATCATGTCCACTATCACTCCTCATTCAATTAGTTATGAGAAATGCTAGCTATAGCAATAAGAGAAGAAAAAGAAACTGAAGTAATTAGATTAGACAAAGGAGAGACTAAGCTATCACTCTTTGCAGTTAATATGATGATACACTTAAAGAGAATACTAGATAATCAAGCCAAAAAAAAAAAAAAAACAACAACTGGAGACAATAAATAACTTCAGCAAAGTTTCAGGTCATAAAATAAGTCCACATAAATTTTGGCATTCCTATATATTTCTAACAAAGCCCAACAGCAATAAATAGTAAGAGAAATTCCATTTAAAGTTACTGTAGACATTATAAAATATTTAGAAATCTACCTGCAAAAACAAACCCAGGAAATCTATGAACACAATTACAAAACACTTTTCACACAAATAAAGTCAGATAGAAATAATTGGAAAAATATCAGTTGCTCATGGATAGGTTGAGCTAATATAATAAAAATGAAAATTTTACCTCTATTAATTTTGCTATTTAGTGCCATACCCATCAATCTACCAAAAATATTTTATAGAACTAGAAAAAATAGTCACAAAATTCATCTAGAAGAAAAAAAAGTCCAGAATATCAAGGGAATTAATGAAAAGAAATTCTAGGCAAAGTGACCTAATCAACAGATTTTTTTTTTGCTTTTTGGAGGGGAGAGGGAAGGGGAATTGGGGTTAAGTGACTTGTCCAACGTGACACAGCTAGTAAGTGTTGAGTGTCTGAGGCCAGATTTGAACTCAGGTCTTCCTGACTCCAGGGCCAGTGCTCTATTCACTGCACCACCTAGCCACACCTGTCATCAGATTTTAAACTGTAATATAAAGCAGCAGTCATCAAAACTACTTGGTACTGGCTGAGTAATAGAGTAGTGGATAAGTGGAACAGATTAGGTACACAAAACACAGCAGTCAACGACTAGAGTGATTTACTTTTTGAGAAAGCATTGACAAAAAATGCAGGTAAAACTGGAAAATAGTATGGCAGAAACTGGGCATAGACCAATAACTAAAACCATATACCAAAATCAAGTATAAATGGGTACACAATCTAGATATAAAGCCTCCTACTGTAAACAGTCTAGGAGAGCAAGGGATAGATTACCTGTCAGATTTATGGAGAAGGGAAGAATTTATTACCAAACAAGAGATATAGCATTATGAAATGGATAAATTTGATTAACATATAAAAAGGCATGTTTGTATGCTTTAATGTTTTTTTTTTCTTTTATTAATTTGTTTATTTCCTTTTAGTTTACAGGATTCAATTCCACAATTCCTTGAGTTTCACATTTTGTCCCCCTCCCTGCCCTCCCCACCATGGCGGCTTATAGTCAAGTATAGGATCTGTAAATACTTTCACATTATACATTAGTCAGGTTATAGGAATGGATTGTACCAGCTGGAATGAAAAATAGTAAAGAGGACATAAAACCAAGTAAGAGAAGGAAAAAGATAAAAAGATTAGGTATTTTGCTTCCACCTGGATATAATCTTAGTTCTTTCTAGTTCTTTCTCTGGATGCACATATTTCTCTCCTGAGTCTTTTGGGATTGACTTATATCACTGCATTGCTGAGAAGAGTCCAGTCTATCAAAATATGTCATCACACATAAGTTGTGTCTGTAATTGTGTACAAATTTCTCCTGGTTCTACTCTTCTCACTCAGCATCAGTTCTTTTATGCCTCTCCAGGTAAATATGAACACCGTCTGCTCCTCGTTTCTTATAGCACAACAGTATTCCATAACATGCATATACCACAACTTGTTCAGCCATTCCCCAATTGATGGGCACCCCCTTCATTTCCAATTCTTTGCTGCCACAAAAAGAGCTGCTATAAACATTTTTGTACATATGGGTCTTTCTCCCATTTCTATGATCTCTTTGGGATATAAACCTAGGAGTAGTATTGCTGGATCAAAGGGTATGAAAGTATTTATAGTCCTTTGGGCATAATTCCAGATTGCTCTCCAGAAAGGCTAGATCAGTTCACAACTCCACCAGCAAAGCATTAGTGCTCCAATTTGCCCACATCCTCTCCACATCATTTTCCTGTTTTGTCATCTTAGCCAATCTGACTGGTGAGATATGGTACCTCAGAGTTGTTTTGATTTGCATTTCTCTAATCAATAGTGAATTAGAGCATTTCTTCATGTGCTTATAGATAGCTTTAATTTATTTCTCTGAAAACTGCCTGTTCATATCCTTTGACCATTTATCAATTTGGAAATGACTTGTATTCTTATAAATTTGACTCAATTCTCTGTATATTTTAGAAATGAATCTTTTGTCAGAGACATAGGTTGTAAAGATTCTTTCCCAATTTCCCACCTCCCTCTTAATCGTGGTTACATTGGCTTTGTTTGTACAGAAACTTTTCAATTTCATGTAGTCAAAATTATCCATTTTACATTTTACATTTTATAATGTTCTCTAATTCTTGTTTAGTCATAAAGTCTTTCCCTCTCCACAAGTCCGATAGGTAAACTATTCCTTGTTTTAGGAGAGTGCTTACAGTCTCAACCTTTATACCTAGATCATGCACCCATTTAGACTTGATTTTGGTATATGGTGTTAGATAATGGTCTATGCCCAGTTTCTGCCATACTATATTCCAGTTTTCCCAGCAGTTTTTGTCAAATAGTGAGTTCTTATCCCCAAAACCAGGGTCGGCGGGTTTATCAAACATTAGATTACTATAGTCATTGACTTCTGAATCTTGTGTGCCTAATCTATTCCACTGATCCACTCCTCTATTCCTCAGCCAGTACCAAGTAGTTTTGATGACTGCTGCTTTATAATACCAATTGAAATCTGGTATAGCTAGTCCACCTTCCCTAGCATTTCTTTTCATTAATTCCCTTGATATTTGTATGCTTTAATGTTAATAATTTTCTTATCATATTTTATGTACAAAAAAGACACACATATAAAAAGGTAATATGAACCAAGTTATCACTAGATTGATATTTTGTAAAAGGAGAAACTGTCTTGTTCTACTTTCCTTACCTTCTCTTAATGTATTTGAGATTTCCTTTTCTTTGAGATTTCACAAAATGTGTACAGAGGTACATGGGAATCACATTTCTCAATGATCACAATTTCACAATGATCACATTTCGCAAAAGGGATAAGAAAATAAAATCTTTAAGAAAATTAACATATACCTATATATATTTCCATGTGCTCGCAAATACCCACATCTGCTAGAAATCTAAGGTGAATCTGAACTCTCAACTTTTCTGGGAAAGTATAGGCAATTTGACATGTGTTTTTTTTTTTCTTTTACAACACAATTTTCTTTTGTAGCTCAAAGAATTATAAATCTACTTCCCCCATTTTTTTATGTACTTCAGGTTTAGAATTTTAAAAGAAAGGAATTCTGTGAAAAGAAAAGAGTCAAAGACACTTTCAAAGTCATTTTCATATATCATAGAGAAATAAACAGTTATTTTTCAAATTCTGTTTCTCCAGACTTAGAGTTAGATGTCATCAAGGAGGAAACCATTGTTACTAACCACAAAAAGAAAAAAATATTCCAATACAATTTCTACAGGTGGTAAGAAGTTCTGTCTCTCTCTCTCTCTCTCTCTTTCTCTCACTCACACACACAGACATATACATAACAAGCATACATATATATACACATATATGTATGTTTATATATGTGTGTGTGTATATATATATATATATATATGTATGTGTATATTTCTATATGTAAATACACACACTTTTCTTTATGCATGCTATTTTCCCCTAATAAAAATATTAGCTCCTTGAGGGAAAGAATGCTTTAATTTTTTTCTCCTTCCCATCATCTAAGAAATTTACTTTTAAAAAAATAAACAAAAACAAAGAAGGAAAAGCAAATATGATTGCATCAACACATTCTCTGTAACTAAATTTTGGTTTTAGAATTGTTTTGAGCACTGATTAATTAATATACTTGACTGGAACCACACCGATGAAATGTGTGAGAATTGACATTTAAGCCCATGACTAGGGTGAGCTCTCTTTTCATTATGTTATGGCTCTTCATCTTGCAAAGAGTACATAAAGGAAATAGGAACTAATTTTGGAAGAAAGCACTAGAAGCTGGTGTTGATGACAAAGAGCCTTATGTAGGATGTGGAAAATGATTCAAACTTATTTAAAATGAAAAAAAAATAAAAGGAAAGGAAAAAGATAAAGCAATTTTTATTTTCTTCAGAAAAATCTTCTGACTAGAAAAATCTGCCAAATGGTATAATATATTTATACTAATATAATATGGGACAATTTCTTCAGATTAAATTTCTTTACCTGCCATACCATCAAGGGTTTCCATAAGAGTGTCTTATTTGCCTTCCCCTATATGTTAATCCTATTACTTTAAATATCCTGGCTGTCAATGGCCTGGACACTGTTGTTTAAGGTCAGAGACCTTTTCTGTTCTCAATAGTCTCAAGCCAGATGTCAAAGAGAAGGCAGGGACTTGAGGGACTTGCCTGCACTCTTCCCAAAGTCCCTCTGAAAATGTTCAAATAATGCCCTAACACATATTCAGGAGAGGCATAAAACCAAAAAACAAAGGGGTGAAAAATTATCAATCCCAAGCAAATTTAGATTGTTGGCAATTCATTCCAGCAACTAGTAGTATTAAACTTTAAAAGTTCATAATGGTTAGTAATTCCATTTTCTACCTTTCCATATATTCCCTCAGGAAAACAAAGTATTACAATGTATTTATATATTCGAGATGGATGCATTATTTTTAGTGTTTTCTAAATTCTGTAGCAAATTAATTATTCAACAGACTAGAATCTTGAGCCTGTAGCTGTCATTTAGTGCAAAAATAGAAAAAAAAATCACAAAGCCTATTAATACCCCTAGTTCTACAATGAAATCATAATTTCTATTGAAGATATCTCTACTGCTTTTTCTTTGGAATCTTTTTTTTGACTCTTCAGTTAAGGTTATTAACTCTGAGACAGCTCCAGAGACATTGTACTATAGGACCATGTGGACTCTTCCTGTTCTCTGGGCAGATTACCCAAAGGATTTAATTAGAGAAGAAAGAGTTTTAAGAACACTGTATTAGAATGACTTAGAGACATGAGATTTGATTTTCTTGAATATGGAAAAATTCTCCTTCATCGACAAAAGTGTCCAGGGACTCACACAAATATGATTTCACAATCTAATGAAGTGGCCTTGTTTGGAAAAATACTGATGTGAGGAAATTAAAAGGAAAAAAATGCTAATAATAAGACCATATAGACATTTTAACCTGAAAAGAACTACCATGGACGTTTTTGTCTCTCTGGTGACAACAGGGTGAGTGGTGGAAAATAGCATTGTCATTGCCCTAAGCTGATGTGTTTCAACATCAAGGAAAATATGTCAGAATATAGGAATAAGACCAATTGACTTCATGGAGAGGTAATATTTTTAGAAAAGTCATTCACATTTCTGATTCTATACTAAACTAAGTTTTGCCTTAAGATTATAAAGAAAATGCTAACCTAAACTGAATGAATGTTTTTCACTTTATTCAATGAGAAATGAGAAAGATTCATCTTATGAAAATAAAGAAATAAAGCACTTACAAAAATCCATTTTGATAGTATTCTCACCTTACCGATTTTTAATCTCTTAATGAAGTTAAGGATATAAGTGAAAAAATGGAATTATTCAGTTGATTATTTTAAGATGTAAAATATACAGGGCCATTCATATCATTCATTGTGAATTGATATCTTTGCAACGAGACTGGAAAATTATAAGGATAAGGCTTCAGAAAATGGTGTATGCTGTTGATTTCACAAGAATGTTTTAGCTATCTGGTTTTGGTTATTAATAAGACAATAGCTTCAGACAAAGTCAGTGGCAGAAAAAATGCACGATCTCTTATTTCTTTCCTCCATAAAGAAATATCTAATGAACACAAGATGATGATAATAATTATATAGCCATAACAAATATTTTGTTATTTATATCACGCTTCTTATTTTCTAGTTCTATGATATATCCCTTTAATAAAAAAAACATGCCTTTATTTAGTACACTTTCAAACAATATGTGAAAAATTTCCTTGAAAAAAAGTGTAAATAGTAGTTTAAAGTAATATCTGTTGATGGATTACTTGCATTTTAATAAAGATAGTATGGAGAAAAATTTGTATTGTCTCAAGGAAACACATTCCAATTGGCCAATTGAAACAATATACTATTAGTATTTCACTGTGTGGTGATGGAGCATCATTTGGATGACCCTCAGATTAATTAAGAAAAGTACCTGATTACTTAAAAAATATACATCTTGTCATTTAGGAGATTAGGAATCCTTAAATCAGTCTTTCATTTCTGTGCCTTAGCTTCTTTCCACCAGAATCACTACCAACTATTTTTCTTCTTTTGTGAGAAGAAATTATGTTCTTGAAGTGGAAGTGCCTTGGAAATTTTAGAACACTGGTACCTCAATTTAAAAGATTGTGATTGCAAAAAGAAACTAAAATGCTCATGCTATTAGAAATGGGGAAACTCATTGCCTGGCTGTCACCACAGAAAATATCAGTAAAATGACCTTGTCTAGCAAAATATTGTTTAAAGTACTTTATATGGAAAAAATTAAAAAAAAATATAAGTGTTCATTTATTGGAAATTAATCAAATATAAGAGTACACATATGTACTATTAGAAAAGATAAATATCTGAAATTTAGAGAAATATTAGATTTTTCTGAAGTGAAGCAGAGTTTAATGGGCAGAAAATGGAAAACTGTCTCTACAAAAATGACAACAATATAAATAGAAGGAACAATTGAAACAAGGCAATTATTGAGATCAAACATGCCACAGGAAATACTTGAGAATGTGTTGCTTATTCCCTTTGTTACACAGAAGGTAAACTATGAATAAGTCTTATTTCATATACTTTCAAATGTGGAGAACTATACAGAGAAATAAAAGTGATATAAAAAAGAGGTCAATAAGATGTTTATGTTTCATAATTATCTTTATAGGTAAACATTTGACTGCCGACACTACAGAAGAATAACCAATTTTATATGTGAGATTAAAATTTGCAAATAGAATATCCATCATTCCTTCTTTCCTTCCCCCCACTACAAAAAGTCTCCTGAAACAGGTAATGTTTCACTATTATAACAAGTATTAGAGAGGGGCAAAAATGAGAAATGCATTCTAGACTCATAACCACATTAAATCTAATAAACATTTACTCACATTACCCCACCCCGACAAAAAATATTAAAAGATGGAAAACAGGAACAATGTCACTGAATTTGTCCTCCTAGGCCTCACCCAGAATCCTGAAGCACAAAAAATACTATTTGCTCTGTTCTTAATTATCTACCTTCTAACTATGGTGGGCAACATTCTGATTATCATGACTGTCATTGGAAGTAAGAGCTTGAGGTCCCCTATGTATTTCTTTCTTGCTTTCTTGTCTTTTATGGATGCTGTCTATTCCACTATCATTGTCCCTAAAATGACCCTAGACATGCTCTATGAAAGGGCGACCATTTCTTTCCAAGCTTGCATGGTGCAGCTCTTCCTGGAACACCTTTTTGGTGGGGCTGAAGTTTTCCTCCTCATTTTTATGGCCTATGATCGCTATGTAGCCATCTGCAAACCCTTGTCTTACTTAGTCATTATGAGATGGCGTGTATGTGTTCTGCTGTTGGGGGTATCCTGGATTGGAGGGTTCATGCATTCATTAGTTCAGGTCCTTTGTGTCATTATTCTCCCATTTTGTGGACCTAATATCATTGATAACTTTGCTTGTGACATGTACCCTTTATTGGAACTTTCCTGTACAGACACCTATATGATTGGCATCTCAGTGGTTGCCAATGGGGGAGCAATATGCACAATTATCTTCGTCCTATTGCTAATCTCCTATGGGGTCATTCTACACTCTTTGAAAAGCCAAAGTTCAGAAGGTCGACAAAAAGCCCTTTCTACTTGCATCTCCCACATCACTGTTATCGTGTTGTTCTTTGTCCCTTGTATTTTCATGTATGATAGGCCTGTCTGTACCTTCCCCATTGATAAATCTCTTGCTGTCTTTTATACCATCATCACCCCTATGTTGAACCCCTTGATCTATACCCTGAGAAACAGAGAAATGAAAAATGCCATGAGGAAGCTTTGGAACAGAAAAGTGATGTCGCATTGTAAAGTAATGGATTTCCTGGCCACACGATGTTTCACAAAAGGAGTGATAAAAAGGGATAAATGATAAATGATAAAAAAGATAAATTCCTAAAACTTTTTTTGAGCCGGAGAAAGCTGATCCTGAATTAGTAAAGAAAAAAGGCAAACTACATGTCAATAGCATTAAAACCACATTTTGTTGTTGTTTATGTTTCTTTATGATAATGATGGTTGGAAGAAAAATGCTATCCAAGTCCATATAAACAGATTGACTCTGATTTCAGATTGTTTTATATTTTTCTCTTTAATTCTTTTTCTTATTTTTTCTGTGCCATGCCTAGTATAAATGTTTTGCATAATTGCATATGTATATTGGATATTGTCTTTCTTGGTTTTTCAATGCATGGGGGAGGTTTTTCATGGAGGGAGATAATTTGGAACTAAAAATAACATTTTTAAATGAGCATCCTGGTTCATCAGCAAAATGTTCATTCTCTTTAATTATGTGGCATTTTTAATTGCAATTAACTCTTATAACAGCGATGAAAGATCATGTTGTGAATAATATTTTTCAAATGTCTTTAATGATGGCAATTGATATGTCATATGATGTGTTTGTGGTACGGCAGTCAATATTCTAGAGAAAGGGGGAAATTACGAATGGATTTCTCTTTTAATTTGAAGTTATATTTTAAGTTCTTAATATAAATCAACCAGTTTCACATGTAACATTTTATTTTATCAATCCAAAGCTGTACTTCAAGGCTTACGACGTGATCTAAACTTGGCAATATGGGAATATTTCGTTTGTAACTGGGATTCTTTTGCATATGTTTATCCTAAACATCCCAAGAAAAGACGTGACTTGATTTTTACATCAAATTAAATGTTCATTTTTTTACCAATAATGATTTAAAATAATAGAAATAATAAAATAATACATGGTTGTTTATTAACTTTTTTCAAAAACAAAATCAGCATAATAGTAGATAGAGATTGGAAGCTGTTGTATAGAACAAGGCTTAAATCATCTCTGACTCTTTATGAATAATTTAACTGGCAAAAAGTTTACAATTATTGTCATTATGATGAATAGTGAAAAAAAATATGTAATTCTATTTTGGGAGGATTTTTTTCTTTCCTTTTTTCATCATTAGCATCATATGTTTTTTTAGTTTTCAACATTCATTTCCACAAGGTTTTTAAAAAATTTCTCCTTTAACCCTCTCCCTTTACAGAAGTGTCTAACTTCCCTCTCCCCCAATCTTTCCTCCCTTTTATCATCCCCCCTCTTATCCCCTTCCCCCCTTTTTTCCTGCAGGGTAAGCTATCCAACTGAGCATGTATGTTATTCCCTCATTAACCCAAATCCAATGAGTGTAAGTTTGACTCATTACCTTTCACCTTTTTGTTCTGTCCATTGTAACAGCTTTCTCTTGCCTTTTCAATGTGAGATAATTTATGCTATTCTATCTTTCCTTTTTGCTTTTCCCAATATATTCCTATCTCACCTCTTAATTTTATTTTTTACATATCATCCCTTCATATTCAACTTACCTTGTGTCCTCTGTCTATATATAAATGTACATATATATGTTTATTAGTATATATATATACACATACAAACATATGTGCACACACACATATTCCCTTCAACTATCCTTATACTAAGAAGAGTCTCATGAGTTACAAATATTTTCTTTCCACGTAGGAATATAAAGGATTCAACTTTAAAAAGTTCCTTATGGTTTCTCTTTCCTGTTTACCTTTACATGCTTCTCTTACTTCTTGTATTTGAAAGTCACATTTTCTGTTTAGCTGTTTTTTTTTTTTCAAGAATGCTTTAAAGTCCTCTATTTCATTGAATATCATATATTACCCTTAAGTATTGTACTCAGTTTTGCTGGGTAGGTGATTCTTGGTTTTAATCCTAGCTCCTTTGACCTCCGGAATATCATATGCCAAGCCCTTTGATGCCTTAATGTAGAAGCTGATAGATCTTGTGTTACTCCGATTTTGTTTCCACAATACTCAAATTGTTTCTTCCTGACTGCTTGTAATATTTTGTCCTTGACCTGGGAAATCTGGAATTTGGCTATAATATTCCTAGGAATTTTTTGTGGGGGAAGGGATCTTTTTCAAGAGATGATCTTTCAATTTCTGTTTTGCCTTCTGGTTCTAGAATATCAATGCAGTTTTCCTTGATAATTTCCTGAAAGATGATGTTCTTTTTTTGATCATGGATTTCAGATAATCTAACAATTTTAAAATTATGTCTCCTGGATCTATTTTCCAGGTCAGTGGCTTTTCCAATGAAATATTTCACATTGTGCCTTCTATTTTTTCATTCATTTGGATGTGTTTTTTAGTATCTTAATTTCTCATAAAGTGATTAGCTTCCATTTCTTACAATCTAATTTGAAGGAATTATTTTTTTCCAGTGAATTTCTAAAATTCCTTTTCCATCTGACTGATTCTTTTTTTAAGCGATTCTTTTCCTCATTGACTTTTTGGGTCTCTTTAAAAAAAAAAAAACTTTTTTTGCTTTTTGGAGGGCAATTGGGGTTAACTTGCCCAAGGTCACACGGCTAGTTTTTGTGTGTTGTGTGTGTGTGTTAAGTGTCTGAGGCTGGACTTAAACCCAGGTCCTCCTGACTCCAGGGTTGGTGCTCTATTCACTGCACCACCTAGCTGCCCCTTGGCGCTCCTTTGCCATTTTAGTTAGTCTATTTTTTAAGGTGTTACTTTCTCCAGTATTTTGGGGTCACTTTTAATATACTCACTGTTAACTCACTTTTCAGGATGTTCTTGCATCTTTCTCCTTTTTCTTCCAAATATTTCCTCTACCTCTCTTACTTGATTTTGAAAATCTTTCTTGAACTCCTCCATGGCCTGCAACCAGTTTGCATTTTTCTTGGAGGCTTTTGATGCAGGAGTTTTGACTTTGTTGTCTTCTTGTTTCTATGTTTTGATTGTCTTTGTCACCACAAAATAATTCTATAATTTGATTGCACTTAATCTGTTTGTTCATCTTGCCAGCCAATAACTTGACTTTTGAGCCTTTTGCCATGGAAAACTTTTGCTTCCAGAGTGAAGAGTGCTATGTCCCAAATTCTGAGGTTTTGCACAACTGTTGTCAGAGTTTCTTCTAGGCATTTACCGCAGAAATGTGAGGAGTATTGACTCTCCACAGTCTGAACAAGCCCTTTCATGCAAGCCCTCCTCCCTCCAGGACCACCACCCAAGATTTTGACCCAGGTCCAAGCAGGGCAAAGCAAGGAAATCTTGCCTCAGCACCAGCAGAGAGATTGCTGCAATTGTCCTCTGTTCAGCCACTTGATTCCCCCATGATCTGTAGGCCTGGAGCTCAGGAGGTAGCCATTGCAGCAGCAGTGGCAGCTGCTGCTGCCACCTATGCTGTCCTAGGGACAGGGCCCAGACCATGCTCTTCTCTCACCCAGGTTCATCAGTTTTCTCCACTGACTTTCTACTTTCTATTTTTTGTTTTTGGTTTGAGATGTCTGGAAATCACCACAGCAACCAGTAGTTCACTCCCCTGAAGACTGCTTCATGGGAGTCTGTGCTGCTGGTCTGGGCCGAAGTGGCCCATGCTAGACTGTGCTCTGCTCCCAGCCCAGTGTGACAGACCTTTTGTATTGGCCTGTCAGGTTGCCTTCAGCAGGAGCTTTGTTTCCCTTTGTAACTTTGTGGTTTCTGTAGCACTAAAATTTGCTGAGAGTAATTTTTTACAGGTATTGGAGGTGGTTGGAGTAGGAGCTTAAGCAAATTCCTGCTTTTACTCCACCATTTTGGCTCTGCCCCATTGGATATCATCTTTTGCAGTGATTCCTACACCTTTGTTTTCTCTTAAATATTTATATCCATTACTTGTAGAAAGGCATAGACAATTTGGGGAATTGTTAAATTTGTTGATGTGGGAAAAACAGGAAGCTGGGAAAGAAGGTCAATATGTTGAAAAACAAAAGTACAATACCCATATATCTTAGAACATGAGAATAATGGAACAATCCTAAGGAGATAAATTTTATTAGCAATAAATGGAAAAAAAAAGCTAGAAATTTTTGAGGATCTAATATTGTCTAAGGCAAAGCTAGCTTCTCTGGATATGACATAAATGAAAAAATGTTTCTCTCTTTCAGTCTTTGAGGGAAAGCTTATTCTGGGGAAAAAAATAATACATACAGAGGCAAGTCAATACAAATCACTAAATAAAGCATTTGCACTTAGAATAGAATCAGGAAAGATTTCGTATGGGAGATGATATTCAACATGAGACTTGAATAGAAATATGTATTCTAAGAGATAAAGCTTAGAAGGGCTATTAGTCTAGTGTCTAGGTAATGGGAAAGGGTTATGTTATAGAATGGAGATGGGAGATGTAATGATACCAAAGAGAATTAGTTAGACAGGTTGGCTGGAATATAGAGCAGTTACAACATTTGGCCTAAAAAATTCATCCAGACAGGATGGATGAATAATGAATGAGTGAGAAATGATTTAATAAGCACTTATTATATTTCTGAAAACAAAATAAACACTGAAAGTAAAAATATAAAGAGTAATAAAATTCTTGTCCTCAGTGAACTTATATTCTAATTGGGGAAGACTACATAATGGGGAGATCTATTGCCAGGAAGAGATGTTTTGGCCTGGGATGTCACAAAGATATGGAGTCATAGGGTATATGATTGTAATTATATTGCCAGTGAGGTTAATGCTATTGTGATTTCTGATCTTAGTGCAAAAAATGAACAAGGAGTAGGGAAGAAAAGATTACACACATGGCAGTATGGCATGAATATAGCTTTATAGGAGTGTAATTGGTGAGGGTTGGACTAAAAGTTGATAGACACTTGTTGCTGTGGGAAAATTTGGGAGTTTCAGTAAAATGTAAAGTCAAGATGAGTCAGAAGGAAGATTTACAAGTAAAACAATTGAATTCATTCATAGAACTATAGAACCCACAAATAGTGTATTACATAATTACACAGAGATAAACACACAAACCCCCACACATTACTCATACAGGTATACATATATACACTGAACATTCATTGCATATATGCATGTGTGCATGCAAATAAATACATGTATGTATAAAAATCAATGTTTTTGCCTGTATACATAAGCATTTGCACATAAAGATATGTGCATATGCATGAATTCATATGTGTATGTGGATATGTACATATATATACACACATCTATATATCTATATATTGGAATTGAACAAAGGGAAAGCAAAGACCATTATGACAGTGAGATATCCTTTATTAGCAGGGGCATACAACCTGGTAATTGATGAGTCTTATCGACTTGCTTCCATTTTGTGCCAAAAACAAAACAAAACAAAACACATCAAGAATGAGACCTAGGGCTGGGTTTTTATCCCTTGATGTATTTTTCTCTAATTGGACTGAGCACATCACTGAGAACTGCCTTAGAGATCACCATAGGTATACATTTTAATAAGGAGGTAAGCCAAGCTTTCGGTGCTCTCCCTTCATTACTGGGGATGGAGAGGACCACTCTTCAAGTAGAGAGATCTCTACAGTATGACTATAGCTTGGTAATGACTTTCTAAAGTGGCTGATCCATCCCCATTCTGGAATTTAAGAAGTGGAATGTTAGATGGTTTGTGAACCTTAGGCTTAGTTCTGGCCACAATTTTTTCAGAAGGGATTTGACAAATTGTAGCACACCTAAAGGAAGGAGAAGCGAATTGTGAAATAACCAGAAACCATACCTTAACAGGGTACAGCAGAAAATAAGTTCTTGAGAAAAGATCTCCCTCCCCAATTTTTTAAGTCATATTGTGTTACCTAGTACATAGTTCTTGCTGTATTGATTTTTGCTAGGAATTTCACTTAGTTGATTGAAACAATTTGAGGGAGAAAAACTTTTAAGAAACATTATCCTTGTAATCATATATTTAAAGGGCTATTCGGTGTGCATTTAGGAAGAAGACATATTGCAAATCAGTCAATAAATGGTTATTACATATTCACTAGATGCCAGGAAATGTGATAAATTTAGAGATACAAAGAAAACCAAAACCTTGATGTCCATTTCCAAAGAACTTACTTTTAAAATTCTCTATATAGTGCGGAAAGTATATAATAACAGGTGTGTCTATATTCACATACATACATACACACAATGTAAGTAGAAGATAATGTCAGAAGAAAGCAAGGAGTTGTGGATGGAGGAGGGAGTAGAAGAAAAGGCTTCCTATAGAAAATGGAATTTGATATTAGTCTTGAAGGAAGCCAAAGAAATGTTTAGATAGAGAAAAGCAGGCAGATC
Organism: Petaurus breviceps papuanus; assembly: GCF_028583685.1. Lineage (NCBI taxonomy): Eukaryota > Metazoa > Chordata > Mammalia > Diprotodontia > Petauridae > Petaurus > Petaurus breviceps. The sequence continues at coordinate 39,477,821 of NW_027185804.1, forward strand.
ATCTTAAGTATTAGGGACAGTACATGAAAAAACATGAGATGATTAATGGAGATGATAATGGATAATGATTAATGAGTGTTAATGAGAAGAACCATTTATACAAAATTGACAACATTAGAGACAAAATGAGTTTTAACAAAAAATAGTACTTGGATTAGTGCATTGATGAATTAGAAGTCTGGAAGAATGAAGATGAAGCATTCCACTCACCTTCTGGCATAGAGGATATCAACTTAAAATGCAAAAAGAGACATACCTTAAGGGGTATGTAGTAATTTGTTTTGTTAGAATATGAATGATTATGATAAAGGCTTATTTTAAATTATTTTTTCCTGATTCAATTGTAGACATAAAATTCATATTATAAATGCATGTGAAAATAAATAAAGAGGCCTTTAGATCTGACAATTAAAAGATCACTGATACGTATATACCAAGATCCATTTCTATTAAATGATGATGTTGGAAGCTAGAATGCAGGTGTTCTAAAATCTAAAGAAGTGGCGGCAAAAAATATAGATAGCTTTCTCCAGAAGAGTATCCTTCAGTAGAGGGGAGATAGATAACAAAATAGTATAACCAGTGTGCATGGCAGAACAAATCAGGTTTGAGGGTTTTTGTTTGTTTTAAGGTGGGAGTGAAATGGAAGTGTTTGTGAGCAGAAAGGAAGGAAGAAATAGATTCAGAGTGAGATACTGCATAGGTTTGAGTTCAGGGAAGGTGAGTACGAGAATGGAGAAGGGAAAAGAGAAGAAGGGAGATGAGTGAAAGGCAGCAGAGACAAGGGAATAAGCTGCAGAAATATATGGAGATAGAGAATGGTTCAGTCACTCTTTTTCAGTCACATCTGACTCTTAGTGTCCCCATTTGTTTTTTTGTTTGTTTGTTTTTGGCAAAGATACTGGAACAGTTTGCCATTTCTTTCTCCAGTTCATTTTACAGGTGAAGAAACTGAGGCCAGCATAGTGAAGTGATTTTCCCAGGGTCACATAGTTAGTATCTGAGGCCAGATTTGAACTTCGATATTCCTTCCTCCAGGCCCAGAATTCTATCTACTGCCCTAGAGTACAGAATGCTCCATAAATTTATGAAAAAGGAGAAAACTTGAAACTTTTATGAGACTTATCCTGAAAGGTCCCAAATAGAGAAGTCTCCCCCTTATCTGGGGGTTATAGTGTGGGAATTAGGGGGGATTTAGAGGGGAATTAAAATACCATGTGAAGAAAGTAATTGCTAGGTTAATTAATTGCCTCTTATTGTTCAAAAGTATACAGAGAAATCTATTTTAATGGGTTAAAAATAAGTTTGGGAATCTATATTCATACCAAAGGAATGGGTGAGGCCTAGTGCCCCATAGGAATAGTTTAGAATTAAATAGTGAGAAGCATTGAAACATAAAAGAAATTTACTACTTGTACCTTTCATTATTTCTTCCTGAGATCCATCCTTTATTTCAACAATATCCATTTTCACAAGTACCACTTTAAAGGAAAGTGGTGTGCTTCTTTTGAAAAGGTGGTTAAAAGTGGTAAAGAGATCTAATCTTTCTTCCATAGTCTTGATGGACTTTAGGACCTTGCAAAGGGAGAATTAGTGGGGGCAGCAAAACCTAGTACCTCAAAGAAAATGAGAGCTTAGAAGGTAACACAGAGGTCTTCAAATCTGGCCACAGACTCCTAATGGTGTGACTATGTAATATATAATTGCTCTGTCTCTGTCACATAGATTTTTTTATCTATAAAAATTTTTGTCCAGATGGTAATATTGCTTCAAGGTTATTCTTGTGAATTTTGGACCTATGCTTCAACACAATAAAATCTAGTTTTTAATATCTAGAATTTCTACTGGAAAACAAAATGGCAGAAACTAGGAATGGGCCAACATCTCACACCATATAACAAGAAAAGATCAAAATGGATACACAATTTGGGCATAAAGGATGAAATTATAAGTAAATTAAGATAGCAAGGGAAGTTTATATATCAGATCTATGGAAAAGGGAATAATTTATGACCAAACAAGAGATAGAGAACATTATGAAATGCAAAATTGACAATTTTGACTTGATTAAATTAAAAAGTTTTGCACAAAGTGAATGCATCCAAGATTAGATGAGAAGCAGAAAGCTGGGAAACATTCTTTTAATAGTGTCTCTGATAAAGGCCTCATTTCTAATATATATATATATATATATGTATATATATATATATATATAGAGAGAGAGAGAGAGAGAGAGACAGACAGACAGACAGACAGAGACAGAGAGAGAGAACTGAGTCAAATCTGTAAGAATACAAATCACTCCCAAACTGAAAAATGGTCGAAGTATATAAATAGGAAGTTTTCAAAACTATCTATAAGTATATGAAAAATGCTCTAAATCACCATTGATTAGAGAAACACAAATCAAAACAACTTTGAGGTACTGCATCATACCTATCAGATTGACTAAGATCTCAAAATGGGAAGATTATAAGCGATAGAGAAGACGTGGGAAAAACTGGAACACTAATGCTTTGTTGGTAGTGTTGTGAACTGATCCAACCATTCTGGAGAAGAATTTGGATCTATGTCCAAAAGTCTATAAATCCGTGCACACCTTTGGATCCAGCAATACCACTACTAAGTCTGAATCTGAAAGACATTATAAAAAAGGGAGAAGGAACCACATGTACAAAAATATTTATATCGGCTTTTTTATGGTGTCAAAGAATAAGAAATTGAGGGGATGCCCATCAGTTGGAGAAAAGTTGAACAAGTTATGGTATATGAATATAATTACATAAGAAATGGTGAACAGGTGGACTTCAGAAAAATCAGGAAGGATGTGGCTAAGTGGTGCAGTATATATAGCACCAACCCTGGAGTCAGAAGGACCTGATTTCAAATCCCGCCTCCGACACTTGACACACTTACTAGCCTTTTGACCTCGGGCAAGTCACTTAACCACAATTGCTCTGCCTTCACCCTTTCAAAAAAAATCTGGAAAGACTTGCATGAACTGACACTGAGTGAAGTTAGGAGAACCAGGAGAACATTGTACACAGTAACAGTAACATTGTGTGATGATGAACTATGCTAGAATTAGATCTCTTAAACAATGCAATGATCCAAGACAATTCCAAAAGACTTATGAAGAAAAATGTTATCCACATCCAAAGATAGAATTATGTTCCCTGAATGCAAATTGAAGCATTATATTTTCTCCTTTTCCCTTTTGTTCTAATTCTTCTTTCATGACATGACTAATGTGGAAATATGTTTAACGATCATACATGTATATAGCGTATATCACATTGCATGCCATCTTAGGTAGGGGGTAGTGGAGGGAAGGGGAAAAATAGAACTCAAAATACTATAAAAGCAAGTGTTTAAAACTAAAAATAAAGAAATGTGTTTTAATCTATAATTTCTGTTATTTTATTATTTAGCAATAGTTATTTATCACATGAAGACAGTGGGAATTTTGCCATTTCTGCATGCCATCCATTGGAATATTTAGAGATAGTGAGCATATGTTTTCAAAGTCTTCTTTCAGACTAAACATTTCTAATTTATTACCATTCGTTCACTTAGTTATTCTCCCCAGGATATGGACCAGACCAAGGTGACATACTTCCAGACGTGATCTGATTAGGATAGCATCCATCAGGATTACGTATTCTCTTCTTAGTTAAACACTCTGCTTGTCAATATAGCTTAAAGTCTCAATGAAACAGAAGGAATATGTACATTCCAAGGACTGAAGTACTGAAGAAATTGATAGTGAATTCACACTGTCTATCACCTGACCATGTATTGCTATTTGTCTCAATGTTCAGCTGAATATCTTGTACTGTGTAGGTACTTAAGAAATATGTGCATGAAATGAATGTAATATATGCATGTGTGCATGTATGTATACATGCATGTGTGTAATTTTATTGACAAGTTCAATTCCTGGTAGATAGTGTTCCTATGTAAGAATCATTTCTTTAGTTTTCTAGGAATTAGGATGTTAACTTCACCCCACTCCCTGCACCAGGGACATTTTCTTGACCCTGAACAAGTCATGTAACCTTTGCCTGCCTCAGTTTCCTCCCCTGTAAAATGGGAATAATAATAGCACCTAACTCCCGTGGTTGCTGTTAGAACAAAATGAGGTCATAATTGTAAAGTGCTTTCTAAACCTTACGGCATTGTATAAACGCTAGCTATTATTTTGGTCATCACCATTTAGGCAGGATGTAGATAAACTGAAGAATATCCAAGAAGAAGGCAATGAGGATGGGCCTTTGAGATCTGGCACATATACAAATCATCTGAAGGGACTGAGGATGATTAGCATGGAGGGAGAATATGAGATCTATTTTCAGATATTTGGAGGGCTGTTGTACATAAGATGGATTGGCTTTGCTCTACTTGGCTCTGGACGGCAGAACTAGAAGTAATAAATGAAATGACAAAGGGGAAGCATAAGATTTCTATAAGGAAAAACTTTTTAAAAAGCAGGGCTAGCCCAGGCTAGATGACCACTTATCAAATACATTGTAGTGGGTTTTCAAGCATGGGTTAGACCAGATGACCAGTGGAATCTCTTTCAATTCTGAGCTTCTGTTGCTCACGGGAAAGCTTACCCACCATACTTTTGAAATTGTGGCCAGTAAGTGTCTTGGCATGGGATAAACATTAGTGGCTGGCTGACTGGGTAGGTGTGTCTTTGGTCCCAAAGAAGAAAAGCAAGTTTCTTGACCTGGCATCATAATTCACTCTGGAAAATCTCTGGAGATGTTAGATATACTTGAAGAACTGTGTGGAAAGTCCCTTTTCCTTGGAGACAATTTATTTGATTTGGGTAATGAATGGTTCAATAACAAACATAAGTTTACCCCTCTATATATTATAATGTTTGGACCTTCTGAAAATGTCTGCACTTTGGTGAAATCCCTTCTACCTTTCAAGGCAAACATTTCTTCAAAAGACCTAGATGAGGAACCTAATTTAAGCAAATAGGTATTTACCAAGATCCATGTAGACTTTTTTTACTTAAACTTTTTACCACTTAACATAGTCTTCCATGCTTCAGGTGGGTTAAATTGTCTGATCAAGGCAGGATCCTGAAGTACTCTGTTCACTAACCAGTTTCTTCTAATTTCACCTTAGTTTAGTACTAAGGATCAGGTATTACTATCTAAGACTAAAATAAACCCAAACAACTTGGCTCTCAAGGCAAAGGGATATATTTCCAGTAATACATTTATGGATAATATATGTATGAAAAAATTCACTGCTCAGATAATAGCACAACAAATTTATTTGGAGATGATTGCATTTTTTTTTTCCTGATTAAGGTGTGAACGCAATCTGAGTAAGTCAGACCTGGGAAAGCCAAAATATTGGTACTCAAGCATTAATCATTATTCATAGGTCATGATTTTTTCCCCATTTTTCTGTACATTTTTATTCCATCATGCAATAATAATAATAATAATAATACAAATCAAATTAAATAAAAATGAATTAAAATTATTTAATTAATATAAAAACAAGGAAAAGAAAATCATTTAATGTGCATAGCAGACCATAAGAGAGGATTCAAAATATGTAATGATAAATTTTCATTTCAAGAAAGACTGTATGATAAATGCTACATGTTGTGTTATGATCAATCTTTCTTCTCTTGGCTTCCTTGTAAGTTTTCTTTTGTTTTGTGCTGTGTACTTTTGACTTTGTTCTATTTTTGCCCTCCCCCCCTTCCCAAAAGTTGACTATTAAGTGCAGATATATTACTATATAAAATATAGATATATACATACACATATACACCTATATACATACATATATAAACATATACTTTCCCTAACAAATTCTACTACTGAACTTTGTTTTTGTTTGTGCATATCTCTTGTTTCCTATCTCTCTTGACTCCTCTATTTTGTTCCTATCCACTACCTTGCCCTCCTATTACTCAGCCTACATCCTCCCAGGATACCTCTCCTATCTTCACATTCCCATAAATCTAAACACCCTCATGTAACCCCCCTAAAACCTATTACCTCACCCTCCCCTCTAGAGATCCCTCCCTCATCCAATCTCACTTCTTTATCCCCTTAGTGTTTTATTTCTTCTGAATTTAGATGTGTGTGTGTGTGTGTGTGTGTGTGTGTGTGTGTGTGTGTGTGTGTGTGTGTACTGTTCCTTCTTAGACTTATTCATGATGAAAACCGGTCATCCAAACCACCAGCAGTTTCCAAATACTTGTTGCCACAAAAAGAACTGCAGTAAGTACATATAGGTCCTTTTCCCATCTTTGATCCCTTTGTAGTGACATTTCTGGGTCAAAGGGAATGCACTATTTTATAGGCTTTTGCATATTATTCCCTACTGTTTTCCAGAATGGTGGGCCATGTCACAACTCCATGAAGAATTCATTAGTACACCTACTTTCTCACATTCTATCATTTTCCTTTTCTGTCATTTTACTTAATTTGATAGGGGGTCCCTCAGAGTTGCTTAATTTCTCATTCCTCTTATAATGATTTACAGCATTTTATGTGACTGTTGATACCTCTGAAATCTCCTTTTGAAAAGCACCTGTTGAATATCATCCATTTTTATGAAAAAAAATGGCCAAAATTATTGCTAGGTTTTGATTGCTAATCTTTTCTCTTGGTTTCTATTTAATAGGTGATTTGAGCACATTCTCATTTACAATTATGATAACTAACTGCATTTCCTGCCATCTCATTTTCTTTTGTTAACACTTTTCCCTCTTTTATCCTGTTCCTCTTCAATATATTTCTTTTTTTAATTAAATTTCATGTTTATTTTTAGTTTACATCAATCATTTCCACAGGATATTGAGTTACAAATTTTCTGTCTTTCCCCAACTCAACACCCCAAAACAGCAATCACACTGTATACACCCTCCCCCAATCTGCTCTCTCCTCTATGCTATGCCTTTCCTCCTTTGACTTTCCAGTAGGGCAAGATGGATCTCTATACTCCAGTGTCCATGTATCTTATTTCCCAGTCACATGTAAAAAAATACATACATACATACACACACTCATATATATTTATACATACATACACACACATATAAACATTTGATTTTAAAACTTTGAATTCCAGATTCCTTCCTCCCTTGTCACCCACCCTTACTGCGAAGATAGGCAATTCAATATAGGTTCTAAAACTGTATCTACACAAAACATTTCCATAGTGGATATATTGTAAAAGGCTGACTATATTTCCCTCCATCCTGTTCTGCCACCTACATGTTCTGTTCTCTACTTTGACCCTGTCCCTTTTTCCAAAGTGTGTGCTTCTAACTTCCC
>NW_027185804.1:39485149-39524688 GCF_028583685.1 Petaurus breviceps papuanus
TATGTGTGTATATATATACATATACATATACACACACATACACAAATATATATTCCTTTCAACTATTCTCATCTTGAGAAAAGTTTCATAAGTTAAAATTATCATTTTTCCATGTAGGAATATAAAGAGTTCAACTTTGATAAATTCCTTATGATTTCTTTTCCCTGTTTACCTTTTAATTCTTCTCTTGCTTCTTGTATTTGAAAGTTAAATTCTCTATTCAACTCTGGTTTTTCATCAAGAATGCTTGAAAGTCCTTTATTTCATTGAATGACCTTTTTTCCCCCTGAAATATTATTCTCAATTTGGCAGGGTAGGTGATTCTTGGTTTTAATCCCAGCTCCTTTGACCTCCAGAATATCATATTTCATGCCCTTAGATCCCTCGATGTAGAAACTGCTAGGTCCTGTATTATCCTGAGTGTGTTTCCACAATGTTCAATTTTTTTCTTCTTGGCTGTCTGTAATATTTTCTCCTTGATTTTGGAACTCTGGATCCTGGGTATATTATTGCTAGGAGTTTTCTTTTGGGATCTTTTTCAAGAGATTATAGGTGAATTCTTTCAATATCTATTTTTCCATCTGTTTCTAAAATATCAGGGGAATTTTCCTTGAGAATTTCTTGAAGGATGATTTCTAGGTTCTTTTTTGATCATGGTTTTAAAGTAGTCTAAAAATTTTTAAATTATGTCTCCTGGATCTGTTTTACAGGTCAGTAGTTTTCCAATGAGATATTTTACATTGTCTTCTATTTTTTCATTTGTTTGTATCTTTTTCATAGTGTTTTGATTTCTCATAAAATCATTCACTTCCATTTCCTCCAATCTACTTCTGAAGGAATTATTCTTGTCAGTGAGCTTTTGAAATTCTTTTTCCATTTGACAAATTTGGCTTTTTAAGGCATTCTTCTCCTCATTGGTTTTTTGGGCCTCTTTTGCCATTTGTGTTAGTCTAATTTGGAAAGTGTTATTATCTTCAGTCAGGTTGTTGACTCTCTTTCATGATTTTCTTGCATCATTCTCATTTTTCTTAACAATATTTCCTCTGCTTCTCTTACTTGGTTTTTAAAAACCTTCTCGAGTTTCTCTGTGGTCTGGAACCAGTTCATATTTTTCTTGGAAGCACTTGTGCAGGAGTTCTGAGTTCACTGTCTTCCTCCTGTTCCATGCTTTTATCCCTTTTGTCCCCAAAAAAGGAATCTAAGGTTTGACTTCTGTGCTTGCTTTGCTTTCTTTGCTTGCTGACGTTGCCACTCAATTACTTGACTTTTGAGCTTTTTGCCATAGTAGATCTCTGCTTCCAGAGAGGAGAGCCTTGTCCCAAATCACTGGGGTTTCACAGCTTCCGGAACTTTTAGTTTTGTGCTCTCTTTGAAGCCTACACAGGCTCTGGCAACTGGTCACACACCCCAGGACCTCCACCCAAGACAGCGATCCTGATCCCAGCAGGTTAAAGCCAGAATGATTACCCCTCAGAATGATTTCTTGGTCCCCCTACTATATGCAGGCCAGGAGCTTTGAAGCAACCATGTCGCACTGGCTGCATGGCCACAGTGCCTCGGCTGCTTCTTGTCTTCTCACCCTGGGGCAGAGGCCAGACAATGCTCTCCTGGTCCCACTCTTCCTTCAAAGTTCACACTGAACTTTTACTTTTCTTTGGCATTTATGCATTGATAATTCTGGAAATCACCACTGCTGCTAGTGATTCACTCTCCTGAGGTCTGCTCCAGCTGATGCTGGTCAAGGTGGCGCCGAGCCTAAAACCACAGGCTCATGTGGGGCTAGGCTCTGCATTTGGGGCACTGAGATGGACCCTTTCAGTTGGCCTCCCACAGGAGATGTTTCTCTCTTTCACTTTGTGGGTTCTGTAGCTGTAAAGCTGTTTTGTGTAATTTTTTATAGGTATTTGAGGTGGTTATGTGGGGAGCCCACAGAGCTTTCCTGCTTCTAAGCTGCCATCTTTGCTCTGCCCCCAGTTCATTTTTTACTTCATCCCAAGGTAATTGACTTACTCTCCTATCCCCTGTCTATGTAGAATCCTTCTGTTTTCCCTAATAAAGATAAATTTTGAGAAAAAACATGTATCATTGTCCCATTTAGATTCATAAACAGTTTAATCACATTGAATCTCTTATGATCTTTCCTTTGTTTACTCTTTTATGTTTCTCTTCATTTTTATGTGTGAAATTTTCTGTTCAGCTCTGTTCTTTTCATTTTTTATTTTTGAAATCCTCTATTTCATTAAACATTTATATTTTGCTGTTAAAGATTATTCTGATTTTTTCTGGAAAATTATTCTTGATTATAATCCCAGCTCTTTAGCCTTATGCAACATATCCCAAACTCTCTACTCCTTTAATTTAGGACCTTTTAAATCTTTTATGATTCTGACCATGGATCCATGATAACTGAATGCTTTTTTTCTACAAAAAAATAATTTGTATTTGATCTAGGAGCTCATGAATTTGGCTATAATTTCCCCAGTAAATTTCCTTTGAGGTATTCATTTAGGTGGTGACTGGTAGATTTTTAAAATTTCTATTTTATCCTCTGATTTCAGGATATCAGGGCAGATTTTCCATTATGATTGCTTGAAATATGTTGTCTAAGTTCGTTCTTTGATCATGATTTTCTGATAGTCATCTAATATTTAAATGTATTATCGTTGATCTACTTTCCAGCTGTGTTTCTCTTTGGATGAGATGCTTCACATTTTTCCCCCTATATTTTCATTCTTTTGTTTTTGTTTTATTGTTTCTTGAAATTTTACGGAGTTATTTGCTTTCATTCACCTAAGTCTAATTTTTTAGAAATTATTTTCTTCAATGAATTCTTGTATTTGTTATTTATTTTAAATTTGACCAAAAAAGAGTTGTTTTTATCAGTGAATTTTTTTTGCACCTCCTTTTTCCATTTGGTCCATTCTGGTTCTTTAAGTGTTATTTTTCTTCTGGATTTTTTCTATTTCTTTTACCAAGCATTTACCCTTATATTTCAGTCTTGATCTGTGGAGGTTACTAGTACCTTACTCACAGAATTCTTATGAAGATCAAATGGCTTAACATATATACATTGCTTTGCAAAACTTAAGGAGTTTCTTTTTTAAGTCCTGAATTTTATGATTTTATATTATATATATATATACACATATATATAATCATTGAATTATTTTAAGACAGAGTAAGAGGAAATATAGATTAACACATCACATAGCATATTTGCATGTTCTAATGTTAATAGTTTTCTAATCATATTTTATATACAAAAAATACACGTGCATTAAAAGGTAATATGTACTCAATGGAATGGTCCAAACAATCTCTAGATTGATATTTTGTTAAAGGAGAAACTGTTTATTTCTACCTTCCTTACTTTCTCTTAAAATATTTTAGTAGATTTCCTTTCTTTGAGATTTTGAGATTATGTCTGGGAGTGTGTACAGAGGCATATGGAGATTGTATTTCTCAATGATCACAACTTGATGATCACATCAAGGGCTAAGAATAGAAAATCTTTAAGAAAACCATATATGTATGTACACACATATTTATAACATATATATGTATATATACATATGTGTGTATGAACCTGTGCTCACAAACACCACCATCTGCTAGGAATTTAAGGTTAATATAAGCTCTTAAGTTGCCTGGGCAAGTATAGGCAGTTCAAATTGTGTTTTGTTTTGTTTTTCTTTTACAGTACAATTTTATTCCATGGCTCAAAGAAGGATAAATCTACTTCCCCCATTTTTGATGTACTTCAAGTTTAGAATTTTAAAAGAAAGCAATTCTGTGAAAAGAGTCAGACACGTAAAACTCATTTTCATAAATCATAGAGAAATAAACTGTTATTTTTCAAATTCTGTTTCTCCAGATTTTGAGTTGGAAGTCAACAAGGAACAAACTATTGTTACTGATTACAAATAAGAAAAATATTCCAGTACAATCTCTGCAGGTGGTAAGAAGCTCTCTCTCTCTCTCTCTCTCTCTCTCTCTCTCTCTCTCTCTCTCTCTCTCTCTCTCTCTCTCTCTCTCTCTTTCCCCGAGAGAGAGGCATATACATACAAGCATATATATACACATACACACATATATGTACATGTGTATATGTGTATGAACATATCTATGTGTGTATATCTATATATAGATACACACTTCTTTGTATGCATGATACTTCTCCCCAATAAAAATATTAGCTCCTTGAGGGAAAGAATGCTTTAATTTTTGTCTCTGCCCCCACAATCATCTAAGAAATTTACTTTTAAGAAAATAAACAAAAACAAAGAAGGAAAACCAAATCTGTGATTTCATCAACATCTTCTCTGCAAGTAAATTTTGGTTTAAGAATTGTATAAACACTGATGAATTAATGGACTTGACTGAAGCCACACAGCTAAAATGCATAAGAAGTGACATTAAAGTCCACGACTAGGGTGAGCTCTCTTTTCATTATGTCATGGTTCTTCATCTTGCAAAGAGTACATAAAAGAAATATGAACTAATTTTGGAGGGAAGCACTGGAAGCTAATGTTGATGACAAAGAGCCTCATGTAAGATGTGGAAAATGATTCAAACTTATTTAAAACAAAAAATAAATAAAAGCAAAGGAAAAAGATAAAGAAATTTCAATTTTCTTCAGAAAAATTTCTGACTAGAAACATCAGCCAAATGGTATAATATATTTACACTAAAACAATATGGGACAATTTCTTCAGATTTAATTTCTATACCTGTCACACTATCAAAGGTTTCTATAACAGTGTCTTATTTGCCTCCCCCTATATGTTAATCCTATTACTTTAAATATCCTGGCTGTCAATGGCCTGGCCATTATTGTAATCCTATTACTTTAAATATCCTGGCTGTCAATGGCCTGGCCATTATTGTTTAAGGTCAGAGACCTTTTCTGTTCTAAATAGTCTCCAGCCAAAATGGCATAGAGAAGGCAGGGACTTGAGGGACTTGCCTGCACTCTTCCCAAAGTCCCTCTGAAAATGTTCAAATAATGCCCTAATATACATTCAGGAGAGGCATAAGCCCAACAAATGAAGAGGTGAAAAAATTATCAATCCAAAGCAAACTTAGATTGTTGGCAATTAATTGCAGCAACTAGTAGTGTTAAACTTTAAAAGATCGTAATGGTTAGTGATTGCACTTTATATCTTTCTATGTATCCCCTCAGGAAAAAATATTACAATATGCTAATATGTTTGAGATGGATGCATTATTTTTAATGTTTTATAAATACTGTAGCAAATCAATTATTCAGCAGACTAGAATCCTGAGCCCACAGATGTCATTTAGTGCAAAAATAGAAAAAAAAATCACAAAGCCTATTAATACCCATAGTTCTACAATGAAATCATAATTTCTATTGAAGATATCTCTACTGCTTTTTTTCCTTTGGACTGTTTTTTTTTTCTTGACTCTTCAATTAAGGTCATGAACTCTGAGACAGCTCCAGAGACATTGTACTGTAGGACCATGTAGACTGTTCCTGTTCTCTGGGCAGATTACCCAAAGGATTTAATTAGAGAAGAAAGAGTTTTAAGAACACTGTATTTGAATGACTCACAGACATGAGATTGTGATTTTCTTGAATATGGATAAAAATTCTCCTTCATGGACAAGAGTGTCCAGGGACTCACACAGAAACAATTTCAAAATCTAACAAAGTGCAGTTGTTTGGAAAAAGTACTGATGTGAGGGAATTAAAAGGAAAAAAAATGCAAATAATAAGACCTATATAGACCTTTTAACCTGAAAAGGACATCCATGCACTTTTCTGTCTCTGTGCTGACAACATGGTAAGTGGTAGAAAAATAGCATTTTCATTGCCCTAAGCTGATGTGTTTCAACATCAAGGAAAATATGTCAGAATATAGGAATAAGACCAATTGACTTCATGGAAAGGCAATATTTTAGAAAAGTCATTCACATTTCTGAATCTATCCTAAACTAAGGTTTGCCTTAAGATTATAAAGGAAATGCTAACCTAAACTGAATGAATGTTTTTCACTTAGTTCAGTGAGAAATGAGAAAGATTCATCTTATCAAAGTAAAGAATTAAACCACTTACAAAATTCCATGGTGATAGTATTCTCACCTGACCAAATTTTTAATCTCTTTATGAAATTAAGGATATAAATGAAGAAATCGAATGTTTCAGGTGATTATTTTAAGATGCAAAATACATGGGGCCATTCATATCATTCATTGTAAATTGACATCTTTGCAATGAGATGAGAAAATTATAAAGATAAGGCTTCAGAAATAGTCAGAAAATGGTGTATGCTGTTGATTTCACAAGAATGTTTTAGTTATCTGGTTTTGGTTATTAATAAGCAAGAGCTTCAGACAAAGTCAAAGGCAGAAAACAATTCCTGTCCTCCATAAAGAAATCTCTAATGAACATGAGATGATGATAATAATTATATAGCCATAACAAATATTTTATGACATTTATATCATACTAGTTATTTTCTAGTTCTATGATAGGTCCCTTTATTAAAAAACAAAGACAAGAATTTATTTAGTACACTTTCAGTCTTAGTATATGATAGTAGTTTAAAGTAATATCTTTTGATGGATTAGTTGCATTTTAATAAAGATACTATGGAGAAAAATTTGTTTTATCACAATGAAACAAATTCCAATTGACTGACTGAAACAATATACTATTAGTATTTCACTGTTTGCTGATGGAGCATCATTTGAACGACCCTTGGATTAATTAAGAAATGTACATGATTACTTAAAAAATATAAATCTTGTCATGTAGGAGATCAGGAGCTCTTGAATCAGTATTACATTTCTGTGCCTTAGCTTCTTTCCACTGGAATCACTATCAACTATTTTTCTTCTATTGTGTGAAAAAATTATGTTATTTAAGTGGAAGTGCCTTGGAAATTTTAGAAGAACACTTGCAGCTCAATTTAAAAGATTGTGATTCAAAAAAAAAAAAGCAAAAAACTAAAATGCTTATGCTATTAGAGGTGGGAAACTCATTGCCTCACTGTCACCACAAAATATATTAGTAAAATGACCTTGTAGAGTAAAATATTGCTTAAAGTACTTTATATGGAAACAAAAATTAAAAATAATATAGGTGTTCATTTACTGGAGAATATTCAAATATGACAGTACATGTCTGTATTATTAGAAAAGATAAATATATGTAATTTAGAGAAATATTAGACTTTTATGAAGTAAAGCAGAATGTATAGGCAGAAAATGGGAAACTCTCTACTAAGTTGATAACAATATAAGTAGAAAGAAGAGTTGAAATGTAATGCAATTACAGTGATCAAATATGTCACAGGAAATACATGAGAATGTGTGCCTTATTCCCTTTGTTACAAAGAAGGGAAACTATGACTAAGTCTTTTTACATATACTTTCAGATGTGGAGAACTATACAGAGCAATAAAAATGACATAAAAAGTAGGTGAATAAAATATTTATGTTTCATAATTATCTTTATAGGTCAACATTTGACTGCTGACACTACAGAAGAATAACCAAATTTTGTATGTGAGATTAAAATTTGTAAATAGGATACACATCATTCATTCTTTCCTCCCCCCACTACAAAAAGCCCTCTGTAACAGGTAATGTATTGTAACCAGTATTAAAAAGGGGCAAATGTGAGAACTACACTCTAGACTCTCATAACTACAATATATCTAATAAACACTTACTCTCATCACACCCCCACCAAAAAAAAAATAAAAGATGGAAAACAGGAAAAATGTCACTGAATTTGTCCTTCTAGGTCTCACTCAGAATCCTGAAGTACAAAAAATACTATTTGCTCTGTTCTTAATTATCTACCTTTTAACTATGATGGGCAACATTCTGATTATCATGACTGTCATTGGAAGTAAGAGCTTGAGGTCCCCTATGTATTTCTTTCTTGCTTTCTTTTCTTTTATGGATGCTGTCTATTCCACTATCATTGTCCCTAAAATGACCCTAGACATGCTCTATGAAAAGGCCACTATTTCTTTCCAAGCTTGCATGGTGCAACTCTTCCTGGAACACCTTTTTGGTGGGGCTGAAGTTTTCCTACTCATTTTTATGGCCTATGATCGCTATGTAGCCATCTGTAAACCCTTGTCTTACTTAGTCATTATGAGATGGCGTGTATGTGTTCTGCTGTTGGTGATATCCTGGATTGGAGGGTTCATGCATTCATTAGTTCAGCTCCTTTGTATTGTTATTCTCCCATTCTGTGGACCCAATATCATTGATCACTTTGCTTGTGACATGTACCCTTTATTGGAACTTTCCTGTACAGACACCTATATAATTGGCATCTCAGTGGTTGCCAATGGGGGAGCAATATGCACAATTATCTTCATCCTATTGCTAATCTCCTATGGGGTCATTCTACACTCTTTGAAAAGCCAAAGTTCAGAAGGTCGACAAAAAGCCCTTTCTACTTGCATCTCCCACATCACAGTTGTTGTCTTTTTCTTTGTCCCTTGTATTTTCATGTATGATAGGCCTGTCTGTACCTTTCCTATTGATAAATCTCTTGCTGTCTTTTATACCATCATCACTCCTATGTTGAACCCCTTGATCTATACCTTGAGAAACAGAGAAATGAAAAATGCCATGAGGAAGCTTTGGAACAGAAAAGTGATGTCCCACTGTAAGGTAATGGATTTTCTGGTCACCCAATGTTTCAGAAAAGAAGTGATGAAAGGTGAAAAAATATAAATGATCAAAAATATGATAAGTTCCTAAAACTTTGTTTTTTGTGTCTAAGATGATCCTGAATTTCTAAAGAAAAAATGTAAACTATGTGTCAATAGCATTAAAAAACACATTTTGGTTGTTGTTTTTGTTTCTTTGCAATAATGATGGTTTGAAGAAAAATGCTATCCACGTCCAGATAGACAGACAGACTCTGATTTCAGATCGAAGCATATTTTTGTCTTCAATTCCTTTTCAGATTTTTTCTGTACCATGACTCCTAGAAATGTTTTGCATTACTGCATGTGTATATTTGATATTGTGTTTCTTGCTTATTCAATGTGTGGGGGAGGGTTTGCATGGAGGGAGATGATTTGGAACTAAAACTAAATTTTTATAAGAGCATCAAGGTTCATCAGCAAAATATCAATTCTCTTTAATTCTGTGACAGTTTTAAGAACAAATAATTCATAACAAAGAGGAAAAATTTTCATGTTGTGAAAAATACTGTTGAATGTACTTAATGATGGCAATTGATATGTCATATTATGTGTTCATGGTGTGGTAGTGAATATTCTAGAAAAAGGGGGAAATATTAATGGATTTCTTTTTTAACTTGAAGTAATTATCGCATTATGTTTTTAATATAAATCAAGCAGGTTCACATGTAATATTTTATTTTATCATTTGAAAACTCTCTCAAAGCTTATAATGTAATCTAAACTTGGGAATATAGGAATATTTTGTTTGTAACTGAGATTTTAATTTTTGCATATGTAAATCCTTAATATGCCAAGAAAAGATGTGACTTCATTTTTTAAATCAAGTAACATGTTCAATTT
The DNA here is from genome assembly GCF_028583685.1 of Petaurus breviceps papuanus. Taxonomy (NCBI): domain Eukaryota; kingdom Metazoa; phylum Chordata; class Mammalia; order Diprotodontia; family Petauridae; genus Petaurus; species Petaurus breviceps. The sequence continues at coordinate 39,494,692 of NW_027185804.1, forward strand.
GTTTTACAAAGAGAGATTTAGCATAACAGAAATAATAAGATCATAAATTGTTATTTATTAATTTTGACAAAAAGAAAATCAGTATGATAGTAGAGTTTGCAAGCTGTAATAGAGAAGAACAAGGCTTAAATAAGCTCTGACTCTTTATGAGTAATTTAAAATGTCATAACCTTTATAATTATTGTAATTATGATGAATAGTGACAAAAATTATTTAATTCAATTTTTTTTCTTTTGGATTCTTTCTTTGCGGGTTCTTTTTTTATCATTACCCTCATATTTATTTTTTTCAGTTTTCAATATTATTTTCCACAAGATATATTTTAAATTCTCCTTTGACCCTGTCCCTTTTCTTTTTTGTGAATTAAATTTTATGTTTATTTTTAGTTTACATCATTCATTTCCACAAGATTTTGAGTTACAAATTTTATCGTCTTTCTCCTGCCCACCACCCCAAAACAGCAATCCCATTGAATACCCCCTCCCCCGATCTGCTCTCTCCTATATCCTCCCCCATCCCACCTCAGACTTTCCAGTAGGGCAAAATGGATCTCTATGCCCCAGTGCCTGTGTATCTTATTTCCTAGTTGCATGTAAAAAAAATCCTATATATACAGTAAACATTTGAATATAAAACTTTGAATTCCAGATTCTTTCCCTTCTTCCATTGTCACCCAACCTTACTGAGAAGATAAGCAATTTAATATAGGTTGTACAAGTGTAGCTATTCCATATATTTCATAGTGGATATTTCATATTCCAAATATTTCCATAGTGGATATATTGTGAAAAATGACTATATTTCCCTCCATCCTATCCCACCCCCCCACTTGTTCTATTCTCTACTTTGACCCTGTCCCTTTTTAAAAATGTGTTCTTCCAACTTCTCTCCCCCCCAACCTGCCCTCCCCTCCATCATCCTCCCTCTCATACCCTTTCCCCCTACTCTCCTGTAGGGTGAGATACCTTAGTGTGTATGTCATTCCCTTCCTAAGCTAAATTCAATGAGAGTAAGGTAGACTGATTTCCTTTTGTCTTCCTGTTCTTCCCCTCCATTGTAACAGTTTTCCCTTGCCTCTTCTTTATGAGATAATTTACCCCATTCTGTCTCTCCCCATCTCCTTTCCTTATATTCCTCTCTCACCTCTCAGTTGCACCTTTTAAGTATCATCCCTTCTGCAATCATTATGGGATTTGAAAGTTTCCATGCCTCTTGAACTTGCTGATGTAGCAGGAAGGGTGGACCCCAAAGGAAGCAGGAGCCAAGCTAGAGTGTGTGTGGTGACTAGAAGCGTGGCAGCAGGAGTAGAGGTGGCAGTAGCTGCGGCTGTGGTGGCAGCGGCAAGGCATGAACTACTTTTTTTGAACCAGCCATGTTTTCTGCTAAGGACTCCTGCTGAGGGCTGCCAGAGATGGGGATTGTGGGGGGCCAGAGCTGCTGGGAACAAGCTGCATTGAACCCGAGCAGTTGCTGTGAGTGTGCAGAAGAGGATCTTTGCCTATGGTTGCCTGTTCTGTTTTGAAGGCTTGAGAATGTGGGTGTTGACTACATTAACTGCATGTGCCAACTTCATAACTACTGTGATGGCTTTGACTTTCTGGCTTTTGGGACTCAGGTTTCTGGTATTTGAATAAATGTTCTAGCTTTGTCCCCCATGTAGAGAGCCTGTTATATTTTGTGATTAATAACCATATCAGCATATGTATAGTTACCATAGGTATTGTGAACACTGCATTGTTGATACATTTGGCAATGAGAACGTGATCACATAATGCCAGGCCGCTGTTTGGAAGCAGGGGGGCTTTAGAGGGAGAAATGACTATCCCACATTGGGAGGATTTGCTTTATTCCTGTCTAGCCAGAAAATGGGGCAAAAGCACAGGGTCCTGTGATAACTGGGAATCAAGGCTAAAAGAGGGAGAAGCTGGAGATTTGGAAAGATGTTTGCAAGGAATACCCATAGAACCAGGCAAAGAACTGGCAGGAGTAAGCAGGAGAGGCTGGGTCCTGCTAACAAGTTATGACCTTATGTGTAAAAATAGAGATAAGGTGCTTGAGGAAAAAGCTCAGATGGCTAGGGAGTCGGCTGGTTTGCCTGAGGATTCTTCTGTGCCACATCATTCAGAAGAGCAAAGTGGAGGGACTCAGGTGATCCAGGGACAAGCTACTGTTCATGTAGATAAAAGGAAGCAAAAAACTAGCAGAAGGAATGTGCATGCAGCTTTTGACAGCTACCAGGAGAATATGTGTAAGAAGAATGGAACAAGGTTAGATGAGGAGTCTTCTAATGCAGAAGTTCTCCCCATACAAAGAAGAAGACAGGAGAACCGCTGGGGCCAGAGTCCAGGGAGATAATCGAGGATTTCACTCAACAGGAGATTACTGATATATGGAGTAGATTCACCCAAAGAATGGGAGTCTTTAGTGTCTTGGATAGTAAGAATCATGATGAAGGCACTGCAGGAATAACACTGGACAGTGAGGATTGCTTACAGTCAGAATTCCTTTTGTACAGCAAGCTTTTATGGATCACCATATGCGACTAGGCCTCAGCAGAACTAATCTGTTAGCTTTAGCTGTAGAGGGATGCAGAAAGCAATATCCTACTGACTCTATGTGGCTTAGGGGAGACAGACCCTGGTACTCACTTAGAGACTGAGAAATCTAAAGGAGGAGGTAATGAAAACTGCTATCGTGATTGGAGATGCAAATGCATATTATGATATCCCCCTAGGAGTTCCTCATAGAAATATCATAGTGAAGACGGATCCTCCTGCTTATAAGCACCTAATTCTGACTCTATTAATTTGGGAAATAGGCAACCCTCTTTCAGAGGTGCTGGATAAGATTTCACAATTAAGTGACTTAGGGGAATGGGGACAAGATAAATTTCCTTGAAAGTGAAGGGTAAGCAGCCAGGGGATTCAAAAACAAAATAGACCTACAAGAAAGGAACTATTTATTACTCTATTGAGAGCAGGGGTGGATTTTAGAAGAATAGATGGTATTCCAAATGAAGAGCTGCATAAGATGTACCAAGAAAAGGTACTTAGCATTAGAATGAACAGGGAAGCAGAAACCACCCCTGCAGGTATTTCTGAATCTGAATCTTTGTATCCAAGTTTGCCCCACCTTCAGGGAGAATAGGAGATAGGCCAAGCCCCAGCCCAGATTAAAGAAATATACGCAAGAGATTGCAGACCCCTTATTGGTTTAACAATATATTGGAAGAATGGATCAACTACTGTAACTAGAGTGTTGCTGGATACTGGGGCTGAGGCCACACTTATGTATGGAAACCCTGGTAAGTTTAAACATGGAACTCCCATTACCATCACAGAGTCAGACAAGTTAAAATAACAATGAAAATTGGGCAATTACCTAAGAAAGAATATACTGTGGTTGTTTTACCCATTCCTGAATACATCATTGGAATAGATGTATTGAGAGGCATGACTCTGAATTTACCTGAAGAAAGATACCAATTCGATGTAAGGAAGATAGGAATCAATACAGTTTTAGTGGGAAAAATAAAAATGGACCCAATCACTTTACCTGAACCTTCTGAAGTAATTACTTTAAAACAGTATCGTGTGCCAGGTGGACAAGATGAAATTACCACTACTATAAAGGAATATGTTGAAGCAGGAGTGTTAGTCCCTACAACCACAAGATGGAATAATCCTGTCTGACCAGTAAGAAAATCAGATGCTGATGAAGTACAGGCTCTGGGAGCCCCTCTTGAACTCTGATGAAATAGTCCTGTTTGATGACACATTTGCATGAGGCCATAAGCTTTACATTGTGGCTGGGCCCAAACCTCTGTTACAAGATTTCCCACCCTTAAAGCCTATCAAAATATCAATCTTGAACTGGCCCATCCCACCATTGTCTGTAGTCTCCAGGTGGCCACGTGCAACTTCCCACCCTTAATCACTCATTGACCTCATTGACTCCTCCTGAAGACCCTCCCCAAACTCCTCTCCAGACCACCCTAGATTCCTCCCACAGCTTTCTGTATATAAGACCCATCTTGTCTCCGTGTGTTAGGGCGCCACAGAATGACCTAGCACTGCCTAACTCTGCGTCCAACACAAGCCAAGTTTTGGGAGCTGCGGGTGTAGGGCCCGCAAGTCCCTTCTTCCATAAGGGAAGGTTTGATAGTAAACTTCGAACAGCAAACAATCAAGAGAAAAACACCAAAAAGCACCTGAAGTTTTCCCAGTTCCCTCGTGCCCAGAGAACTGAAAGAATCTGGCTTACCCTTCCTGATGGGGCGTCTGTCCTCTCCTCCATGCCTCAGACGCTGTGTGCGCACATGTCCATGTGGAGAGGTAACTGGGGATTCTACCCGGGGTCCCTGGAAGGCCCTGGCAGTGGTTCCCTGCGGATCCCTCCCGCCCCTCGTTCCTTCCGACCCCTCCTCAGTCGCTCCTGCGGGGTGGAGGGCAGGGCCAGCGGTGATGTGCTGCCTGGGACTGCCCCCGGACCGAGCCAGGCCACCGCAGGCGCATTAACACCGAGGCGGTGCGTAGGGATTTTTTCCCTGGCCAGGTGGCGAGGGGATGGCGAAGGCCAGAGGCGGCCTTGGGTGCCAGGTGCGGGCGCGCCCTCGGGCGGTGGAGGCAGGGTTCACTCCTCTCCTTCCGGGCCTGGCCTCCCGTTGGGGTCCCCCGCAGCTGCAGCCCCCGAATGTTATCATCGCACACCCCCCAGGAGCTCTCACCCCATCTGGGTGGAGGAAGATGACCACCGCTGGGCTTTCCCCTGCCCGGGCCGTCACTGTGGCCGCCCCTCGCCTGTTCCCCCCAGGGGTGGGGCTGGTGATGCGGGCCGGGCTCCCAGGGGGATGGGACGCCTCTACGCCAGCGCGGCTGCTCTCCCCGAAACCTGGCGGACTGCCCTAAGTGTGGGCCACTGGGTCCCGCCGCCGGTTGGGGGACCATCGCTCTCACCTTACGGCGCCCTGGGTCCTTGGCGATGTCGGCCCCCACACAACCTGTCTTGAAACAGGGACCAAAGAGTTTAACACTGGCACCAGTCAGGGGCTCACAGGAAAGACACCGGGGGCGCAATGAAGGTGAAGGCAGGCAGCTGCTGGCCGAGGTGGGATCCCCACCCTCGGTCTTCTTCCTGTCCTGCCCAGGGCCACCACCGTCTCATCTGGCCTGCCTGGCCGGGAGGTGGAGCGTGAGCCAGTGAGTTAGGACCCGAAAGATGGTGAACTATGCCTGGGCAGGGCCAAGCCAGAGGAAACTGGTGGAGGTGCATAAAGGTCCTGATGTGCAAATTGGTTGTCCGAACTGGGTATAGGGAAGAAAGCCGAAGAGGCCCAATTCCTTCTGATCAAGTTAGAGCCTGTGGAAGGTGTGAGGCCCATAAGGAGGCTGTGCTGGACTGGGTCTTCTGGGGAGTCAGGTTGCTTGGGAATGCAGCCCAAAGCGGGTGGTACACTCCATCTAAAGCTAAATACCTGCCAGAAACCAATAGTCAACAAGTACCTAAGGGAACAGAGCTTTGAAGGGGAGCTCAAGGGGGCTCCCAGAGCCCATACCTCATCAATGGGAAGTGGAGAATGACAGTGGATTGTAAACAATCGAATAAGGTGACTCCTTTGTATGCTGCTGTTCCAGATACCATCACCTTAATAGAAAGGATCCAGAAATATGATGGGACTTGGTCTGCAGTTATTGACTTGGATAGTGCCTTCTTCACCATCCCAATAGACCCTAAACAATGGGACCAATTCACTTTCACTTGGCAGGGTAGACAACATACTTTCACGCGCTTGCCACAAGGGTACCTACATAGCGCCACTATTTGTCACAGGATTGTGGCTGAAAACTTGGATGAATTAAAGCTACGCGGTGTACAGCTTACCCACTACATTGATCTTATCATGATACAGGGAAAAGATGCAAAAGAAGTGGAGAGGAGTTTAACCCTTCTAATCGAGCATATGAAAAGTAAAGGGTGGGAAATTAACCCTGCAAAAGTTCAAGGACCAGTTCAAAATATAAAATTTTGGGGGTATACAGTTGAGCAAGGGCCTATGAGACATTATTCCACAAGCCCGACAAAAGATTCAGGATTTTCCCACCCCTACCAATAAGGAGGCCCAAAAGTTCATAGGATTGTTTGGATACTGGAGGCACCACATTCCACATTTGGGACAGTTTTTGAAACCTTTATATAGAGTCACTCGGAAGAAATATGAATTCGATTGGGGACTTGAGCAGAGTAAAGCTTTTGAAGAAGCCAAAGTTGCCATACACTTGGCCCTAGATTTGTGGCCCATGCAAAGTGGTCCAGTGGAATTACAAGTGACTGCACAAAATGGTTTTTCAAACTTGAACTTATGGCAAAAACAACAAAGCTGAAATGTACCCTTGGGATTTTTGGTGTAGGAAACTCCCTTCATCTGGAATTCAGTATACACCTTTTGAAAAGCAGTTGTTAGCTGCATATTGGGCTTTGGTGGAAACTGAACAACTGACTCTGGGCCATGAAGTGATATTAAGACCTGGAATCCCAATTATGACCTGGGTAATGAGTACCCCAGCTTCTCACAGAATTGGACATGCCCAAGAGGCTAATATAATCAAATGGAAGTGGTATATTCAAAATAGAGCGAAAACAGGCAAAAGCAGAGTTTCTGCTCTCCATGAATCTATAGCAAACATAGGAATTGAGGGGAATGACACACCCCCTGAGCCAAAGCAGCAGTTGGCATAGTCCTCTGTAAAATGGAATGAGGGATATGATGTATTAACTGAGGAACAAAAGAGACATGCATGGTTTACTGATGGGACAGTGAAATATTTGTACCCAAAAAGACATTGGAAAACAGTAGCCTTTAACCTGTGTACTAGTAGGACTTTGGAAAATACTGGGATATGTGGAAGTAGTCAATATGCTGAACTTATGGCAGTTCATCAAGCCATCAAAATAGAACAAGGAGGACAGTGTCATATATTCACTTATTCATGGGTGGTAGCTAGTGGGTTAGCTACATGGATGCCCATGTGGAAAAATGAGAATTGGGAAATTCATAGCAAACAAGTCTGGGGCAAAGAATTATGGGAAGATATCTGGAACATGTCTTTGGTCACTGACTTGTCAGTTTTTCATGTAGATGCTCACGTGGCCCTCACCACACCAGAACGTGAGTACAATGCTGTAGCAGCAAGCACCCCAGTGTCCCCAGGGTGCCTGCTCACACAGGTTCTTGGATCTGCTTTGTTAAAGGAAAGCAACTCAAAATGGGTTAACAAGCTTACTTTAATCAGTCAGACATATATCATTTACCTTGTTCAGGAGAAAAGGTCAGCACCCTGAACCTCAAAGTATACAGGCATAATTATCAAGACAGAAACATCAAGTAGACAGATTTCCAAACTGTCCAACCATTACATCCATACCCAGTCAACATCTGGGTTTCCACATTCTGGGTTTTTCAAAGCCGGGGGACTCTCAACAACGGCTTCCCAGAATTCAGATCAAATTACAGAACATTTCTCAAAGTGAGTCCCAAAACAAAGCTACACATCAGGGCTTATGTAGCCTTCTCCTGGCTCAGAGAATGTAACAACCTTATTGACTCACTGGCCAATCAAGAAGTATCTACTGAAAAACAATCCTCCCACCCCAGGCTCCAGGTGCACTCTAGCCTAGGGGCAGGGAAGATCTTTAAGTTTGCATTTCCATTACAAATGCTCATGCTTATCAACTGGCAAAGATTGCTGCTGAATATATTGTCTCTATTTTGACAACAACTGATCATCTGGTATTAGCAAAATGGGTCCACCAAACAGCTGTCCATTTGGGGGTCCATGCCTCACACTAGTGGGCTCAAGATTGAGGTATTAGTATCTCTCATTCACTGTTAAAACAGATAGCAGAAGAATGTCATATATGTCAATTGGAAAAGGAGTGAACTGTTCCTCCAGTAGTAACTAGAGAGATAGCAAGAGGAAAGGTCCCAGACCAAATCTGGCAAACAGATTATACTGGTCCACTACCACAAGATAAAGGATGCATATTTATATGTACTTATATTGACACCTATTCAGGTGTACTACTGGCTTGTCCTTATAAGAATGCAACCAAGAAAAACACTTGTAAAACTCTAGATCTCATAAATCTAAATCAATATTTCTGGAACCTGGCTATAATATTCCTAGGCAGTTTTCTTTTGGGGATCTTTTTCAGGAGGTGATCAGTGGATTCTTTCAACCTCTATTTTGCCCTCTGGTTCTAAAACATCAGGGCAATTTTCATTGAGAATTTCTTGAAGGATAATTTCTAGGTTCTTTTTTTGATCATGGCTTATCTTTCACTTTGTCCTTAGCATCTATATGTTGATAATTCTGGAAGCCACCACAGCTGCTGGTGATCTACTCTTCCAACATCCCTCAGCTGGTGGCTGGTCGTGGTCACCCTGAGGCTAAAACCTTGAGCTCACACAGGACTGGGCTCTGCTACCAGATCACTGCAATAGCCCCTTCCTGCTTGCTTGCCAGGCTGTCTTCAGTAGGAGGTTAGTTTCTCTCTGTCACTTTGTGGGTGCTATAACTCTAAGTTTGTTTAGAGTAATTTTTTACATATATTGGAGGAGGTGGAAGCGGAAGTCCTGCTTCTACTCCGCCATTTTGGCTCGGCCTGGTATGTTGTCTCATTATTGTAATTCTCTTGAATGAAGTTACTGATTATCTCTATAATTTCTTGTTTCACCCACTCATTCTTTAGGATTAAATTATTTAGTTTCCAATTAGTTTTTAGTCTATCTTTCCATGGCCCTATATTGCATATGATTTTTATTACTTCATGATCTGAGAAGGATGCATTTAATATTTCTGCCTTTCTGCACTGAATTGTGAGGTTTTTAATGGCCTTGTACATGGTCCATTTTTGTGTATGTGCCATGTACCGCTGAGAGAAGGTATATCCCTTTTTATCTCCATTCAGTTTTCTCCAGAGATCTATCAGATCTAGCCTCTCTAAAATTCTATTTGCCTCCTTAACTTCTTTCTTTTTTATTTTCAAGTTGATTCATCAGATTCAGAGAGGGGGAGTTTGAAATCCCCCACTAGTATAGTTTGGCTGTCTATTTCTTCCTCGAATTCCCTTACCTCCTCCTCTAGCAATTTGGATGCTATACCACTTGGTGCATATATGTTAAGTAGTGATATTGCTTCATTCTTGATGGTGCCTTTTAGCAGGATATAATTTCCTTCCTTATCTCTTTCAGTTAGATCTAATTTTGCTTTTGCTTTTGCTTTATGTGAGATAATGATTGCTACTCCTGCTTTAAAAACTGGAGGAGGGATCTGATAGGACCTAGAGAAAGAAGTATTTAGCCTATGATTTGAAAGAAGTTAGGTATTTTCATAAATGAAACAAGACATGAGAAGGGAATTCATTCCTATCATATGAGACTTTGTGACCAAAGGTATGAAGCATAGTTATGGAAAATCATTTACAGAAAATAACTAGGATGATTTTGTTTTTGTTTTTTTTAACCAGAAGGGCAAACGTCTTAAGGATAATAATGCTTAATTAGTCTAATAAAGTATATTGGAAACATAGTGAGGATGGCTTTAAATATCAAGCAGAATAGTTGGATTTTGTTTTTGTTAATGTGATTTGCTCTATTTTTCTATAGCACTAATATCATGCTCCTGAATATTTTTAAGTAAAGGATAACATGGTCATCTGTGATTTACTTGTAGCTATGTGAGAATGGAGTGGAAAGTGAAGATATGAGAAGCATAGATGAATTAGAAGGTTACTGTCATAGTATAAGAAAGGGATGAAGGTTGGGGCAGCTAGTGGTGTAGAGAATAGAGCACTGGTCCTGGCGTCAGGAGAACCTGAGTTAATATTCGGCCTCAGATACTTAACAGTTACGAGTTATGTGACATTGTGTAAGTCACTTAACCCTGATTGCCCTGCTTTACCCCCTGCAAAAAGGAAAAAAAAGAAAGGAATGAAGGTCTGAATTTAGTTACATATTGTAAAAATGAAAAGATAGGGGAAAAGTAAAAGAACTTGTGGAGTTAGACATAAGAGTTTAACATCTGATTTGATAATAGTGATGAAGGACAAGAATGAATGAAAAAATGATTCTAAAAATATTAATCTTTAGTACTACAGGGATGAAATGGCCCTCACCAAAACAGCAGTTTCAATAAGGATAACTAAGGGAAAATATGAATTCCATTTTTAGCATGTTGAATATGAAATGCCTATAGCACTTCATATTAGAGATATCCAGTTGGAATTTGGTAATGAAAGCTTGAAGTTGAAAAGAGAGATTAAACTTGATTCTACATGATTCAGAATAGCCATCTTAAGATGATAATTAAACTCATGAGGACTGATGAAATCATCATGAGAGTTTTTAGAGAGAAGAGATAAGAAGGCGCTCGATAAAGTATTTTCACACAGCAAACATTGCACACAGCAAACAAAAAGTGAACAGTTTTGCAGGAATGCTAAGCAAGAATGTGTGAGAAAAAAAAGAAAGTAAGATAATTTCATGGAAGTTAAAGCAGTATAGTGGCTAAGTAAAAATTGTGGGAAATCATACTAAAACTTGAATATTAAATTAGAATGATAGTGGAGAAAAGAATCCCTTAAAGAAGTTGAGTTTTTTGGATAACATTTAAGAGTTGGGCTTTATGTGAATGATGGTACCAATATCTTTATTTTATAGAAGAGTGGAGGTAGTAGATGGTGAAAAAGTGGGGAAACCTATGCAAATAAGCTTTCTTAGGAGTTTAGCTATGCAAAGTAAGAGACCTTTTAAAGGGAAATAATTTCAGTGAATGAAAATTTCAAGGGCCTTTTTTTCAAGAATAAGAGTCTTGAACATATATGTCAGTGGAGGGAAGAAACTAAATGTAAGGATAAATTGAAGATAGGCGGGAATGAAGAAATGAATAAGCCAGCAAGATTTTGGAAGAAATGCAAAAGCGTATAATCAAGAGATTAGATAGAGTGTTTAGCTTTGAAAAAGAAAAAAAAATACCTCTTGATTAGGCACTGAAGAAAAGAAGGAAAATGGGATTGGGAATAATGAAGAGAGAGTTTAATGTTTTACATACAGGAGAAAAAGAATGATTGCAACTTTTCAGATCGTGGGGATTTGAAAAACTAGATTCTGACCCTTTATTTCAGGGAGAGTCTGATGACATCATAAAGGTAATCATTTTTCTTTTTTATCGACTAATCATGATTTTCTTTTTTAAGGATACATTTATGTCCAATAACTTATTAGATATATGGATGGTGGTAGTGGAATCTTCTTGCACAGCGTATCTGAAGCTATTTTTTTCAACTTTATCATCATTTGAGAGAGAAGGTAGGTAAAGGGTGAAGGGAATGAACCCATGGTTCGTTTCTGTATTCAGATAAATAAAATTTCTTGGGAGTATTTTAATGAAATACAGAAATGTACCTATTCACTATTTTTGATATAATTAAGCTCTGAGTGTTTTCATTTAAGATATCTTGGAGGTTACACTGGCAGCATGGACATCCACCTCATTTGGGAACTACCCTAGGGCTTCCTGTCATTCTTACTGTTGTGGCTGGTTGTGGGGAGCAGTGGGTGAAGAGAAGAACAATAGTATAGCAATTTACAATGTTGGCACTGAAGTCCTCTTTAGTCAAGTTCTCACTCTCCATAGGGCGTTCTCCAAGGAGAAAGAGGTGGGAAAGATTCTAATATGTTTCCTACACTTAGGTATTTTTTTCTGGAACTTCCATGAAAATATTCATATTAGAATAATTAATTTCAAGACAAAATCAAGGTATCCCATGAAAGATAGGGAAACCTGGAATAAATGACACAAGTTTCTTCAAAACTATAAATATTTTAAAAGCCATTTTATATATTTGTTTGTTTATATTTGCCAGCATGTTACCAAAAGTCCTTTGTCAGCATTTTTGTACTAGTAGCTGAGAAATGTTCACTCCCTTGTATCTCCATGTTCTCTGTAGTCTCTCAAGTGTTGATTAGTATCTTTCTCAGGCCCAAGGGCAAAATCTGCAATTGACTCTTCCTTCCATTTCAGATAAAGGAATATTAGAACAGGAAGGGAGCTTATGTGCACGCTGTAGACAAAATCGTTGTTTGATGTATTATAATGAATGGTGTCGAAGCATTAAACACAAATAGATACTGCTTTTGTGGCTATCTTTGAAACTTATTTTTTAATGGACACAGGTCTTTCTAACTTGTTTGAATGAGGCGATCCTACTGACAAGGCACCATGATCATGGCTCAGAGTTTTGCTTCGTTGGTATTGCTATGTAAATATATCAGAATGATCAAACATAGAATTCTATAAAGCTCAGTTTTCCCTTCATGTACGTGCAAATTTTGAAAGAATGTGATCTTCCATATTTCTGTGAAGGGCTGAGAAGTGTTGTAGTAGGGGGAAAATGTCCTTAGAATCAGAAGGCTTAAGGTTAATTCATGGCCCTGCCGCTTCTCAGTTGTCTTTGCAAAAATTTCCTTACCCTAGCAGCACTAAAATGCAGAATGGAGAGGGATTATACAAAGTATCTCATTCAATGAATAAACTGACATTCAAAGAACTTAAGATATTTGCCTATATACCTGCATAGGACAGCACAGTGGTACGGTACATATAGTATCAGACCTGGAAAAAGGAAGATCACATTTCTGAGTTCTAATATGGCCTCAGACACTTATTAGCTGTGTGACACTGGTTAAATTACTTAACCTTGTTTACCTCAATTTCCTGATTTTTTAAATGAGCTGGAGAAGGAAATGCCTATCTATTATGGTATCTTTGCTAAGAAAACCCTAAATGGGGTCATGAAGAGTCAGACAAATCTGAAATGACTTGTAAGACACTAAAAAGAGCTATGATCTGAGTTCAAAACCAGGACTTTTGTTTAATTATATACAGAATCACAGAATTTGTGAGTTGTAGGGCATCTCCACAGTCCATCTAATGCAGCCTAAATACAACTGACAGCAATAAGACTTTCCATTATAATACACTACTCAATTGGTCACCCAATGGGCCACCATTCCACATTTGATGTCTCACCACAGGTAAGTAATTAATCTATTACAGGTTCAGTTTTCTCATCTCTGCAAGGGGGATAATAATATTTGCATTACCTGCTCATAGGGTCACCAAATATCTATTAAGTGCACAGCAAAATTTAAATTGTTATAAATTATGTGTTCCATGATGTTGTTCATTAGAATTGTTCCCTAAATGGCCTTAAAATTTAAGTCTATGGTCATATTACTAGTAGATTAATATCATTTTTCCAAAATTACTCAGTTATTTTGTTATATAGACATGGCTTATGAGGAAATAGCACTAATTTGTACATACTTAGAGCTAATTCTGTGGAAAGGGGTTTCCAACTGACAATTGAGAATGTCTGTCTTATGATTCATTGGCTATGTCTACATACAAAAAATATTAAATTTATTGAATTTAATATTTTATAACAAACATTATTTATTTAATTTTACCTGCAGTGACACTCCTGCATTCTACCATATTAAACAAATAAATAGATAATTAGGCTAATGAATAAGCTAGCAAATAAATGAAACTCACCATAAATATGCATTACCAATCAAAACAAATTTCCAACTTAGGCATGTCTGAAAATGCATGACTGTCTCTTTAGAACTTTTAGTTTATGACTTCTCTGGCATGTAGCATGTTTCATCTTCAGTCTTATGGACTCATGTTTTATCATTGCATTGCTCAGGGTCCTAAAGTATTTTCAAAGTTTTTTCTTCTCCCACAACATATACATTTTATAATTGTATAATTTTTTTCTCTTTCTGTTCATTTCACTGTATCAATCAAGAAAGGATCTCCCAGTTTTCTTTGAAACTATCTATTTCATCATTTTTTTGTGACACTATAATATCCCATTAAATGAATACATCATAAATTGTTAGCCTTCCTCAATAGGAGACCACCCATTTAGTTTCCTTTTTTTAAACTACAAAAGTTACCACAAATGTTTTGGACATATTGTTATTTTCCACCTTTCTTTGGTCTATTTGAAGTATAAGCTTAGAAGCAACCTATCTCCACATATTAGCAACCAATTGATCGAACCCAAATTTTAATGATGATTAATTGATTGGGTAAAATTTATAGAAGCATAAAGGATCAAATTTCATAAAGGGCAATGATTTATAAATTCCTTCATATTCATGTGCATTATCATTTCATCTCAGGACAAGCTGTTGACAGGAGTGGGTCATAGCTAAATTTGTAGGCAGTCTTTAAATCCTGTACCTAAGAGATCACCAGGTTGTAAATAGAAATCGAAGATAAATATAAGAAAAATAAAATTTACTTTGAAATTAGAGTACTACAAAATATTTGCTGTAAAATACCTTAGTATAGCTATGCCTATTTCATCAAAATAAAGATGTTTAACAAGACAATGTATAACCTTCATTTGTAGGAAATGAATCATATTTTCCTAATGACTTCTATTTTAAAATAGGAGATATTATTCCCATAAGTCAGAAGGAAGTTTTTTACTTGTTTGGAAGGGGAAAGTAGGGCAATTGGGGTTAAGTGACTTGCCCAAGGTCACATGGCTAGCTTTTTGTTTTAAGTGTCCAATGCTGGATTTGAACTCAGGTCCTCCTGCCACCAGGGCCAGTGCTCTATTCACTGTTTCCACCTAGCTGTGCCCGAGAAGGAATTTATTAAAGTGAAATATATACTTTCAATTCATAAAAATTATAATGTCGTAGGGAGGCTAGATGACATAGTGGATAGAGCACCAACTCTGAAATAAGGAGGACCTAATTTAAAATCCAACTTCAGGCACCTGACATTTGCTAGCTGTGTGACTCTGGGCAAGTCACTTAACCCTGATGGCATCATAAAATACGCACACACACACACATATGCATGCATAAACATATATGTGTGTGTGTATGCAAACGCACTCACACACCACCTCCTACTCATGTCATAGTATATGTGGCAGAAATTGGCAAAACAATTCATTTTCTATCTCTGAAACTTTTCATAGCCAGCTGCTAGTCATGCTTTCTACATAAAATTACTTTGTATGGATTATTTAAATATTCTCTATATACTTATATGTTGTCTCTTCCTATGGAAGGTAATCTTTTCAAGGACAGATATTTTGTTCATTTTTTGTCTCCAATATCTGGCATATAGTTGTTTAATATATGCTTATTGTAGGATTAATTTTTATGAATTCATGTGAAGTAGACCCTATAATATATAACTTCTTGACTGTTTCATAGGTTTATTGTGAAAGGGAATGTCTCAGTGCAGTCAGAATGTCTGAAATCATCAGGAAGTGCCTACATTTAAAAGCATCTATATATCCTTAAGATAACAGGAATTTGCAATTGAATTAAAAATCTGTGTTAAGGTCAGATGGCAAATAGGAATGTGACTGAATTTGTTCTGTTGGGTCTCATGAGGAATCCCGAGATGCAGAAAGTCATATTTGCTGTATTTTTGATCATTTACATTATCACTGTCATGAGTAATATGCTCATTGTGATCACTATTGCCTCCAGTCAGGCTCTGGTCTCTCCAATGTACTTCTTTCTAGCATTCTTGTCTCTGATAGATGCTTTTTATCCATCATCAATGGTCCCCAAAATGCTTGGGGATTTGCTCCATGAGAAGAAAACTATCTCCTTCAATGCATGCATGACACAGCTTTTTCTAGAGCATTTTCTTGGGACTGTTGAAATCGTCATCCTCATAGTAATGGCCTTTGATAGGTATGTGGCCATCTGCAGACCTTTGCACTATATGACAATAATGAACCACCGCCTTTGCTGTTGCCTCATTGGATTGGCTTGGGCAGTGGGCTTCCTGCATTCACTAGTACAGATCTTCACCATACTTTGGCTTCCTTTCTGTGGACCCAATGTTATAGATCACTTCATGTGTGACATTATTCCCCTGATTCAACTTGCCTGCACAGATACCTCCCTTATTGGTCTGTTGGTTGTTGCCAATGCAGGCTTCATTTCAATGATCAGTTTTGTTATTTTGATGTTCTCCTATGTTATAATCCTGTGTTCCCTAAAAAATTACAGCTCTGCAGGGAGACACAAGGCTCTGTCTACTTGTAGCTCCCACATCACTGTAGTGATCTTGTTCTTTGTCCCCTGTATTTTCATGTATCTGCGACCAGTAACTACATTCTCCATGGATAAAATTGTAACTGTATTTTATACTCTTTTCACCCCCATGTTAAATCCACTTATCTATACAGTAAGAAATGAAGAAGTAAAAAATGCCATGAGGAAGTTATGGAGTAGAAAAGTGGCTTCAGATTATAAATGATACTAATGTCAAGAATTGTACTAATTTTTATCAATACACTTAGAGGGTTTCAAGTTTTCTTTTTTTTGTTCCCGAATATTTTTTTTACTTTTCAGTGTTCATTTCCACAAAATTTTGAGTTCCAAATTTTCTCCCAAACACTCTCCTATGCCCCCACCAAGATAACAAGCCCACTAGTTACCCCTTCATCCAGTCTGCCCTCTCTTATATCCCCCATCCTCTCCCCTTATTCCCTTCCTCTTTACTTATTGGTAGGGAGAGATGGATTTCTATACCCCATTGCCTGTATATATTATTTCCAAGTTGCATGTCAAAAAAAAATTAACATTTGTTTTTAAAACTTTGAGTTCCAGATTCTCTCCTTTCTTCCCTCCTTAACAATTACCCATTCGCAAGACAAGCAATTTGATTTAGGTTATATATGTGTAGTTAGGCAAAACATTTACATAGAAGTCATACTGTGAAAGACTAGCTATATTTTCCTCCATCCTATCCCCGCCCCCATTTTTCTCTTTTCTCCTTTGACTCTGTCCCTTTTCAAAAATGTTTGCCTCTTACTGCTCATCCCCCAATCTGCCCTTCCTTCTATCATCTTCCCCTCTTATTTCCTCCCCCCGCCACTTTCCTGTAGGGTAAGATATCCAACTGAGTGTGTATGTTATTCCCTCCTTAAGCCAAATTCAATGAGAGTAAGGTTGACTCATTCACTTTCACCCTCCTGCTCATTCCCTCCACTGTAACAACTTTCTCTTGCCTCTTTAACATGAGATAATTTACCCTATTCTCTCTCTCCCTTTTTCCTTCTCCCAATATATTCCTCTCTCACCTTTTAATTTTATTTTTTTAGATATCATCCCTTCATATTCAATTCACCATGTGCCCTCTATCTATGTATGCATACATTCACACAGACATACTTCAACTATCCTAATGCTGAGAAAAATCTCAAGAGTTAGAAATATAGTCTTTCCATGTAGGAATGTAAATGTTCAACTTTAATAAGTTCTTTATGATTTTTCTTTCCTGTTTACCTTTACATGTTTCTCTTGTTTCTTGTATTTGAAAGTCATTTTTTTCTATTTTGCCCTGGTTTTTTCATCAAGAATGCTTGAAAGTCCTGTATTTCTTTAAATATCCATATTTTCCCCTGAAATATTATATTCAGTTTTGCTTGGTATGTGATCACTGGTAATAATCCTAACTAATTTGACCTCTGGAATATCATATTCCAAGCCCTTTATCCTTTAATGTAAAAGCTGATAGATCTTGTGCTATCCTGATTTTGTTTTCACAATACTCGGATTGTTTCTTCCTGACTCATAATATTTTCTCCTTCACCTGAGAACTTTGTAATTTGACTACAATATTCCTAGGGGTTTTTGGGGGGCGATCTCTTTTTGAGAGGTGATCAATGGATTCTTTAAATGTCTATTATAACTTCTGGTTCTAGAATATTCATGCAGTTTTCCTCTAAAATTTCTTTAAAGATGATATTTAGGCTTTTGTTTTTAATCTTGGATTTCAGTTAATTTTTAGATTCTCTGCTGAATCTATTTTCCTGGTCAGTTATTTTGCCTCATGAGATATTTTACATTCTTTTATTTTACTTTCCTTTTTTTGAATCTGTTTTATAATATCTTTATTTCTCATGAAGTCATAAGCTTCCATTTGCTCCTTTCTAATTTTGAAGGAATTATATTCTTCAGTGAGCTTTTGTACTTCCTTTTCCGTTTGGCTAAATCTGCTTTTAAAGACATTCTTCTCCTCCTTGGCTTTTTGGATTTCTTTTGTCAATTGAGTTCGTTTATTTTTTAAGGAGTTATTTTCTTCATTATTTTTTTGGGGGGGTCTTTTAGCTTGTATTGACTCATTTTTCATGATTTTATTGTATCACTCTCATTTCTCTTTTCAATTTTTCCTATACTTCTCTTATTTGATTTTCAAAATTCTTTTTAACCTCCTCCATGGTCTCCTACCAGTTCATATTTTACTTGGTGGCTTTTAATGCAGGAATTTTGACTTTGCTGTCTTCTTATGGTTCTATGTTTTGATCTTCCTTGTTACCAAAGAAAGATCCTATAGCCTGATTTCTTTTCCTCTATTTGCTCACTTCCCTAGCCAATCACTTGACTTTTGAGCTCTTTGCCATGCTATAACTCTGCTTCTAGAACGGAGAGTACTCTGTCCCAAATTTCTGGGTTTTTATGTAGCTGTTGACAAAGCTGCTTCTAGGAACCTGCTTCAGAACTGTGAGGAGGACTCCCTCTACACAGCCACCACAATCTCTACTACACAAGCACTCCTCCTTACCCCAGGACTGCCACCTAAGTCTGTGACCCAGATCTAGACAGGGCAAAGCAAGAGGATCCTGCCTCAGCACCAGCAAAGAGATTTCTGCAATTACCCTCTGATCAGCCACTTTCACCACCACCCCAAATGTGTTGAGCCCCAGAAGCAGCTGTTGCCTCCATAGCTGTTGGGGGGCTGTGGCCAAACAGTGCTTTTCTCTCACCCAGATCCAGCAGGCTTTCCCCACTGACCTTTTACTTTGATTTGGCACTTGTGGGTTAAGAGGTCTGTTCTGGCCTGATCTGTGCTTTGTAAACTTTTGCTATTATTTTATATGATATATTCAAGCTCTTGTTTTCTTTTTTTTTCTTCTTTTAATCAAATGCTTTATTAACTTCTAGTTTACATCATTCTTTTTTGCAAGATTTTGAGTCACAAATTTTTCTCCCCATTTTCCCCTACCCACCACCCTAAAATATCCCCTCCTCTAAACTGCTCTCTCCCATATCTTCTCTTGTACCCCCTCCAAGTTTCCAGTAGGGCACTGTGGATCTCTGTGCCCCAGTGCCTGTATGAAGTTCTTGTTTTCTGATTGCAGATAGAGATAAATGGAAACATATGCCCTGGAAAGATCTATGAACATTAATTATCATGTGTTTTGAAAGCCTTGCATTATGTAAATGGAAAGTATTATTATTATTTAAATCAAGTACCAATTCAGTTGTATTTGTTTTCCAAATCTGTTGAATAAATTAAAAAAACAAATTACTAGGTAATAGGCATTTATGAAGGCAGTAGTATTCTATTTTTTTAAAATTTGCTTTGCATCATACTTTGCAAACATCAGTCACACACACATACATATAAAAAGTTTTTTATCTTTATATTGGATAATGTTGGGTAAACTGCTGGATGCTTGGAGTTATAGATAATTGTAACTCTGGTCAACTGTATATTCTGGTCCCAGATTTCAAGAGTGCTGTGGATGTCAAAATGCCAAGTATAACTCCAAGATAATGAAAACAATCTGAGAGGACACAACATTACTAATGTGTCAACATAGGATTCTTGAAACATTTTCCATCATCAACACCTTTTGGCGGATATTGTTTTCTTGAGATCAAAAAGTGATTCCTCAATAAGTATAGAAGGAAATTACCTTCTTTGCTATCAATTGTGTTACATTCCTTGCCTGACATCTACCCCCCAGGACTTTTGCTGTAATAATTTCTTTATTATCATCATGATTTTTCAGAAAATTGTTCATTTTGAATAGGAGTGATGCTTAAGGTAAAATGACCCTGTTGAACCAAAAGGTAGTCTGTAAATGACATTGCTCATGTGTGGATGCATTCAATCATAAGGATTTATTATTCATATTATTTGTTTCTGGAGGATTAGAATGTATTTTGGGAAAGAACTGATTCAGAGATAGAGACAATAGGTAAATCAAATGAATAATCACAACTAAAAATCCATGTAGTCTTTATTTATGAAAATGCTATTGCAACTTCTATGTATAGTTCTATTAGCTTCATGTATAATGTTACCCTCTATTATTCTATAACAGCTGAACTAAATAATGATATTTTTGTTGTTTTATTAAATGATCTTATCTTCAAATAAAAATGCTTCCAATCACACCATCTCATGTTTTTATTTTCTAAGTACTTTTGTAAATAATTTGTACATGATCCATTCCACATAATGAAGACTTTATTCTCATTTTTCAATATGTTGGGTTTATCCATGTAATAATTGGAAATTATATCTATTGTCATTGTATTATGCATGTTCAACTTCTTTTTTCTTGTTACCCTTGCCCTTGTTTCTTTTTCCATTTACCATTTACTCACTTATCACATGAAATTCATATTTGTAATGTGCTCCACCCACTGTAAATCTTTCCATTTTTATTTGGACTACCTTCTTTCTTCATTCTTTTCATGTGATGTAGTTACAACATTCATAGTCCTGGAGAATTATATGATGAACATTAATATTAAACAGATACTTTATTTGGGAAACAAAAGCCTTAGGATAGTTAAAAGTACTGTTCAGCTTACCAGATGATACTCAGATTCTTCTGTTTTTTTATTCAGCCTGTTCTAATATATTATAAATCTTAAATACTGGTTCAAGATCTCTCTTTTGGGGGTGGCCAGGTGGTGCAGGGAATAGAGCAAAGGCCCTAGAATCAGGAGCACTTGAGTTCAAATGTGGTCTCAGATAGTTAACACTTACAAGCTGTATGACCTTGGGCAAGTAACTTAACCCTAATTGCCTAGCCTTCCCCCTTCCAAAAAGCAAAAAAGAAAAATCTCTCTTTTTATCATTTCTATCTCTCTCTGTGTCTGTTCTATTTCTATCCCCACCTGTTGATTGATCACTTAATAAATGATAAGTGATTTGGAATAATTGTCTCTACTTTTCTATTGTTCAATTACAGTATATGTGGATGTGGATGTGTGTGTATATATATGTATATATATAAATATATATATATATTTTGTGTGTGTGTAAATATGTATATGACATAAGGCATTCTTTGTGGGTTCTATGAATGGATTCGCTTGTTTTACTTACACATCATCCTTCTGACTCATTTTGACCTTACAGTTTACTAAAGCTCCAGGATTTTCCCATATTAACAGTTGTTTTGCCACTTTTAGTCCAACCCACACCAATCACACTGCCATCACACTATATCCATGCCATATTGCCATGTATATAAACTTCCTTTCTTCCTTATTTCTCCCCTGAGCTCTAAGATCAGAAATGACAACCTTGCTGGCAATATCATTGCAATCATTTGCCCTATGGCTTCATTTACCATCTTTATGACAGTCCAGCCCCAAACATCTGTGCCTGGCCATAACTCTCCCCATTATGCTGTCTTCCCCTATTACAACATAAGCTCTTTGAGGACAAAGATTATATTACTCTTTATATTTATGCTTCTGTTGTTCATTTTGGTTTCTGAAATATAATAAATGCTTATTAAATGATTTCTCACTCATTTCTTATTCAGTTTAAATTTTTTAGGCCAAATGTAGTAAACACTCTATGTTTCAGTGAACTTCACCAAAAATTTTTCTTTAGCAAGCGATTACATCCCCCATGTCCATGCTTTAACATAGCCCTTACCCAATGTCTAGATGAATAGTCCTCCTAAGTTTGTTCTCTTAGAATTCATAGCTCCATTGAACACCAAACTTAGTATATTATATTAAATTTTAGAAGTGATAGGAACTCACTGCAGTTTATTGAGTAAAGGCGGGGACGACTTGGTCAGACCTGTACTGATGTAGGAACATCAATGTGACAGGTGAATGGAGGATGGCCTGTAGTCAGGAGACATTTGTGGCAAGGATGACAACTAGTAACATACAGTAATAGTCCTGGCATGAAGGAATGAGGGCCTCTGACAGCAATAGCTATAGATTACATATAGATATAGACATAGACATAGACAGCATGTAATGAAAGTAAAATCAGCAAACCTTCATAAGAGATTGAACATAAGGGGTGAGAGAATGAGGAATCAATTATAATACAAGTATTAGGAATCTGAGTGACTGGGAGGATGATTCCAACTCCTCAAAAGGAGAATTCAGAAAAAAAGAATAGTTTAGAGTGGAAAGATGAGTTTACCTTTAGATATGGTACTTTTAGATGTCTAAACGATTTCTGGTTTCAGAATGTCTAAAGAGGAGGGATGTTCTATCAATCTGGAAATCCAAGAGATAGTCAAATGGTGAAAGGATTTACAAGTGTAAGAAGATTATATTTTACCCTAAGGGTAAAGAGAGGACAGCCACTGAAGCTTCCTGCTTAGGGGCAAAGCATAAGATCTATCCTTTAGGAATATCCATTTTTGCAAGAGAATGAAACGATTTTTTTACACCTTTGGCAAAATTCCTAACAAGAGTAATTATGCCTTCTCTGAGGTCCTCTGTGGTCATTGCATCACCAAGTTCTTGGAGTGCCCAAAGAGCATATTAAATAATCTACATTTAGGGTAGAAATACATATAAGAGCATCTTGGAGGTTTCACAAAAAGAATTATTCATAAAGGAAGTATCTCTCTATCAGTAGTATCAGAACTTTCTCTGTTTCTTAACTCTGATCCTGCCTACAATGAAAGGAAGAGGAGAAAGGAGAGCTAAAGCCCTAGCAAGAAAAGTATGTCTCCAACCTGAGCATTGATGTTCCAAAGAAAGGATGTGGACGTGCTGTATTCAGGAGATTTAAAATCCAGTAAACTATGGCCTACAGTTAAAATCAAGGTACCCATGATCCAGACTTTACCTGCTTTAAAAATACATCCTATATTCTCTGGTATCAAATCATGTAGATCCTCTAGTTTAGTAGTCTTGTTTTTTTTTTTAAGTTGCCCATTTTATCAGTGATTTATTGCATGTGGTCCCAGAGAATGTCAAGCCTTAAGACAGGGCTATTTGTGGTGACTGGAAAAGGAGGAAATCTCAGACATAAGGTGATTCATATTTCCCTTATATTTTTATGTCATCTTAAAGTTAAAAATTTCTCCATGAAGTTATAGAAACCATTTGAATGAATGTTTCTGTAAGGCTATAGGATGTTAATTGGTAGAGTAGACAGAGCATGAAGAGCTGAGTTCAAATCTAGATTCAGGTATTTACTATCTTCATGGTCGTGGGACACTAACTTAAGCACTATTTGGCATAGTTTTTTCCATTTATAAAATAGAGATAATATATGCACCTAACTCTTAGGGTTCTTGTCAGAATTAACAGAGATAAATGGCTAAAGAACTTGTAAACCTTAAAGTCATATGTAAATGCTACCTAGTGATGATGGTGATGTATTATTTGTCATTATTTTGAGCAAGCAGAGTGACTAACATAGACTTTCCCACTTCTGCCTCTAAATCTAGCCCTCTCTTCAAAGCCAATTCAACTTTATTGAATTGATTCTGATTTTTCTCTGAAATTGCAGTTTCTAATGTGCGCTAATAAAAGACTAATCGGTCTCGAGTTTGTTTCATTTGCATAAAGGCACTAGTGACCCATTGCAATCAGTATGTTATTTCCAAGCTAATTGACTGTCTCTGGAGCTTTCCCCTTCCCAACACTCTACCCAAACCAGCAGTTAGTTATATATGTAGTTCAAGTATATTGAGCAGAATTCCTCTCTGAATTGTTGTTGACAGCGGCTATCTACAAGTATGTTTGCTATTAACATCTTATCATGTTTTATATAAAAAGTCTATATTCACAAGTTTTTCCACTTCACCTTCCTCTTCTTCATGCATTGACATTGGGGTAAAGTCAGCCTTCTTGAAGGCATTGCCTAAAGTTTAATGTGGCATAATGTTACATCATAAGGGCTTAAGATATTAAGCAAAGCATTCCTGAGTAGTAAAGGTTGATTTTAAGGGAATTTTTATCAGTTGGTCACGAGGTAAGGAAACACTTTAGTCAGCAGCTTAAAGATATTTCTAATATACTGTGACAAACTTTCCAACTTTCCAGAGTAGGGAATATACAGATAAACATAATGATATCAAAGGCCATTTGAGGTATTAATGAAAATTATTTTGGACACCATAGTGCATTATGATATTTGAAATACTTGATTAGAATTAACATTGGCTTAAAAATATATTTAAAAACGTGTTTTTTTTTCCCAATCGTCAGTTCACTTGGGAAGATAAATTTATTTTTTAATGCTTACATTGGTATGGGAAGGCCCTATATTCTCTTGGCTTTTAAGTTTTTTTAATTATTATTCATTACTTCATAGTTCCTTTATGATTAATTTGTTCTTGTATGCTTCATTATGTCTGTTTCTATGTGTAAGAGGGACAGACAGACATGGGGGAGGGACAGAGGGAGGGAGAGAGAGAGAGAGAGAGAGAGAGAGAGAGAGAGAGAGAGAGAGAGAGAGAGAGAGAGAAGAGAAAAACACATTTTGCTTTAAAATTTGTTGACCTCATGATATTGGATACATAAATTCAAGATTTGGAAATGTAACAAAGACAAAAATATATCTTGTACAATTATAATCACGATGTTTTTCTCCAAAGAAAAGATAAAATTTATCTCCCTTCTTTGCAAAGGAGAGCTACTGATGAGGAACACTTGCATGCACTCTTAAACTCAGTATATTGGAGAGTTCTTTTTAACTGTTTTCAATCTTTCATTTTTTGTTGTTGTTGTTGCAAGGCATGGCTCATTAGGTGGATAATAAAAATATATATTCTAATATGAAGCTGATATAAATTAAAATACATCAGTGATTACAAAAAATGAGTAGAAAAATAAGATTGATATTTAATTGGTTTTTAAATGAACTATGAGATAAAAATGGTACAGTGCAATATATGCTGGATTTAGAACAATTTTGACTTTTGATCAGTATCTGAGTGACCTTTGAACAGTCATGCCATTTCTTTAACTCTCAATTTCCTTTTCTGTAAGATGAGGGAATTTGACTTTGTGGTGGTACAATGCCCTTATAATTCAAAATATATGTTCCTTTTAATTTAAAGTTCATTTGACCGATGAGTATTTTGTTCAGTTACCAGATAAGAATGGTAAATGTTAGTATAATTTCTTCCCTGGAATGAAAGTAAAGGAATTTACATAATTTGTTATAAAACTAGAGGTGTATACTGGGTTGAAATTGGAGCTTTTACCTACAAATAATTCTTCTTCCACTGATCATTATCCAGCAATGGAATACTAAGAGTAAATTTTCTTCCTTATGTATGTTTTCCATTTGAAAAAAAAAACAACATCTTCTAGAAACAAAGATAGACAAACAGACAATGAGACTATATAATCACCATTTGGAATATGATGCTTCATGAGGAAACAGATTCCCATTCAATACAGATTATTCAACAACAACAAGTACAAGGGAGTCTATTTGAGGAAAAATTTTAAATTAATGGCTACTTAAAGAGGTCTTAATTTGATGGAAATTCTGTGATTTGGATATTCTCTTACCTGTAATTCATTGTATAGCTAATTATAATTTCTTTTTCTTTTCAGATAAACTAAATTTCACTTATGTGACTATCACCAAACATATAAAGATGGATGGTGCAAACAATGTAACTGAATTTATTCTTCTGGGTCTCACACAGAATCCAGGAATACAGAAACTATTTTTCATGGTATTTTTACTCATTTACTTGTTGACCTTGGTGGGAAATCTGCTGATTGTCATCACCATTGCAACCAGTCAGTCTCTAAACTCCCCTATGTATGTCTTTCTTTCCTACTTGTCCATCTTAGATAGTTGTTATTCCTCTTCTATGGGCCCAAAAATGATAGTTGATTCACTCTCTGACAGGAAAACAATATCTTTCAATGCATGCATGACCCAGCTTTTTGCAGAACATTTGTTTGCTGGGGCTGAGATCATCCTGCTAATGGTGATGGCCTATGACAGGTACGTGGCCATCTGTAAGCCCCTGCATTATTTGACGATTATGAGTAGATCAGTATGTATTCTTTTGGTGGGATTGGCATGGATTGGAGGCTTTGTTCATGCGATGATACTGATTCTATTCATTATCTGGCTACCTTTCTGTGGTCCCAATGTCATTGACCATTTTCTTTGTGATTTCTTTCCTTTGCTGAAACTCTCTTGTGCTGATATCCATCCCTTTGGCCTTTTTGTGGCTGCCAATAGTGGAATAATGTGCATACTCACTTTTTTCATGCTTCTCACATCCTATATCATCATACTGAACTCTCTGAAGATGCACAGCTCAAAAGGACAGCACAAAGCTCTCTCAACTTGTGTGTCCCACATTGTGGTAGTCATTTTGTTCTTTGTGCCATGTATGTTTGCATATCTACGACCTATGACCACCTTCCCCATTGATAAGGCCAATGCTGTGTTTTATACAATGATAACTCCTATGTTAAATCCCTTAATCTACACACTAAGGAATGAGGAAGTAAAAAAAGCTATGAGAAAATTATGGAGTCAAAGAATGATGGGAAGTGGATAATAACTTGGGTGAAAATAATATAAAAAACACAATTTTTGCTGAATTTTCATTTCTTAAAGCTAAAATGAACAAAAAGTGTTTTGGTTTTCTAATGGTAGATAGGATAATTCAATGTTTTAGCCATAGTAATAACGCATTTTATAAGCACAGCAAAGATGAAGGTGAAATGTGGGAAATGTGTGTTGAATGATACTATATTAGGCAAGTTATGAACAGGGTTAAGGACTATTTTGAAACAGTGGGCATTATTTGGTCAGTATCATTTTGGATGAGTTCTGTCAAAGTGATCCCTAGATCTTTGTTTTCTCTTAAATACATATCCATTCTTCAGGGAAAGGTATAGACAATTTGTGTAATCATCAAATTTGTCAAAGTGGAGAAAAGAGGAAACTGGGAAAGAAGGTTAATATGTTGAAGAACAAAAGTCGGATAAGGGAAGACCTTGGACAATGAAAATCATGGAACAATCTTAATTAGATGAATTTTATTAGCAATAAATGTAAAATAATTAACAATTTTCATGATCTAATATAGTCTAAGGACAAAGTTAGCTTCTGTGGATACAAAGATACAAAAGAAAAAAAAGTTTTTGTCCTTCAGTCTTTAAGGGACTTAAATTATGCTGGGAAGAAGTAATACATACATGGGCAAGACAAATTACTAAAGGATGCATTTACACTTAGAATAGAATCAGGAACGATCTCCTATGGGAGATGATACTTCACATGAGACTTGGGTGGAGCTAGGAATTCTAAGGGATCAACTTTAGGGGGGCTCTTAATCTAGCATCTAGGCAGAGGTTATGTTATAGCATGGAGATAGGAGTTGTAAGGACCCCTAAAGAGAACCATTTGGCCAAGTTGGTTGGAATGTAGCATGCTTACCCCATTTGGCCTAAAAATTCAACTGGATAGGATAGATAAATAATGACTGAATAAATTATTTTTTTAATTTGTTTTTTGGAGGACAGTGGGGGTTAAGTGACTTGCCCAAGGTCACATGGCTAGGCTTTTTTTGTGTTAAGTGTCTGAGGCCAGATCTGAACCCAGGTCCTCCTGACTCCAGAGCTGGTGCTCTGTTTACTGCGCCATCTAGCCACCCCTATAAATTCTTATTTACAAAAAAAAAACACAAGATTAACACTGGAAGCATAAATATAAAGAATAATGTAATCCTTGTCCTCAGCTAACTTATGTTCTAATAGGGGAATGCTACATAATGGGAAAGAAAAGTTATGGTCAGGCAGAGATTTGGGGAGCTGAGATGTTCACAAAGATGGTAAGTGGAGTCATGGGGCAAATGATTGTAATGATATTGCCAGCAAGTTTAGTGCTATTGTGATTTCTGATCTCAGAGCTAGGGGGAGAAATATTGTAGGAATAAGGCAGAAAAGAAGATTACACACAGCTTGACTAGAGTGTGATTGATATGGTTTGGACTAAAAGTTGCTGGATAAGAGTTATGATGGGAAAATCTAGTAGTTTCAGTAAACTGTAAGGTAGGTCAAGATGAGTCAGAAGGATAATGTACAAGTAAAACAAGTGAATCCATTCATAGAAAACACCAAGAAGATCTTATGTAATATACGCACATAAACACATACGCATGTACTCATACATATAAACAGAATATTTATGTGTATATACATGCATATAGATGTGCATATACACCAATGTGCATTTATAGATATATACTTATGTGTATGTGTACATAAAGATAAATATATGTATATATACATGCTTGTGTGTATTATATACTTGTATGCATATGTGTGTGTGTCTATGTGTTTGTGTGTCAAAAAACAGAAGTCAGAATTGGGCCAGAGTTCTTATCCCAAGATGTGTCTTCTTCCTTTTAAAATTTATTTTTAGTTGTCAGCATTAAATTCCACAAGATTTTTAGTTATAATTTCTTCTCTCACCATCTTTCCCCAACCCCCACCCCAAAATATCAAGCCTATTGAATACCCCTTCCTGCAATCTGCTCTCTCTCATATCCTACGCCTTCACCCCCTTAACTTTCTAGTAGGGCAAGATGGGTCTCTATACCCCAGTATCTGCATATCTTATTTCCCAGTTGCATGCAAAAACCCAATTTTTAAACATTTGTTTTTAAAACTTCGAGGTCCAGATTTTTTCTCTTCTTCCCTCCTCATCCACCACCACTGGGAAGATAAACAATTCAATATAATTGTACACGCGCAGTTATCCAAATCATTCCCATGGTAGTTATATTGTGAAAGACTAAATATGTTTCCCTCCATCCTATCCCATTCCCCACTTATTCTATTTTCTCCTTTGACCCTATCCCTTTTCAAAAATGTTTACTTGTAACTACCGTCTCCCCCAATCTGCCCTCCTTTTTATCTTGCCTCCCCTTATGTCCTTCCCCCCTATTTTCCTGTAGGGTAAGATACCCAATTGAGCATGTATATTATTCCCTCCTTAGGCCAAATTAATTGAGAATCAGGTTGTCCTATTCCCTTTCACTTTCCTGCTCTTCCCCTCCATTGTAAGTGTTTTCTCTTGAGATAATTTACCCTAATCTTTGCTCCTTTTCTTCTTCTCCCAATAAATTACTCTCTCACCTCTTAATTTTACTTTTTAGATACCATCCCTTCATATTCAACTCATCCTGCATCTTCTGTCTATGTATACATGAACGTACAAATTCCCACACTCACATATATATATATTTATATACACATACATCCTCCTATACATACATATATATGCATGTATACATGTGTACATATACGTATATTCCCTTCAGTTATCCTCATACTGAGAAAAGTCTTATGAGTTACAATTTTTTCTATGTAGGAATGTAAATAGTTCAACTTCAATAAGTTCCTAATGCTTTCTTTTACCTGTTTACCATATTATGCTTCTCTTCCTTCTTGTATTTGAAAGTCAAATTTTCTATTCAGCTTAGGTTTTTTCATCAAGAATTTTTCAAAAATTTTTCAAAAAAAATAGCAGAAGAAGCTATGTACTACTTTAAACACGAAAACAATTATTATTCTTTTCTTGAATGATTGTATAGTCATAATTATTATTTTTTGAATGAATGTTTAGGAATTGGGATCACTTGACCCACATTGGTAGAGACATGAGCTTTATTTGAATCTTTCTATAGGACACCTTGGGTGAGTACAAACATATCCAAATATAACGATTTGGGCTAGTACCCCAGGACTAAATATGTTGACTATGAGTACACAATCTCTGGTTTTAGGCTACAGATTTAAAAGACAGTTTGGGAACAAAAACTCATGGTGTGTGTGTGTGTGTGTGTGTGTGTGTGTGTGTGTGTGTGTGTGTG
>NW_027185804.1:39524698-39528121 GCF_028583685.1 Petaurus breviceps papuanus
GTGTGTGTGTGTGTGTGTGTGTGTGTGTGTGTGTGTGTGTGTGTGTGCTTCCTTCACCTGGAAGCTTCTCCAATGAACTTTACTTATTTGGTTTTCCCATGCCTTTGTCATCAATAACCATAAGTCTTACCTAAACAATGTAATATTCTATTAGTAAAGTCCTTTTGAATTTAATTTCTAAAAGTTTTAATCAGCTGTGCCACAAAAGAAATTAACAAAGATTATCGTGAATCTTGTCTGTGAACCTGCCTATAGGCATAGAGATGCAGTAAGACAAAACTAAAAATTACTTCTGGTTGACAACAAGGAGGGTTTTAAGATCTTTAAAGATGTTTCTCCATTCCCATCCTCATCTTACTAGATTTTCTTCCTCAGTGGACATTTAGGAAATAGATTTATATTGCAAACCAGTGCATTTATTGCCTCAATAAATGATTATTGCACACTAACTACATGGCAGGAAATATGCTAAATTTAGACATACAAGAAAAACAAAAACTTGATTCCCATTTCCAAAGAACATACTTATTTTTTGCTGGAGACAGTATGCTATAACATGTGTGTATACCTGCATACACATACATTCATATTTATTCACATATATACAATATAACTGGAAGATAATGTCAGAAAGAAGTCACTAGTTGTGGGTGGGGGAGGCAGTAGAGGCAAAAGCTTCTTACAGAAAATGGAATTTGAGAATTGTCTTGAAGGAAACCAGAGAAACTTGTAGATAGAGATGGGTAGGCAGATCATTTTAAGGATGAAGGACAGTACATGGACAAGCATGGAGATGATCATTGGAATGAGTGGAATCAGAAGAATAATTTATAGGAAGTTGACAATGCTATTGATAAACTGAATTTTAAAAATTAGAACTTGGATTAATGTATTAATCAATCACAAGTATGGAAGAATGAAGATGAAGCATTCCATTCACCTCCTGCCATAGAAGAGATCAACTTAAAATGCAAAAAAGAGACACATCTGTTGGGGTATTGACAATGTAATAATTTCTTTTGCTAGACTATGAATGATTATGATAAAAGATTTATTTTATTTTTTCCTTGATTCAGTTGTGGACATAAAAATACATATTATATATACATGTGAAAATAAAGAAGCCTTTAAATTTGACAAGTCAAGAGATCATTGATAAATCTATACCAAGATCAATTTCAATTAAATGATGATGTTGGCAGTCAAATTGGTCTAAAATTTATATAGAGGACAGAAGTGGAGGCACCAGAATGTAGTTAGCTTTATCCAGAAGTGTATCCTCTAGAGGAGGGGAGATAAAGAACAAAATGGTACAACGAGTGAGCATGGTTAGATCAAATCACGTTTGCTTGTTTGTCGGTTTGTTTTAAGGTGAGGGTGAAATGGGAATATTTGTGAGCAAAAGGGAGAAACAAATAGATTCAGAGTGAGATATTGGATAGGTTAGAATTGAGGGGAGGTAGGTAGGAGAATGGAGAAAAAGGGAAAAGAGAAGAAGGGACATGAGAAAAGGAAGTGAAGGCAAAGGAATAGGAATAGGATTCATGCATATAAGGAGAAAAGGTATGTTTCAGTCTCTCTTTTTCAGTCATGTCTGCCTCTTAATGACCGCATTTGGTGTTTTCTTGGCAAAGATACTGGACTGGTTTACCATTTATTTCTCTAGCTCATTTTACCACTGAAGAAACTGAGGCAAACAGGGTTAAGTGATTTACCCAGGGTCACACAGCTAGGAAGTATTTGAGGTAGAATTCTAACTCAGGTGTTCCTGACTCCAGGTCCCACACTCTATTTACTGTGCTACATAGCTGCCGCATAGTATGAAATGCTCCATAAATTGATGATAAAGCTTGAAACTTTAATGAGACTTATCTTGAAATTTCCCAAGTAAAGAAGGTTGTTTTTTTAAATTGGTTTGTTTCTGTGTATTTTTCCCCCTCATCTGGGAGTTAAGGGATGGGAAGTATAAGGGACATTTCTTTTCTCTTACTGAGAAGTTTGGGTTAAGGAGTAAAAAGAAATGATCATGATGAGCATAGAAGCACTATGTGAACACAATCATTGCTAGACTGAGGAAACACCTCTTATTTTTAAAGAAAGAAATTTATTTTAATGGGCTAAAACATAATTTGGAATCCATATTCATATCAAAGGGATGGATGAGTGTAGCAGCAAACACCCCAGCATCCCCAGGGTGGCTGCCAACACAGGTTCTTGGATCTGCTTTTCTAAAGGAAAGCAACTCAAAATGGGTTAACAAGC
The DNA here is from genome assembly GCF_028583685.1 of Petaurus breviceps papuanus. NCBI lineage: Eukaryota > Metazoa > Chordata > Mammalia > Diprotodontia > Petauridae > Petaurus > Petaurus breviceps. The sequence continues at coordinate 39,526,961 of NW_027185804.1, forward strand.
TTACTTTAATCAGTCAAACATATCATTTACCTAATTCAGGGGAAAGAGTCAGCACTCTGAACTTCAGAGTATACAGACAGGTTACAAGAAAACAGAAAAACATAACAAGCAGACAGGGCTCCAACTGTCTTGACCATTACATCCATATCTAATCGGTTACCAGAGAAGGAAGCACCAACATCTGGGTTTTCAAAGCCGAGGGGCTCTCAACAGCCACCCAGAGTCTTGTGTGGTCAAATCACAGAACACTTCTCAAAGTGAGCGCCAAAACAAAGTCTCACATCAAGGTTTACATAGCCTTCTCCAGACTCAAAGAAGGTAACAATCCTCTTGACCTACTGCCCAATCTCCTGAAAAACAAAGTTATCTCCCACCGCAGGTTCCAGGTGCCCTTAACCTAGGGGCAGAGAAGATCTTAAAAATTTACATTCCTATTACATTGAGGCCTAGCACCCTGTAGCAATTGCTCAGGATCAGAATTAAATAATGAGATGCTTTGAAACATAAAAGAAATTTAGCACTTGTACCTGCTATTATTACTTCCCCAGACCTGTTCTTCATTTCTACAATATTGATTTTCACAATATTGATTTTTATAACATTCATTTCATTTTCATATATATATGTGTGTGTGTGTGTATGTATATAAAACCAGCTTGCCCTCCCCCCAAAATAATACCTTGAGGGACCCCCCCCACCTCACCTGAGAAATGCCTAAAATACAGATTAGTTAATCAGGAGAAAGACATTTTGGACCCACTCTATGCTTAATTTCCCATAATTCTCTTCACACTGGCATAACAGACATCCTTTGCTTTGCTCTTTGAGTGAATCCAAACTCTTCTGCTTTATTTTCCTGACTAGGAACATTCTTCTGCCAAGGACCAGGTGTGTTTAACTGGACATTATCTTGAATAATGGGATTTTTCTTGTGACATTTGTGTTTTATGAATCTATTCTATTAAGAAATTCCTCTCTCATGGTATGGTAAACACGTATGAAGAATATAATTTTGGCTGATATAGGCATACTGAATTGGAATTGCTTTCAGGATAAAAAGTCCTCTTCAACTGTCCTTTCCTTAAGCTCATTCTAATGTCTCCCATATAGGGATACACACACACACACACACACACACACACACACACACACACACACACA
>NW_027185804.1:39528131-39536978 GCF_028583685.1 Petaurus breviceps papuanus
ACACACACACACACACACACACACACACACACACACACACACACACATGAGGGTGTAGAGAAATAAGTGTGAGAGAAAGAATCATGTTCATGCAATCTAATTCTGTTTGTTCTTTTGATCAGACTTTTAGTTACAGTGAAACCCATTCTGTTTGTACTTTTTGAACAAGCTTCAGTTAAGTGGGGAACTTGATTCTATTTGTTTCATAGACCAAACCTCTGGTATAGGTTGCCAGTTGAATGACTGGCTGACTATCTATCTATCTATCTATCTATCTATCTATCTATCTATCTATCTATCTATCTATCTATCTATCTATCTATCTCTGTCTGTCTGTCTGTCTATCTATAATAGATGGACTTCCTATGTATGAATCATGTCTTTAGTTATTGCTGTGTTCTCTAGGAATTATAATGTTTCCCCACTCAACCCCCAGGGACATTTTCCTGACCCTGGCATAAAAATTAGCTCTGGAATGTCTCTGGAGATTTTAGATATACTTGAAGGACTGCGTGGAAAGTTCCTTTTCCCTGGAGCCAATTTAATTAAAACAGAACAAGTAATTTGAATGGTTCAATGACAAGCATAAGTTTACCCCTCTGGCATGGTGCTCAATTTTCTTTAAATTTCTGAACTTTGATAGAATCTCTTCTACCTTTCAATGCAAACAACTTGAAAGACTCAAATGAGAGACAGAATTTAAGAAAATGGAGATTTTCCAATATCCAAGTAGGCCATTTATAACTCTTTTGGCTTAAGATAATCTTCCCTGCTTTAAGTGACTTAAAGTGGCTGGCTAGGGTGGGATCCTGAAGCACTCTGTTCACTAATCAATTGCTTCTACTTTCAGGTTAGTTTACTACCAAAACTAAGGTATTTTTTTCCAGTTTATTTATTTTTAGTTTTCAACATTCATTTCCACAAGATTTCGAGTTACAAATTTTTCCCCGCGTTTTCTCCCTACCCTCGACCCCAAAATACCGAGCCTTCCGAATACCCCTTCCCCTAATCTGGTCTCTCTTATATCCTCTCCCATTCACCCCTAACTTTCTAGTAGGGCAAGATGGATTTCTATACCCTAGTGCTTATATATCTTATTTCCCAGTTGCATATAAAACAAAACAAAACAATTAAAAAAATATTTCTTTATAAAACTTTGAATTTCAGAATTTTTCCCTTCTTTCTTCCTCACCCACTCCCACTGGGAAGATAATCAATTCAATATAGGTTGTACAAGTATAGTTACACAAAAAATTGCATAGTAGTTATATTGTGAAAGACTAACTATAATTCCCTCCATCCTATCCTGTCCCCCACTTATTCTATTTTATCCTTTGACCCTGTCCCTTTTCAAAAGTGTTTTCTTTTAACTACCCTCTCCCACAATCTGCCCTCCCTTATATCATCCCCCTCTTATCCCCTTCCCCCCTATTTTCCTATAGGGTAAGATATCCAATTGAGTGTTTCTGTTATACACACATACACCGTCATATGTGTGTGTATACCTATAAACATATCATACTGAGAAAAGGCTTATGAGTTACAATTATCATTTTTCCATGTAGGAATGTAAATAGTTTGACTTTAATAAGCTCCTTATGCTTTCTTTTTCCTGTTTATCTCCTCATGCTTCTCTTGCTTCTTGTATTTGAAAGTCAAATTTTCTCTTCAGCTCTGGTTTTTTCATCAAGAATGCAGGAAAATCCTCTATTTCAACGAATGACCAGGTTTTTCCTTTAAGCATTATACCCAGTTTTTCTGGGCAGGTGATTCTTGAGTTTAATCCTAGCTCCTTTGACATCTGGAATATCATATTCCAAGTCCTTTGATCCTGTAATATAGAAGCTGCTAGGTCTTGTGTTATCCTGATTGTATTTCCACAATACTCAAATTGTTTCTTCCTGACTGTTTGTAATATTTTCTCCTTGACCTGGGAACTCTAGAATTGGACTATAATATTCCTAGAATTTTCCTTTTTGGGAACTTTTTCAAGAGGTGATTTGTGAATGGTTTCAATTTCTATTTTGCCTTCTGGTTCTAGAATATCAGGGCAATTTTGCTTGATAATTTCTTGAAAGATGGTGTCTAGGCTCAAAGATAAGTTATTAATATTCTAGCTTAAAACAAACCTGAACAACTTGGCTCTCAATACAGAGGAATATATTTCAGGTAAAACATTTACATACAACATATGTATAAAATAATTCACTATTCAGATAAAAGCACATACTTCAACTTTATTTGAAACGATTTTTTTTTCCTGATTAAGCTTTTAATGCAAACTGAGTAGTTCAGAAATGGGAAAGGCAAGATATTGGCACTCAAAAATTAACTATCATTCATAGGTGATTTTTTTTTTTTACATTTTTATTCTCAGCATTTTTTATTCTATAACACAAAAATAATAAAATATTTTAATTTGAAAAATCAAAATGCAATGAATCATGTGATGTGATGTTTTATTTCATTTGGTATAAACTCCAAACAATTTTTCTCTTTTTGTTCATATGATTTTCTTTTACACTGGTGGAATTTATTTAAATTTAAATTTATACTATATGTACAATGGGTTATGGATTCATGCGATTACAGTTATTGAATGCTCCTCTATTTAATACCAGTGTTGTAGAAATTCCTAATGCAATGAAATAATCCCCTTTTATGTGATGAATTATGCATCTTATCAGCATCTCCTACTAAAGAGGTGAGTGAACACACTAAGTATTGCAAGGTATGAAGGCATAATAGTCTTGTTATTCTTTGTGATGAAGGTGATTGTAGCAGCAAGCACCCCAGTGTCCCCAGAGTCGCTGCCACCACAGATTCTTGGATCTGCTTGGATAAAGGAAAGCAACTTAAAATGTGTTAACAAGCTTACTTTAATCAGTCAAATAAGTATCATTTACCTAGTTCAGCGGAAAAAGGTCAGCACCCCGAACTTCAGAATATACAGACAGAATTATCAAGACAGAGAAACAGATCAAACAGACAGTTTCCAAAATGTCCAACCATTATATCCATACCAAATCAACATCTGGGTTTCATCATCTGGGTTTTTCAAAGCCGAGGGGGAGCTCTCAACAACAGCTTCCCAGAATCCAGATCAAATCACAGAACACTTCTCAAAGTGAGCCCCCAAAACAAAGCTCCAGATCAGGGCTTATATAGCCTTTTCCTGGCTCAGAGAATATTACAACCTTATTGACTCACTGGCCAATCAAGAAGTATTTACTGAAAAACAAGCCTCCCACCCCAGGCTCCAGGTGCACTTTAGCCTAGGGGCAGGGAAGATCCTCAAAATTTACATTCACATTACAGTGATATTACTGAGATAATTTTGTCCAGCAGTTTTGTCTGGAGTTCATTTAATCAAATTAAATTTGAGATTTCATTTATATTTCCTTAACTGAATCACAATGACTTAATGTATGTATATAGATATATAGACAAATAGATATACAAACATGTACATATACATGTATGCACACAAATATATATTGTTAGTATATCTTTGTGCATATTTAGAGGTTGACCATATTTTGGAATATACATATATGGATATGTTATAGATATTATGAATATCTATATAATATATGCTTATGTCACATATCATAGGTACATACATATATAAGCATTTATTTGAGAAGCTATCACAGTTCATTAAGTAATATATGTAGATATCATGAATTTTTATTTATGTGACAAAAGAAATAGTTCATAAATGAAATAATATTTTTATGGGATTATGAATTAAATTTTGCATAGCTATTTCCATTAAGGAATTTTGAAAATTGCAAAATGTTTTTTAAAGTATCTAAAATATCATTGATTCCTATACTTCCAAAGCCTTCTTTGTAGGTATTCCATTCACTAATGTAAATCATATTCCCTTTTGTAAGTTAGTAAAATATACTTGAGTAGGTATAATGTAAAAGTTCAATTTTATCTGCCATTTTTAGGCTCATCATAAGATAATATACTTACTAATCCATCTCAAGGCCCACACTCTAAGCTTTTACTGCTTTGTTGACTGACCAGTGCTAATGATTTGTGGCCAAAACCCTTAAGTACCCAGGGTCACCTATAGGCCATGGGATCTCTAGAATCCCCCATGTACTTCTTCTTCACATATTTGTCTCTGATGGATGCTGTCTATTCCACACACATTTCTCTCAAAATGATCATAGATTTGCTATATGAGAAGAAGACTATTTCTTTCCAAGCTTGCATGAGTGTAGGATTTTCTTAGAGTTACTTTTATTGTTGATTTGATCAAATATCAGTCATAGTCTTACTAACAACTATCAGAATAATAACACTGCATATAAAATTATGCAACTGTAGATTCCAAAGGCACGTATGAATGATTTTCAAAAGCTCAGGAATATGCATGTGCCAAGTAATGATTCAAAGAGCACTTAGGATCCAGATATTTTTCATTCCTGTAATGGTTTTGCAGTTAAAAAACATATATCCCAATAATGGGGTTCCTTGGGCTTGCTTATGGTTATTTCCTTGCCCACCATCCATGGCTTAAAGAACCAAGGGGATTTCTTCTGGGGGATATGACCTTTAACACCACAGACATCATCTCAGGTTAAAATGTGAACATATCTACCTACTTTGCCTACTCCTTCTTGCTCATCACCACAATTAGAAAGAGGCTTTACATTTCTATGCTTTAGTTTTCCATTCAATGATTACTTTTCCAGAAGGCTTTTGTGAAAAAATATAGCTAAAAGGAAGACCACTTTTACATATGATCATTTATTCCTCAATTCTAAAACTAATTACATTATGATAATTTTCTTTACAGATAAATCAATGTTGACCTCTGAATTCATATATTACAGAGAGAAGAAAAAATAATGGAACACAAGAACAATGTGACTGAGTTTGTTCTCCTAGGACTCACTCAGAATCCTGAGATTCAGAAAATGTTATTTGTTGTCTTCTTAACTATCTACATCATAACAATGGGGGGCAACCTTCTAATTGTAGTAACAGTCATTTCCAGCCAGTCTCTGGGATCCCCCATGTACTTCTTCCTTACCTATTTGTCTCTTATGGATGCTGTCTATTCCACAGCTATTTCTCCCAAAATGATCATAGACTTGCTCTATGAGAAGAAGACTATTTCCTTCCAAGCCTGCATGAGCCAGCTTTTTATTGCACACTTCTTTGGTGGTGCTGAAGTCTTCCTCTTGGTGGTAATGGCTTATGACCGCTATGTGGCCATCTGTAAGCCTTTGTATTACTTGGTTATAATGAGACATCGTGTATGTGTTCTGTTGCTGGTTGTAGCCTGGGTTGGAGGTTTCCTTCATTCAGTGATTCAGCTCCTTTTTATTTCTAGGCTCCCCTTCTGTGGTCCTAATGTCATCGATCATTTCATCTGTGACATGTACCCCTTATTAGAACTTGCCTGTACCAATACTTATATCATTGGACTCTCAGTGGTTGCTAATGGAGGAGCAATCTGTGTTGTCATCTTTACAATGTTGCTTATCTCCTATGGGGTCATCCTACATAACCTGAAGACCCACAGTCTAGAAAGCCAACGCAAAGCTCTTTCTACCTGCGTGTCCCACATTACAGTTGTTGTCTTATTCTTTGTTCCTTGCATTTTTATGTATGTTAGGCCTGTTCGCACCTTCTCCATTGATAAAACAATGACTGTAATTTTTGCTGTCATCACTCCTATGTTGAACCCCTTAATCTACACTCTGAGAAACAAGGAGATGAAGAATGCCATGAGGAAGCTCAGGAACAGAATCAATGACCCAATCAAACACTGATGGCCCCCAAGGGAAAAAGAAAAGGCATTTCATACTTATGGCTTATTTTATTGGGATTGGGGGGGGAAAGTGGTTAATGAAGAGACCATCTTTTCTGTCAGTCAGTCATTGGGCATTTATTTTATCATCAGTTTGATGGCTTCCAAAGCTGATTTTGTTAAAACTCTACCCTAAAGGTACCATAGGATCCTTAGGAAAACAACTGCTTTTTTGTGCTTGAGGCACTTTCTTAAGAGAAATGGTTTTGTTGATTCCATAGAGAATAGAGGTGTAACATATAACTGATATCAGTCAAAGAGGTTATTGAAAATTGATTATGGATGGGACTGCTTGTGTGGGAATGTATTTCCTTACTGAACAAATGAGATAATTAGCCTATTGACTTGAAGATGTCATTGTTACAAGTTTTAAGTGCCTATTAACTGGAGTCAGTAGTAATATGTGATTATATTTTTGTCCATAATGTTGTAACAGGCAGCATGATGTTATGAGCAGAAAAAACTGCCTCGGAATGAAGATGTGGGTTCAAGCACTATATTTGACTCATAGACTCTGTGTGATATTAAGTCACTAAATTTTGAGTTACTTGGGTAATTCTCTAATAGTATGCAGTAGGATATTTTCCAATCCCTTGAGTAAAAAAGATTTCTTTAGTAATAGTTTTCATAGCACTGAAATCTCAGGTGTAATTTGCTATTCCCTACAGTTTCCCCAAAACCTAAACATAATCCAAAACTACAAAAAGTTGGTGAATATCAGGGCCAGTGAATGTAATACCAAACACAAAAATGAATGAATATTTTGCTTTGCATAGTGGATGCATTTATACAATCAGCACATGCATTGGAATACAATAGACTGAACACTTTCTGTCAAGGGTCAAGTAATACATTCAAATCATGGTAGTGACATTTACTTCCTTTCTAACCTTGGGATAACCATTTAAAATTACTATTCCTTAGTTTCCTTATTAGTAAAGAGAGACTTAAAATAGATGACCCTGAGTTTTCCTGCAGATTTAATTAGGAAGCTATAATTGAATTTTATAGATTATAACTTATTTTTGAATTTAAAACAAAATGTGAATGTACGATGATTGATCTGGCTAGCTATTCCCCATCCTTTGTTAGGCATTCCTTAGGAAGATACACCATGGGAAACTGCTTTCATTTAAGAGGGAACACCTGGGTCATGGAGTGATAGATATCAAGAAGTCTTAAGGGTCCTTGACTCACATTCAAAGGTGCAACAAGGTCTACACTGAAGACCATAATCAATAACCATATGAGCCACTAAGGGAGAGATCTAATAGTAACCAGTATAACAGAAACACTTGGAGAGACTACATCCTCATTATTACCCATTGAGGAAGAACACATACAGGACAGAAATGCCTGACTACAGAATAACAAAAGATTGATGGAAGAGAAAAATCTATATGGTAGGGGAAACAAAATAAAAGAGCCAAAAAAAGTACAAAAATTAAAGAGATATAAAGTTCAGCATGATGACATGAAGCAGCAAACCTACACCTTAACACTGGAAATGTAAAATGTGTACACTATGTGAATCCAAAGGGGGAAGATTGAGTCATGTAGAGAACAACTACAACTAAAAAAGGACTTTTGTAAGTCCCTATAGAAAGTGATTGAGAGTTTAAGTACATTTGGACCCAAATATTTTCTATATTTTAGTTGTATAAATAAAAAATAATAAATAAGGCTATTTTTAATGTTACTGATAACTTTTTTAGCCTGAGTCACTCTACTGGGAATACTGAGGAGTTTTTATGGGATGTAAAATGATTTTTATGTTGTAGTGCCCAGTGTAATGATCCAGAGAATTCTATGGGAGACCTCATGGAAAATTCACCCAAGTCCTAATGTCTGGAAGGTCATTTTGTCATTAGGGTCAAATTCTAGTATGTGTTCTATAGTTTACATTGAGATTTTAATCCAAATAGCTCTTAATTCAAGAAAATACAAATATTACTACTATAATTATGGTTGCATAAGAGTAGAAGTTTAAGCTCATGGCAGTTCAGTGACCTACAGGATACACAATTAATTCATGACACAGCAAGGCCTACAATGGAAGCTTCCTATTTCCTTTTCTTATGCTATCAGTTTATTCCACCCAAGTGGAGTGCTTACCTGCATGAATATGATTAGAACCTCTTTCTATAGTTGACTCAGCACAGGATAAAATTGCTAATCTTGAAGCTGTGGGTAATATTTTCTAAAAGATTTTACCAACATAATGCAAAGTAGCCCACATTTTTTTTTACCAGAAGGGCAATTATATTAAGGATAATAATGCTAAATAAGTCTAATAAAGTATATTTGGAACATAGTAAAAATGGCTGTAAATATCAAACAAAATACTTGAGCTTTATTGTTTTTATTTTTATTGTAGCTATATTGTGCAATATATTTTCTATATCAGTAATATTGCACCCTGAAGGTTTTTGAGTGGGAGATGGCATGGTAATCTGTGATTTAGGAATAGCAACTTGTAACTATGTGAGTATGGAGTGGAAATTGAAGAAAGGAGAAGCATAGATTAAATAGAAGGTTACTCCCATAGTGTATGAAAGAGATGAAGGTCTGAATTTGGTTATATGTTGTAAGAAAGAAAAGATAGGGGGAAGATAAAAGAGCTATAGTGGAGTTAGACATAGGAGTTTGACAACTGATTTCATAATAGTGGTGAGGGACAAGAAAGAATTAAAAAAAATGATTCTAAGTGTATTGATGTTTAGTATTGGAGGGATGGTGGTGCTCTCAACAAAACAGCAGTTTGAATAAGGATAACTAAGGGAAAATATGAAATCCATTTTAGTTTGTTGAATATGCAATGCCTAGAGAACTTCTGTAGCGGCAAGCACCCTAAGCACTTCCTCAGGGTTTGCTGCTACCACAGGTTCTTGGATCTGCTTTGTTAAAGGAAAGCAACTCAAAATGGGTTAACAAGATTACTTTAATCAGTCAGACCATATATCATTTACCTTGTTCAGGGCAAAAAGGTCAGCACCCCGAACTTCAAAGTA
>NW_027185804.1:39537378-39550837 GCF_028583685.1 Petaurus breviceps papuanus
GGGGGGGGGGGGGGGGGGGGGGGGGGGGGGCCCTTGACAATGGCTTCCCAGAATACAGATCAAATCACAGAACACTTCTCAAAGTGAGCCCCCAAAACAAAGCTACACATCAGGGTTTATATAGCCTTCTCCTGGCTCAGAGAATGTAACAACCTTATTGACCCACTGGCCAATCAAAAAGTATCTACTGAAAAACAAGCCTCCCACTCCAGGCTTCAGGTGCACTTTAGCCTAGGGGCAGGGAAGATCTTCCAAATTTGCCTTCGCATTACAACTTCATATTACATAAGCTCAGTTGGGATATGGTGATGAAAGATTGAAGTTGAAAGGAGAAATTAAAGTTGGTTATACTTATTTGGAAGCAGCCATCTTAAGATGATAATTGAACTCATGAAGACTGATTAAATCATCATGAGAATTTTTAGAGAAAATAGATAAAAAGGTCCTAGAACATTTTCACTGTGCATGCAGTGAACAAAAGAAGAACAATGTTCCAGTAATGCAGAACAAGAATTTGTGAAGGGAACCAAGAAAGCCTTTCACAGAGGTCAAGGCAGTAGAGTGGCTAAGTAGAAATGATGGTTAAAGCACTAAAATTTGAACAATAGATTGGAATGAGAGTGGAGAAAAAACTCACAGATAGAAGTTAAAATCTTTTGATAACTTTTAAGAGTTGTTTTACTTGAATGATGGCACCTACAACTTTATTTTATGTAAGAGTGGAGGGAGGAGGTTATGGGAAAAGGGTAAAAACTCACACCCACAAACTATTTTTAGAAGTTTAGCAATGCAAAGCAATATAACTATTATAGGGAAATAATTTGACTGAATGAAGAGTTCAAGTGTCATTGTTTAAAAAGAAAAAGAGTCTTGAACATATATGTCAGTGGAGGATGAGAACTGACTCTAAAGATTAATTGAAGATAAAAGGAAATTAAGGGATGATCAATACAGAAAACTCCTAGAAGAAATGGGAGAGAGTCTTATCAAGAAATTATGTAGAAGGGTTAGCTTTGGAAAAGAGAAGAATACCACTTTATCAGGGACTGAAGAAAATGAGGAAAATGGAAAAGGCAGTTTAATGTCTTATGTAGGAGATAAAAGGCATGATGGCGTCCTTTAGATAACAGGGATTTGAAAAAAAAATAATTCTGATACTTTCTTTTGAGTAGATTTTGATGACATGCAAAAACTTAATCATTTTTCTCTTCATTATTTAATCATGATTTTCTTCCTTGAAGAGATGTTTATGTCCAATGTGTGTATTGTATGGGGGTGGGGTGGTGGCAGTGGAATCTTCATGCTCTTTTTTAACTTTAATATCATTTGAGATTGAAGATAAGTTAAGGGTTGAGGGACTAAGCTCTTGGTTAGTTCCTACATGCAGATAAATAAAATTTCCTGGGGGCATTTTAATGGAATTCAGGAATACACCCATTTATTATTTTTGATATAACTAGGTTTTACAATTTTTCAGTTAAGATAACTGGAAATTTACACTGACAGCAAGTACGTACACATCATTTGGGAATCTATTTCAGGGCTTCCTATCATTCTAACCATTGGGGAGAAAAACACAACAATACAGCAATTTGCTCTCATTGTACTGAAGTTTCTTTAATCAAGCTCTCTCTCTCCATGGGTCTTCCTCTAAGGATAATGAAGTGAGACAGATTCTTACACATCTCCTAAATTTAGACATTTTTTGGAAGGTCCATTAAAACACTCAAATTAGCATAATGGATTTTAAGTTACAATTTAAGTATTTCATTAAGGATGGGAAAACTGGGGGAAAAAATGACACACATTTCTTCAACACAATAAATGTTTAAAAGCTACTTTGTGTAGTTTCTTGTTTCTATTAACCAGCCCGTTACCCAAGTGCTTTATTAGCATTTTTGTACTTGTACCTGAGAGGTATTCACTCACTCTATCTCCACTCTCTCTCTCTGTATTCTCTCATCTATAGATTAATATCCTCAAGCCCAAGGGGGTGAGGGGGGACTGCAATGGACTCTTCCATTCTTTTCAAGTAAAAGAATGTTGGAACATGAAGGGAGTTTATGCGCACATTGTAGACAGGATGATTGGTTGATGGATTACAATGAGTGGTGTCCAGTACTAACTATGAATAGATATGGCTTTGGGGGCTATTTTTGACACTTCTTTTTCAATGGACACAGATCTTTCTTTCTAAGTTGTTTGAATGAGGAGTTCCCATTGACAAGGCGCCATGACTCAGAGACATTTTTATTGATATGTGATCATTATCTAAATGATCAAAGATAGAATTCTACTAAGCTCAGTCTTCCCCTCAGATAAATGCAAACTTAGAAAGCATCTGACCTTCCACAATTCTGTGGAAGGCTGAGAAGTGTTATGGTAGGAAAACAACAATAAATGTCCTTAGAGTTACAAGGTTTGGGGTTAATTCCTGGCTCTGCCCCTTCTTAGGTCTCATTTCAAAAAATTCCTTGCTGTAACATAACACTAAAATTTCAGAATGAGAGGGATTATATAAAGTATCTCATTTAATGAATAAACTGACATTCAGAGAACTCATAGGGCATTTTCCTTTGGCTACACAGGACAGTTATACGGAATACTGAATATAGTGCCAGCCATAGAATCAGGAAGATCATGCTCCTGAGTTCCAATCTGGACTCAGTTACTGGCTGTGTCTCCCTCTTTAAATTACTGAAGCCTGCTTACCTCAATTTCCTCATTTATAAAATGAATTGAAGGCGGACAGCGGGGAGCTATGTCCTGCCACACAAGTCTTGATGACCTCAGGCCAGCTTTTCTTACCCCTGCACAGTTTGGCTCACTGAACCCTGCTCCAGGTAGGTGCTCTACACCCGGCACGCTGAGGCCCCAAGGGTTGGAGAAGACAGAGGCAGAAACAGAAGCAGAGCCGGGGGATGCCCACAAACCCAGCAGGTTCAGTGTCTTTCCTCCAGTTCCTGGTCAGGAGAGTTCCTTGACATGGGGAGGCAAGACATATGAAGAAATCCCAACAGCTCACATTAAAGCAACATATAACAACACCCATATCCAGGTGGTCTCTCCAGGAATGAGCCACTTGTCTCGACTTCTTGTGGCACCAAAGGGTTCAAAAATGCAAAAAAGGCCAAAGGGATTGCAGCACAATCTGCAGGCATTGCTGCAGAAGCCAAAGCCACAGGGAAGGGAGTGATCCATGTCAGAGTGTTGGTGAAAGGCCTGGGACCAAGGCACTTAGCTGCCATCAAGGGGCTGACCGTGGGGGCCTGGATGTCATCTCAGTCACAGACAACACCCCAACACCCCTATCCCTCACAATGGTTGCCACCAAAAAAAAAAAAAAAGCCGGAGGATGGGAAGTAAATAGTTGCCTGTCTGGAGACCTAGTTCCATTTTTCACCTTTTTATTGACTTCAGAACAATGCAGAGATGTTCCCCACAGGACAGAACTCAGCAGAACTCAGAGACCAGACTGATAAGCAAAAATGAGTTGATTTCCTCCTGTGTATAGCAATATATACAACCAAACCTCTGCAGTGGTCCTCACTGTGAAGCAGTGCCTCTTTTGGACAGGAGGGGGTGCTGCAGCAACACTTGTGGCAAGGGTCAGCTCTACTTTCCACAGTCCTGATGAAATAAACTCTGCCTCATTTTAAAAACTGGATGAATGAATAGACAGACAGACAGACAGATAGGCAGGCAGGTAGGCAGGCAGGCAGATAGATAGATAGAGATAGATAGATAGGTAGATAGATAGATAGATAGATAGATAGCTAGATAGATAGATAAATAGATAGGTACATAAATAGACATGAATAAATGCATGATTGTAGAAATGAATGAATGGATAGGTAGATGGATGAATGAATCTAGGAATGAATGAATGAATGAATGAATGAATGAATGGATGGATGGATGGATGAAAATAAAATGAGTTGAAGAGGGAAATGACAAATTATTGTGCTATCTTTGCCAAGAAAACCCTAAATGGGGTCACAATGAGCCAGACAAATATGAAATGACTGAACAAGAACTATGAACATGCAAGACAGTAAAGAGAGCTATGATTTGAAGTCAAAACCAGGACTTATTTTTCATTACACACAGAATCACAGAATTTGTGAGTTGTAGGGCATCTCCATAACCCATTTAGTACAGTCAACATACGATCTACACCTACAGGAATTTTCATTGTAATATATTGCTCAAGTGGTCACCATTCTGCCTTTGAAGTCTCATCACAGGTAAGTAATTTAATCTGTTACACGCTCATTTTTCTCATCTCTACAAGTGGGACAATAATATTTGTATTAATTACTCATAGGGCCACCAAATGTCTATTTATTGTGCAGCAAAATTTAAAGAACTATTAACTATGATGTGTCCCACCATGTAGTTGACTAGACTTGTTCCCTGAATTACTTTGAAATTTAAATCAATACCCCTATTATTAGTAGATTGCATTTTTTCACAGTTATCTAGTTGTTTTATTACAAAGACATGGATTGTAAGGAAATAGAAATAATTTGCACATGCTAGGTAAATTATCTGGAAAATTCTGTGGAAATTCTGGGTTTCTAACCAGCAATTTGGAGTGTCTGTCTTGTGATTCAATATCTATGTCTACACACAAGAACTAAATTTATTGAATTTAATATTTTACAATAAATATTACTTATTTTATTTTATCTACATTTATAATGTGCAACTTCTACAAGCCCCCATACTGAACAAATAAATAGATAGACCAATGAACAAACCCGCAAATAAATAAATATTTATAACCCATCAAAATGAATTCCCAAGTCTGATAATGCATGGCTATTGCTTTAGAACATTAATTTATGACTTCTCTGGCATGTAGCATATTTCATCTTCAGTCTTGTGGAGTCACGTTTTATCATTGCATCGACCAGAATCCTAAAGAATTTCAAAGTCTCCCCTCCCCCACAACACATACATTTAACAATACAATTTTTTTCCTCCTTCTGTTCACTTCACTTTACATCAATTATGAGAGTGTCTCCCAGTTTTCTTTTAAACTATTCATTCCATAATTTCTTATGGCACTCTAATGTTCCATTAAATGCCCACACCAAAAATGATTAGCCTTCCTCAATAAGAGAGTACCCCTTTACTTTTCTTTTTTTTAACTACAAAAAGACCTACCGCAAATGATTTTGTGTAGATAGTTAATTTCTGCTTTTCTTTGATCTATTTGAATTATAAGCCTAACAGCAGTATAGCTGGGTACATGGAGGTTTGAAGAGTTTTGTAACCTCAAAATTCATTTCCATCATTGGTTGAGCGATCAATTTACTATCAAATTAAAAAAAAGCTTGCTACTGAAGCAATCTATTTATCTCCATACACTGGAAACTAACTGAACTCATCCAAATTTTAGTGAAGTTTAATTGTTTTGGTAGATTGGACATAAGCATAAACAATCATATTTCATAATGAGGAAAAAAAAACAATCCCCTTCACATTCATGTGTATTTTTATTTAATCTCAGGACAAGCTGTCAACAACACTGGAACATAAGTAAATATGTAGGCAGTTTTCTTTTAATTCCTGTGCCTAAGAGAGCCCCAGGCTATAAATAGAAATCAAAGATAAATATGAGATAAATTTAGTTAAATCAGAATGAGAATGCCACATAAACATTTGCTATAAAATACCTCTTTATTACCATGCAATTTTCATCAAAATATAGTTTAAAAAGACTATTTATAAATGTCATTTTTTTGAAAATGAGTATTTTTACTATGCCTTCTGTTATAAAACAGGAATATAATTTCCATAAATCAGAAGAAATTTCTTAAAGCAAATGATATACTTTTAATTGGTAAAAATTATGCCACCACCCCCTTGTCATACCATAATATACCAGCTGGCAATTAGCAAACAATCCATTTCCAACTTCCAAGCCTTAGCATAGCCAGCTGCTCATGCATTTTGTGTAAAATTAACATCTATGTATTATTTAAATATTTTGTGTATATATATGTAGCCTCTTATGAAATGCAATCTTTTCAAGGGCAGAGAATATTTTATCTATCTTTGTGTCCTTGATATCTAGCATATAGTTGTTTAATAAATGCCTATTGGAGCACTGATTTTTATTCAGTTATATAAAGTAGACAGTATAATATATATCTTCTTGACTATTTCAAATGTGTATTGTGAAAAGGAATCTCTCAGTATGGTCAGAATGCTTGAAATCATCAGAAGATTCCTACATTTAGAAACATCAACATTTCCTTGAGATAACTGGAACCTAGAACTGAATTCATTCTCTGTATCAATGTCAGAGGCAAATATCATTGATATTAATGCCACTGAATTTGTTCTATTGGGTCTCAGAGCAATCCTGAGATGCAGAAAGCCATATTTGCTATATTTTTGGTCTTTTATATTATCAGTGTTATGAGTAATATGCTCATTGTGATCACTACTGCTTCCAGTCAAACTCTGGTCTTGCCAATGTACTTCTTTCTAGCATTCTTGTCTCTGATAGATGCTTTCTCTCCATCATCAATGGTCCCCAAAATGCCTGGGGATTTGCTCCGAGAGAAGAAAATCATCCCCTTCAATGCATGAATGGCCCAGCTTTTCCTAGACCTTTTTCTTGGAACTTCTAAGATTGTCCTCTTCATAGTAATGACCTTTGACAGATGTGTCCATCTGCAGACCCTTGCCCTATATGACAATAATGAACCACCTCCTTGGCAGTTCCCTCATTGGATTAGTTTGGACAATGGGCTTCCTGCATTCGATAGGACAGATCTTCACCATAGTCTGGCTTCCTTTCTGTGGGGCCAATGTTAAAGATCACTTTGCCTCTGACATTTTTCCCTTGATTCAACTTGCCTGCACAGACACCTTCCTCATTGGTCTGTTAGTTGTTGCCAAAGCAGGGTTAATTTCAATGATTTGTTTTGTTGTTCTGATGTTCTCCTATGTCATAATCCTGTGTTTCTTGAGAAGTTACAGCTCTGCAGGGAAAGGCAAGGCTCTGTCTACTTGTAATTCCCCCATCACTGTCACAATCTTATTCTTTGTCCCCTGCATATTCATGTATCTGTGACCAGTAATTGAATTCATTATAGATAAAACTGTAACTGTATTTTATACTCTTGTCACACCCATGTTAAATCCACTTATCTACACAGTAAGAAATGAAGAGGTGAAAAATGCCATGAGGAAGTTTTGGAGTAAAAAAGTGACTTCAGAGTATAAATAATTCTAAATATCAAGAACTGTGCTATTTTTTTTTAACAATACTCTTGGAGGCTTTTCCCAAAATGACTATACAAGTTTTGTAAACTTTTACTATCATTTTATATGAGAAATTCAAGTTCTTATTTTCTTATTGCAAATAGAGACAAAAAGAAATATATGTACTAAGATACTGGTCCATTAACAAATAATCACACTTTGACAATTAATGTCAGTACATAAAGGAAGATTATTATTATTTAAACCAAATATCTCATCAAATACATTTTCCCCCAAATCTGTGGAAATAAATAACAAATTTTACTAGATAATAAACACTTGCAGCAATCTCTCATTTTTTTTAAATTTGGCCTTGCTACATACATTGCAAATTGTAGTCACATATATATGTAGAAAATAATTTATTTCATCTTTATATTCAATGATGTTAGGTAAACTGCTAGATGCTTGGGGATGTAGATAATTTTATTTTTGGTCAGTTGTCCCAGAATTCAAGAATGCTGTGTATGTTAAAATTTCAAATACAGACTCCACGATAATGAAAATAACCTGGAAGGACACAACCTAGGCTTCATAAAACATTTGCCATCATAAACCCCCTTTGGCAGTCTGGTGATATATATGGTCCCTTTCTCTGACTAATATTCAATGCATACAAACACAATTTGAGGAAGTAATTAGACTTAGTGGTGAAAATAGGTAATCATTTTTTTTTTCCTTTCCAAGATCACATCCTGGGGTGGCTAGGTGGTGCAAGAAATAGAGCACCAGCCTTGGAGTCAGGAGGACCTGAGTTCAAATACGGCCTCAGACACTTGACACAATTACTAGGCGTGTGACTTTGGGTAAGTCAGTTAACCCCAATTGACCTCCAAAAAGGAAAAATAAAAAGATCACATCCCCTCTACAAATCTAACCACAAATCTCGTTAGGAAGGTCTGTGAATCCCAGGTTAATAATATTGCTGGTCTTCCTCTTTGAGAATTGACTTCAGAGTCTGAATTATTCTTTTTGACAATCTCAAATGTTTTTAATCTATATATCTTAAAGTGTGTCTCTCTGTGTGTATGTGTGTGTTTATGTGAACATTCTTCTGTGAGCACGCATATGTACATGCTTGGGTAGCCTTTTATTCATTACAATGAGATATGTCTTAGAAAACAGACTATATAATGTAAAAAAACATTAATTACCATATTGCTCTTACTTTAAAAAGCTCTTTCTTGTGATGGAGTTTGTGACTATACATATTGGAGCTAGAGAAATAATAACATACATCCTCACTTGTAAGACTGATAAAGAATTGTGTAAGAAGTTATTGATAGGACAACTCCAAATTAATAACCATTTATAGGAACTGAAGACTATCTATCTTACTGTCTTTAACAGCAGCAATGGGAGTTCCTGTTTCTCAGATATTTGGGAGGCTTTTTTTTTTTAACATGGATCATTTTAACCAGGATAGGGGATGATCATGATAGGCTTTGTTTTTATCTCTCTACAGAAAATGAAAGGCCCTTCCCCACACCCAACTCAACTGGAAAAAAAAAATGACACCTACCATTACATTACGGTCAATATCGTTTTAGTCATTCTGGGCCTGAAAATAGACACATTGGCCCAGCTGTGTTTCTGGTGAACACCATGTGAACATGAAGGTGGACAGTTAGAACTTAAAGTACATAAAGGACCAGGAATTTTTTTTTGGCAAACAGTGTTGGAGGGAAAAACTGTTTTGAGATCTCCATCTTGGGTCTTTAGAACTGGATGTTGAGGCAATTAATGGAAGGCCACCTTACCTCCACAGGTGGAGGGATGGGAGTGAAAAGGGTCAAGGACTCAGTGTTTATATCTCTCACCCAGATGCTTCAGGCATTTGCTTGCTTTTTTTTTTCCAAGCAAAGTCATTTGCTTGCAATTATTACCTCATGTAATGTTACAATTTCCCTTAACCATCAAAAGTCACCAACCAAGAGTCTTGCGTCATATGGAGCCAGGGAAGGGGATGAATTTAAGTCCTGGATCAGAGGTCCCCAAAACTGTTTGACCTATTGCACACTTTTCAAAAAATAATTATTCACTGCTGAAAATGTATTTTCTTCAACCCTTAACCCTTTAAAGGTTTTTTGAAAAATTTGTATCATTTTATAAATATGTATATATATATAGAAATGATGCATCTTAAATTTAATGAGTTATTATAAATATGTGCTTTTTCTTGCATTGAAATTTTGATGATATAATATTGCATCATATAACCCATGTATTATAATATTGCAAACAAGTCATTACATGCACATATTTCTGCAGATGCATGCTGGACTTCCCGACAGTGCATGACACACTTGTCTGCCAACACTTTTTTATTAAGACCTATCAGTAGACTTGACCGCTGATACCTTGCATTTTGTGTGTTTATTTAGAAAATCATATAATTTAATCACTATGACTTTAACTCTGTCACAAAACAGATGAAACACATACAGATGGTTTTTCAAAATTTTCTTCTCTTCTTTCCTTATGCTTCCACTGTGACCTTATTTTCATTCAATACCCCGTCCCCCTCCCCTGAATTGCACCCAGGGCAACTACTACCTCTCCTGCTCATCTTTCCATGATGATGAAAAGGAGGCTGTATCTACTACTTTGGTTTCCTCTGATCCTCTAGCATGGCCTCACCCTTCTAGTGAATAATTCAAAACGTCTTTCTTCTGAATGGAGTTTTCCTTAATGCAAACTCAAAAATCACTGCTTCTGTGACCTCTGAGGTTGGGGAGGGAAATCTTGTCAGTTTCAATTTGATAATTCTATAATTCTTAATCTCTCTGATAAATGTTCCTAACTTAGCAAGCCAAGAGGCAAAAGATTACATCATGACACTTTTTCCTCGGTTGCTCAGAACCTAGGACACAAATCAGTTCCCATAATGTGTACAAGAGTATCTCAAGAGCATTCTCTATATAAACACACACATATGCATGTACTTACATGTGTGCAATGCATATATGAATGTGCATCTATCTATCTATCTATCTATCTATCTATCTATCTATCTATCTATCTATCTATCTATCTATATTTATAGATGAATCTGTAGGTGTATGCACTGTGTAACATACAGTACTTTTCTTGATGTATAAAATCATAGATTTGGAGCTGGGATATTAGAATCACCCAGTCCAAACTCTTCATTTTGTATATAAGGAAAGAAATCCAGAAAAATAAAGTGCTTTAGTAAAGGTCACACAATTATTTTGTGATGGAGTTAAGATTCTGAGAAATGTTCCTTGAATCTATATGTACCATCTTTTTTACTGTATGTACCAGCCTCCTCTCTCAGTTCACAAACAGAGATACAAAATAGTTACAAAGAAGCAGTTTCAAATTTGGTGAAAGGAAACACGTTCTAAGAAATTAAGTTATTTCAAAGTGGACTCTAGCACCTCAGGAATGAGTAGATTTCTCCCACTTAAAAGCAATAAAAACGGGGGGGGGGATAAAACAAGCTCATACTATGGTTCTATCAGATGAGTGATGAAGCCCTTCCTGAAGAAAGTGTATGCTTTCAGAGGTCTTTAAGCTAAAAATAACATTCGTATCATCATTTCCACCATCATCATCAGTGATAGCAGCAGCAGCTATAATTTATATACCTCTTGAAGCTTTAAAAAAAAACTTATTATTCAGTGGAACAAATGACAACGTCCATTTGTTAATATTATTTTAAAGAATATCTCTCTCTCTATCTTACCAATGCTAGAAATGCAAAAACTGTTCACAGGTCCAATCCTACTATTGAACAGCATGAGAACTTTGACCTGATTTCTTTCAGTCCTGCCCTGGTTTACCCCTTTCTTCTTTAATAACCAGGGACTCTATCTCAAATCCAACTCCTTGATCCTATTGTAGGCTCACAATATCAGTGCTAGACTTAATGTGAACATAAAAACTGCTTTAGACCTATTGCTTCTCATAATTGCTGTATTCAAGTGAACCACCAGCCTTGCCCTCTGAAGTAGTAAGCTCTACAAGGTGCATATTTTGACAAAAGTTCCTTTTTCTGTCGATATTTTCATCTACAGATTAACTCCTTCCCCAATGAACCTTAGCTGGTTCCTTCATTTTTTAATTGTATCATAATGATTTCCTTTCTTCCCCACATATAATGGGGATATAATGGGGATAGGGCATACAGGCTAATACCTTACCCCCCCCCCAAAAAAAATAAACAACCAAACTCTGACCCTTGAAAATTTTTAGTATACACACTTATATCAGTAGCCTTCTCACTAGTGTTCCCTAACGCTATACTATATTATGGGTTATGTTCTTAGAATGGCCAAATCTGTGGTTGAAAATACCCTGTGCCATTCTGCCAATAGCATGAGGCAGACTGGAACAATTCAGATTACCCTAGGAAAGGTGATGTGATTGACTGTTGGAATTACACCTCACTGAGAATTCAGTTCCATCTATGCCAACTTTATGTACTTAATGTTGGCTTCTCTTCTTGAGTATGATATGAGTGTTCAAATTCTGGGTCCTTTTCTTTCTGCTCTACCTGTATTCTCTACCTATCTTTACCTCATGTACACATCCATCAATTTATTTCATTCATTAACATGTTTATTTGTTTATCAAACTATTCATACATTTGTTCATATATTCATTCATTTACTTGCATATCTATCTATCCATTCATTCATTTATGTGTATCTATTTATTTATACATTTATCTACTTCTCTCTTTCCTGAGGGAAAGTGAATTGGACTGAATTGTGAATTAGTGAATGGGAAATCTCTATATTATCTCAGGGAGAATGCTATTTACTTTCTTTCACATCTCACCTTTGAAGTCATCAATGTTATAACTTGAACAGAAGTAAATAAATTAATAATGATAATTTCATGCATATTCAGAAACATAAATGAACATTAATTAGGAATTGTGCATTGGAAACCTGGAATATTTGTTCTGAAACACCTAAATTTGGTTTAAGTAATTTTTTTTCTGTGTCAAGCTATCTTTCAGATACCAAGTACTAAATTGTCTTTCCTAAGACTGTGCTGGGTATTGATCACTGAACTACTTATACTGTCCCAAGAAAATGTATTGTTTTGACACCTGAAACCTTCAGAGAAAATTCCCATATCTCCTCACAGAAATCAACTTTAGTATTTTCAAACTCTTAGATCAAGACCTCATCTCCCTCCTTATGTCAATGAACCATTTATTAACATAGCCTATGATATTCCACTTCCATACCCATTGATCCCCTAGAAATGTTACACTAGACTAAATGGGTATAATTTAAAATCATAGCTCATGAGGTCTTAGAAAAATGTTAAATTTTGCCAATCAGTTTATTTCTGCAGAAGAACAATTCCATAGAGCAGCAGATAAAATAATAAGAAATTCATCTGTCTCTGAAAAACATATATGGCATATTCCACCACAGGCCACTACCAATAGGGAGGCAACACATATGTAGCACATTCAAGGGGACCAAAGATTTGAGCCCAAGGATCATGTATTTGAGGAAGACACATAAGGAATATGTGGCGGGAGACCTTGAATTCAGTAACATATGTCACAAGTGCAAAGGACAAGTTTGCATATTGAGAGTTTGTTCAGGTGTGGGACATGTTCAGGAAGGAAATTCACTTGGTCAGCCATTTCACACAAGTTACAGGTTGGTTGAGGCATTTCCTCTCTCTCATCATTATATCTCTTTTGGGCAATTTCTATTGTTATTAAAATATGGGCATGTCTCTCTTTTAGGCTTCTTTTGACCGAACAATCAATGGGTCCATTGACAGGCATTTATTAAGAATTTTTGTGGTGGGTCAGCAATTGCATGAACTTGGGAGTCAAACCTTAACACTCTCATAGCACTTGCTGGAATCATCCAGAGCAAGGAAAACACAGTGGAAATTATAGGTTAAAATTATCCCTAAGAAGATTGATCTCTTACTCACCTGTGAACCTCACTTTTCAGGGGCATTCATAAAAATGTGATTTAAGACTTTAGCAAAGGATTCCTTAGACCTCAAGGGAGCTTCTTATTGACTACTTTTAACCATTTGTTTTTAGTCTTTGACCAAAGCAGATAGATAGATAGATAGATAGATAGATAGATAGATAGATAGATAGATAGATAGGTAGGTAGATAGATAGATAGATAGATAGATAGATAGATAGATAGATAGATAG
>NW_027185804.1:39550847-39551581 GCF_028583685.1 Petaurus breviceps papuanus
GATAGATAGATAGATAGATAGATAGATAGATAGATAGATAGATAGATGGATGGATGGATAGATAAACAGACAGACATACAGACAGACAGGTAGGTAGATACATGGATGGATGGATAGATAGATAGATAGATAGATAGATAGATAGATAGATAGATAGATAGATAGATAGATAGATAGACAGACAGACAGACAGAGACACCTATATTTTTATCTCTTGCATATGATAAATTGGACATAAAATGGAGGAAAGGAATTTCATGCAGAAGTTCAGATTTTAGTTGGGACCTGAAGAAGTCAGGGTATCCAGTAAGTAGAGAGAAAGACAAAGAAAATTCAAAGCATTAAGGGACAACACATGAAAATGCATAAAGTTAGGGGATAAACTGGCTTTTGGGAGGAAAAGAAATTAGGGAAGTGACATTGGAACTCAGAGAACATAGAGAGGAGAAAGAAGAAGACTGGAAAAATAGGATGGAGATCTGTTATAAATAAATGACTTTAAAAGTCATCCAAAAGATTTTTATATTTGCTCCTATTAGTAAATGGGTGGGTGACATGGTCTGATGCGCCATTTAGGAAGATCACATTGTCATCTGAGTGGCGACTGGTCTAAAAGGAGAAGAGATCTGAGGCACAGTCCAATCAGTAGGTGCCTATAGCGCACACATGAGGGCAAGAGGGCATGCACCAGACTGGTATCAGTATAAGAGGAAAAAACATAGGAGTATATATAT
>NW_027185804.1:39551681-39558052 GCF_028583685.1 Petaurus breviceps papuanus
GTATATATATATATATATATATATATATATATATATATATACATATATATATATATATATATATATATACATATATACTTTAATGGGGAAGATGTAAAGGGGTGAGGTGGTTGAGGGTAAAGGAGAAACTGGGAAATAGCCACTTATGGAGAGAGAAACAGTGAGTTGATTAATTAAGAACAGAACCATTGCCTTGTCATAGCAAGAGGACAGTTAAGCTTATATTACATAAATTTATAGTGGAGTCAGTGAGGACCATATTCATTCCTCAGCTAAGAATTTCATATATATATATATATATATGTATATATATATATGTGTGTGTGTGTGTGTGTGTGTGTATGTGTGTTTTCTATTCTTATCTTTGTAGAGCACAAGTACAGTTACTTTGTGGGTTCACCTTTCCTGGTATACTAATAACAAGGAAAATAAATCCCAAGAATCCTGCCATCCACACATAAACCTAGGCATGACAGACATAATATTTGCTGAAAATCAGGGAGATGACCCTGGTATGATAAACTCATTAATATCTTTCAAGATCCTTATCAGGTTCTCTGTCATGAAACTTTTCTTTATTCTTTTGAAAATCATCATATCCTTTTCCAGTTTCCTTAGAATGCTTAACAGGGATCTCTCTTTTATTCTTTCACATTCTACTGTATATTTATCTTTTTGTAAGTGTTCAACGCTAATTAGATTATAAGGTCTGAAAAGAGCTAATTCATTGTCTTTAAGCTTGGTAGTACCTTGGTTAAACACAATGGTTTCATCATGGTAGATGCTTAGTAATTTGTAGAATTTCACCAAACATGGCTGGATAATGTGGAGACTGAATCAGTCTATTATTTTTTTTTACCTCCTTCATTATGATAGTCAAGTGGTAAACATTAAGTTAAAATATGTCAGCACTTCAAAGTTCCTAAAAAATGTTCAATTAACATAAAGTTAATTGTGTCATATATATAATTAGCATTATGCCCATGAGATCTCATTACTGCAGAATAAGATGCTTCACAGAATGTATTCCCAAACACAATACATGAAAAAACATTTGAAGCTCAGAGAAAAGCATTTTACAAAGATGCCAGAGAGAACATGTTTATTAACCAACAGAGACTTATTGTAACTGAGCCAGTCAGAACTTTCCTGGATATACTTTCTGTTCTCACTGGACCATCCTATGCCAGCTGTCTAGGTATCTGGGATTGAATACCAGTCCAAAGGCATCATAGGTGAGAATTCTGTGTCAGACAGGCTAATTACATTGACTCAAGACTTTTGCTATGTTTACACAGTCACTGGCTTGATCTTTTTTTTTAATTGGGTTTAAGCCATCCTATCATCATACATAGTTATCACTGTCAAAATTTCTTCTGATCCTATCAAAATTAGGTTATTTTACTTTCTTCATAAACTCATGGCAATGGGTCTGGAGATGTGTGAGCAGGTTTGTTCATAGATACAGCCAGAATCTATTTGCCCTATTTGAGAAATAATATTTATTTATGGAGTTGGTTCTTTTTTTAAGTCACTGGAGTCAGTGTGCTTTTTCCATCGCATATTACTCTTCAACTTTAGTTTATATGCAGCTAGACACAACCATTGAAGAAAAGCATTCTGATCCATAGCTAGTTTTTTCTCTTCTCTTTGTTCTTTGATACTGTGTAATAGAAATGACATTGAAATAGAAGTTACAAAAAAATTCAAATCACAAAACCACCAAATGTGAGCTTTAAGTCCTGGGACAAGTCTTTTTTAGTTTTCTGGGTGACAACATCTTGATATATACATATATATATATATACACATATATATTTATATATGTACTTACAGAAAAAAACGTAGACATCGCATAGTAGATTTGGAGCTATAAGGGACCTCAGTGACCTTGAATAGTACAATTCTTTAATTTTACAGTTGGTGAAATTGAGGAACAGAGAGGTTAAGTGACTTGCTGAAGGTTGTACAGATAATATATATAAAGGTAGGAGCCCAACTCAGATCATCCAATTCTAACAGCACCTTGATGTCCAATTCATCTCAATCTCTGTACTCCCCACAAACTCATCTACTTGATGTTCAGTGAGAAGAATATTTTCTAAATTATAACTTACTGACCAATAATTTTAAAAATCATGAAAATGAATGGATTCTTAGTTTTTTTTTTTTTTCAAAAAGCACCTTTGTGGTATAAGTTCAGACTTGAACAAGAAGCCTGTGATTCTTACTTTTGTTGATTCTGCTGAAGGAGGATGCAAAAAGTTAACTGAGATTTTGCTCTGTTGAGTTCCCCAATTGAGTACTTAAGCAGAAATATCCTCCTCATCCCTTTAAGCTGCCAAACTGCTAATTTAACACAATTATGTGATTATTCAAATGGTTACATTGTGTGCGTGTAATTAGCTTGGCTTGCATTGAACAGGAATATTTTATCAAATCATTTTTTTTATATTTTCATTTTTATTTGTCTTCAGAAAAAGTTGCAGATAGGAGTTGGTGGGCAACAACCCATAAGTAAACCCTGTAGCCTGACTTTCCAGTCCTGTACCAAAATGATTCAAAGCACCAGAGGTCAGATGTCTTAAATTTATTTAGCATTTATATTATCATATGAATGCCTGCTGTTAAAAATAAAAGTTGATATCCCTTATATTACATAATAAATATGATACAAAAAACCTGGATATATTTTTTATTTTCTTAATTTTCTAAAATAAATCCTATTTTAACCTTTAATGCCATTAAAAATTTGATATATTTATTTATGGAGAAAATAACTATAATAATAATGATAATTGCCAGCCTGTATATAATGCTCTATGATTCGCAAAGGGTTAAACAAATATTATCTCATATTAGAAGAATCTGTCAGGAAGTCTTACTATCCTCCTTTTACAAATCACATAAATAGAGATTAAATAACAAGACCAAGGATACACAACTGGTAAGTCTCATAGTCAAGATTAGAACTCAGATTTTCCTTAGAAAAGAAGGTAGCGTCACCCGTGAATAGTGTACTATAAAATTTTCATAAGAGATATAGAAAATTCCATGGCATTTTACAAAATGTGACATATATATATATATAAACATATATGTATACATATGTATATGTATATAAAAATAATGTGACCCCTCCCTTTTTAGCTGATTTATTTTATAATTTTCTATGTAACTACTGGTATGTGTTTAGATAATTATTGATGCCTGTTTATGTGTGTGGTTAATTATATGCAAATAATATATCTTCTCCATCACTTTACAGACATACTGTGCAAAGAAATGTGCTACTACAGCTGAAATGTGTGTTAATCAGAATTCATCTACATTCACAAACACCTACATTTTCAATGGATTCTGGCATTTCTGTTAAGTTCAGAATCTTTTTGACCATCAGATGGAAAATAGGAATAACGTTACGGAATTCATTCTGCTAGGTCTCGTGGGCAGCCCTGACTTTCAGAATATCCTCTTTGTCTTATTTTTAATTACCTACATTGTCACTGTGGTGGGTAATGCACTCATCATGATCACTATCACTTCCAGCCAGACTCTGGGCTCCCCAATGTACTTCTTCCTTGCCTTCTTATCTTTAATAGATGCGTGCTATTCAAGTTCCATTGTCCCCAAGATGCTTGCTGATTTGCTCTGTGAGAGGAAAACAATTTCCTTCAATGGATGCATGACTCAGGTGTTTGTGGAACATTTATTTGGTGGCTCTGAGATTTTCCTCCTCATAGTAATGGCCTTTGACAGGTATGTGGCCATCTGCAAGCCCTTGCACTATACAACGATAATGTACCACCGTCTTTGCTGTAACCTGGTGGGTTTGGCTTGGACAGTGGGCTTCCTGCATTCAATGGGGCAGATTCTGACCACATTCTGGCTTCCCTTCTGTGGGCCCAATGTCATAGACCACTTTATGTGTGACATTATTCCCTTGATCCAACTTGCCTGCACAGACACTGTTTTTGTTGGTCTACTAATTGCTGCTAATGGCGGGTTAGCTATGATCAGTTTTATTGTTTTAATGACATCCTATGTTATCATACTGCATTCTCTGAAAAGTTACAGCTCTGCAGGGAGACGCAAGGCCCTCTCCACTTGTATTTCTCACATCACTGTGGTTTTCTTATTCTTTATCCCCTGTATTTTCATGTATCTGCGACCTGTGACCACCTTCCCCGTGGATAAAGCTGTAACAATATTTTATACTCTTGTCACCCCCATGTTAAACCCCTTTATCTACACTGTGAGGAATTCAGAGGTGAAAACTGCCATGAAAAATTTATGGAGTAGAAAGTTGTCTTCAGAATATAAATGATACCTTATATAATTAATATTATTAATTTTCAAAGATTTACAGGATATATACTAACTCTTTAGTTAAATATCCAAACAGGAAAAAAAATCTGAGAAATCATTACCTTGGAATAAGGTAGATTTGTAGATTCTCCTTTCTTCTAAATATCCATCTTTACTATCCATTCATCCTTTAATTCCCATTGTGAATTGTAGTATTTATTTCCTAGTAAATGGGTAGAACACAAAGAAGTAGAATGTTATACACATTAAATCATTCTGATTCCCTTGAACATATGCAGGTGCCCAGTTCGTTGCTTTTTGTTTCCTCTTCTCAATGAAAAACAAAAAAAAAATATATCCAGGCAGATAAGAGAGAATTGTTTTGATACTTCTATTTTTGGTTAAGTACTAGAGATTGTGGTAATGTCTTTGCGTCATAAATTCAAGGTGTATGTCTACAGAATGAGGTGACTTTTTTAGTAAATGATTCTTAGAAACATCATGTTCAGATGCTCTCATTTTCAAATATTTTAAATATGCTCCAATTTTTGAGATATTTTTTTCTGAAAATACAAAAATCATTTGATACAATTATGGCAAACATTAGGAGGAGGAGAATCTATGGATGCAGACAACATAGGATTTTTGGTTTAGAACTAGAAGAAACTTAAACAACAATTTGTTACTTTTACAAATGAGAGTATTGAGACAGCAAGGTTAAGTGCCTTACTTAGGGATATACAATTAGTAAGAAAACATATGGAACCATTTGAAACCAGGTCTTTGATTCAAAGTTAATTTAAAAAATATTTTAAATTCCAAATTTAACAATTTGGAAAATGTGTTTTGAAGGATAATAATATACTACAAGAAGTAATTATATTGTTATCCTTGTATGTTTGCAAAAGAGGTGTCTAGGTGTGCTCAATATTCACAGTTTCATTTAAATATAGATATAGCCTAATAAGAGGAAAGATTTTAGTTTTTAAAGGGAAGTTTTATATTACTGATATGGGTACTCCTTGCAATGATAGAGATAATAATTCATATATTCCTCATCATCCTGTGAAAATTTTACCCATGTAATCCTATTAACCCCATAATTGTTAAGATCTTCCTATTTATTGTACACTAGTACCTTTGAAATGATCTGGGTAACTGTGCAGTAAGTTATTTCTTCATTAAGGAATCTTTCTTCTCAATTCATATGCAAACTGTCTCCTATATATGCAGGAAACTTCTTATATCTTTTTATGATACATGTGTATAGTATGAGCCCAGAAATACTATACCCAAAGAATTGTTTTGTCATTCTGTTTTCCCAGGGTTAAGGGTGGGACAATTGTCCAGTCTTATACAGATTCTCAAATACATTCAAAGAAGATATTCCATTAGGACACCTAGATTCAAGACCCTCCTGTTCCCTTTCCTTTGTGCTCTAACAGAAGTCACATAACATCTCTGATCTGCAGTTTCCTTATCTATATTTGAGTAGTTGGCAGGTTTTTCGCTAAAGATAAGACATAGCTGCTCACTAAATTTGGTACCCATCCTTTTGTGGGCAAATCTTTCCCTTAATTCTCCGATGAGAATGTTTTGATCTAATATTTCTCTGAGCAAATGAAGTATGTATCGTAATACTTTTGTAAATCTCAGGCACATTTTAATATTAAACCAAATAAAACACAAAATCAAAATACTCCACCTAAAAAAGGGACAAAATATTTGAAAAAGATATATGTTTTGCTTGAGAAAAAGAAATGGGGGGAGAAATAGAATCTTCATGTTAGATTAGTTTGTTTTTCAATTTAAGCAACCAGTATCTACCCAGATGTTGTTGTGAAGCAAGAGTCTACCAAAGTTTTAATCAAAGCATCTGTGCTAAGAATTCTATGCTATCTGCTCTCCCCATCTTCTGCCCTCTTTGACTCTTATCTATCTATCTATCTATCTATCTATCTATCTATCTATCTATCTATCTATCTATCTATCTGTCTGTCTGTCTGTCTGTCTATCATCTATCTATCTATCTATCTATCTATCTATCTATCTATCTATCTATC
>NW_027185804.1:39558062-39563467 GCF_028583685.1 Petaurus breviceps papuanus
CTATCTATCTATCTATCTATCTATCTATCTATCTATCTATCTATCTAAGTTTCCTGGTACAATCCACCTTTGTGTTTACACCTTATTTCCTTGTGGGGGCAGCTTAGGGTGTAGATGTTTTTATAAATGACCCAGGTATTTGGAGCTCAAAGCAGTGATTACATTTGAGATGATCAGACGAACTTAGCCCTTCCTTTGAATATCACATCCATTCAGGCCAGTGCTGTCACACTTTATTTTAAATCCCTTGTTCTTCTTCCTCTTCTAATAAATCTGAGCTTTCAGTAACAGGAAACATTACTAAAATAGGAGTCACATAACATGACTAGATGACCATAAAAATCTTTCGCACATCTAAATATATAATCTTTCTCTTATTTAGGCTTTGTGCTCTGGATTCTCAGTGTAGATGGTTGAAAACTCCTGTAGTGAATATATATTTATGTGTATAGATATATAGATGTATATACATGTACATGTATATATATATGAGTATGTATATCCATGCACACACATGAGTGCATGTAAATGAACACATATACATGCACACATGTACACATACTCATACATATATATATATATATATATATATTGCTATTCTATGCCTTGTGAGATTTTACTTGGAGGATTACCCAAGAAATGCATGCCTGTTCTATCAAGAAATCATGAAGGTTCTATTGGAAAACCTCGTTTTCCAACTTTGGTCATTTCTTTTCAATCAGTTTTCTTTGCATTAAAGCAAAATGATTCCTGATGTTGATGAAGTTCGTCTTTGGCACTCTGAAGTTTCCATTCAAATTTTTTCCCCCAATAGTGACTGTACTAGTCACATGCAAACTATATACACAATAAATACCAAGTACTTTGGGGGTTGTGGTTTTGGTAACTGAAATTTTTTTTTTTTTTTACTAATTCTTATTTAGAAAAGTAGTAAACCTAGATATTTGGTCATATGATCATAGGACGTCCTAGTGATGTTCATTCCACATTTAAGTCATTCTGATTATTAGGAATCTTTTCTTGTTATCAAGGCAAAATTTACCTAGACAGCTTCCACCCATCTAAGCTTCTGGCACACCTTTTTGTGATGATGGCAGAATTGCTAAAAAAAAAAAAAAGAACAAATAATGTTTAGCCAATCTGTAGATATTTACAAAATGATTAAGATAAATGTAAGAACTTTGTATGACAATGGACTCGTACATATATGCTTAGATGATAGAATTATACTTATATTGATATGCTTTATAATGAAATTAGAAACATAAAATACATTATACCTAAAAGAAATCACCACTCAGGAACTCCTTGGAAAGCAATTTGATCTCACCATGTACCGAAATATAAGAAGAAAAAAAAAATGCTGTAATCATGGCGTATATAAGCAGAATACCTGCTTAAAGACAACTGAAGTTTATCATGATGACAGTGGAGGAAAAATAAGTAAATTCATTGAGAAACCTGACAAAATCTGATAAGCCAAATCAACAAATTATTTACTAATATGAGACGTCGATAAAAAGGCTTTGCATAAGTAAGATAGAAATCTTTTCACTCAAAAACTAGTTATTAAGGACCATCTATGCACTTAGACATTGGGGAGAATGTCTTCTAAGGAAGGAAGGAAAATTTTATCATTATCATATTATTCTACCATGTGTATAGTACCTACCATATACCAAGCACTTTATAAATATTATCTCATTTGATCTTCACAGAAGCCTTGGGGAATATTTGCTATTATTATCTCCATTTTACAGTTGAGGAAACTTAGACAAATACAGGTGAAATTACTTGCCCAAGGTCACACATAGTTAGTGTCTGATGTTGAATTTGAATTCAAATCTTCCTAGACTCCAGTTGTAATGTTTTTTTTTCCATTGAAACATTTAATTACCTTTCAACAGTGCCCAGGACATTGGTGGCAAGAATTTTATTGGATCTTAAGTAGTTGTGGTTACAGTACATGCAAGAAAATTCTGAAAAATCTTTCTTTATCTTCTTTCCAAGATTAATAGTCAAGGCTTTGGGGAGGAGAGTAGGAATTGTTTCATCACTCTCGTAATGAAGTTCGAATGTTTTCCCAAAATTTATTGAACATTTCACAGATCCAATAATGGTGTACTTACTAGCATATTTTTGTGCAGCCCTTCTATGATTGATTATTTCCATCTTTTTTCCCTGTAAGCTAACATAATGTAGTGGATAGAAAGGAAAACCTGAGTTCAAATCATGCCTCTGACATGTTTGGCTTATTACCTTGGATAAGTCATTTAATCTTTCAGTTCTTTGGAAAACTGTTTGAGAGTATAAACTATTAAAAACTGTAGACTTAAAATTGCAGGCTTGAGTCAAAAACAATAACAAGCTATTTCAATTTCATCATTAGGAGATAAATTTCAGAATTTTAAAATTTTATTTCTCTTACTACTAAACAAAAATATTTCTTCATACAAAAGTATGGTTATGGATAATATGACAACCAAGTTGTCAGTCTTATTGTCTGTTTCTGAGTCATGAAAGTCCAGTGCCAGGACAAAAGTCCTGTTGAAGGCCCAGGATGCAGTGGATGACATTGGTCTCTTTGATGCCTGACTAAGTCCTAAACTATTGGAATAAATTGTTCTTAGCTTTCCATTCAATCAGGGAGAGCCTTCATATCCCCCTAATTCACAGACAGTTTTGTGGCCTGTTGTTTTCCTTCAACTTGGTTTAGCCCATATACCAAAATGGTTTACCAGCATATTGCCAACTATTATGGGAATGGGAATCTAAGATCTTCCCTGCCCCTAGGCTTCAGTGACTCTGAGAACCTTCCTAGATTTGAAAATATACTCTGCCCCCTAATAGGATGAATGTGGTCACGTGGAGCCTGTGGCAGGAGGCTTGTTTTACAACAATGCCCACACCTTGGTGCTTTGTGATTGGGCAGTGGGTCAAGAGGTTTGTGACATTCTCTGAGCCAGGAGAAGGCTATATATACCCTGAAGTGAGATTTTGTTTTGGGGCTCTCTACTATTCTCAGAATGCTATGCATTTGGGTATATAACAGTTCTAGCATGGAGTAAAGACTTGATGTAGATGTCTCTACAAATAAAGTAAAATAAAAGTTAGGCTTGTCAACACTTGGAGAACTCAAGTGAGGAAACAGAAGAGAAAAAATTAGTAAGGGCAAGAGTGGGGGACAAGAGAGAAGAAGATAGTCAAGCCACTGGTTGTGATCAGAATAGGAGAGGGAAGAGAAGATAATTCAAGGTACTAGATACATTTATTTTTACTATAGCAGTAGTCATGGGAGGATCTTTCTGATTTTATAACTAAGAGAAGAGGCTACACAAGTTTCCATCATGTCACATGAAACTTGCTAATTGAAACCAAAGTTTCACAATATTGTAGACTTTGAGAGTGGGAGGTGACCTCAGCAACGGGTGTGAAGACTCCCACCTTCCATATCTTATCCTAGAAGTCTTCAAATTCTAACCCACGACAAAGCTAAGAAAATATAGGAGACTGATCTTCTTTCTGTAGTGGTTGCAATGTCAGTTTTATCATTTGATTCCTTTTCCTATTCTTTGCATTGTTTCATGTCTCAATTAAATGCTTTTCTTATTGAATCCAAGTGTCTTTATATATTATGGCAATAGAAAATGGACTAAATAAGAATGTGTGCCAAATAGATCTAAGAAATCTGCAAAAGTATATGAAAGATTCCTGTGTCTCCAAATTCTAATGCACCCCAAAGCTGAGAAAGTAGGAGATTGAAATTCTTTCTCTAATGGAACAGATGACACCTTTATTATTTGGTTCCTTTTCCTATCCTTTGTATTGTTTCATGTCTCAATTAAATACTTTCCTTATTGATTCTAAGCATCTTTATATAACATGGTAATAGAAAATGCAATAGATAGGAATGTAGACCAAAAAGATCTAAGTAAGAGATCTGTTAATGTGTATGAAGGGTTCCTGGGTCATACAAGGAATTGGAGGTGTTACACAGATTTTTTTAGGGAAATAAACACACAGAAAGTCCATTAGGGAAATCATTATTTTGCGGGGAATTTGAAAATTCTAGCCCAAAAAAGTACAAAGTGACAGAGAAAATCTAACCTCCAGCTGAAGACAGACCAGCAGACTGGCAGGAGGGTCAATCACAGTGCTCTGGGAGCCAAGCAAAGCCCCACATGAACCCTAGTTTTAGCCTGAGGGTGGCCTGACTAGTTGTAGATAGAGGGAAGTCATGAGAGCAAATCACCAGGAGCTGTGGTGGTTTCCAGATTTATCAACCCATAAATGCCAAAGACTAAGGGAGAGGTCAGTGGACTTTGGGAAGAGCAGGTGCGGAGTGGGGTTAGGTGTCTGCCCCCGGGGCAAGAAACAGCTGAGGTGCAGTGGCTGCAGGCCCATGGCTGCTTCAAAATTCATGGGCTACATATTGTAGGGGGACCAAGTGACCAGTCAGAGGGTAATCACTCTTGCTTTAATCTGCTTGTATCTGGATACCTGTCTTAGGTGAAGGTCCTGGAGTGCATGACCAGTGTACCAGAGCCAGTGCAGGCTTTTGATGGGGCACCCAACTAATAGCTCTGGCAGCTGAGAAAACCCCAGCAATTTGGGAAAAATCTCTGTTCTCTGAACGCAGAGATTTACTGTGGCAAAAAGCTCAAATGTCAAGTAATTGAGTGGCAACATTAAAGCAACATATAACAACACTCATATCCAGGTGGTCTCTCCAGGAATGAGCCACTTGTCCCAACTTCTTGTAACACCAAAGCGTTCAAAAATGCAAAAAAGGCCAAAGGGATTGTAGCACAATCCTCAGGCACTGGTGCAGCAGCCAAAGCCACACAGAAGGGAAGGGAGTGATCCATATCAGAGTGGTGGTGAAAGGCCTGGGACCAGGGTGCTTAGCTGCCACTAAGGGGCTGACCATGGGGTCCTGGGGGTCATCTCAGTCACAGACAACACCCCATCCCATATAATTGTTGCCACCAAAAAAGCTGGGAGGATGGGAAGAAAATAGTTGCCTGTCTGGAGACCTAGTTCCATTTTTTCACCTTTTTATTCACTTCAGAACAATGCAGAACTGTTCCCCACAGGACAGAACTCAGCAGAACTCAGAGACCAGACTGATGAGCCAAAATGAGTTGATTTCCTACTGTGTACAGTGATATACAAACAACAAAAACTCTGCAGTTCCCCTCACTGTGAAGCAGTGCCTCTTTTGGACAGGAGGGGGTGCTTCAGGGACACTTGTGACAGGTGTCTCAGCTCCTCTTTCCACTGTGCTGACAAAATAAACTGCCTCACCGTAAAAAATAAAGAAATGATTGAATGAATGATTAGATAGATAGATAGATAGATAGATAGATAGATAGATAGATAGATAGATAGATAGATAGATAGAT
>NW_027185804.1:39563477-39572029 GCF_028583685.1 Petaurus breviceps papuanus
GATAGATAGATAGATAGATAGATAGATAGATAGATAGATAGATAGATGGATGGATGGATGGATGGATGGATGGATGGATGGATGGATGAATGAATGAATGAATGAATGAATGAAAATAAAATGAGCTGCAGAGGGAAATGACAAATTACTTTTCTACCTATGCCAAGTAAACTCTAACTTGGGTCACATGGAGCCAGACAAATATGAAATAACTTAACAAGAATTATGATCATGCAAGATAGAAAAAAGAGCTATCATCTGCAGTCAAAACCAGGCCTTTTTTTCAGTACAGACAAAAATCACAGAATTTGTTAGTTCTAGGGCTTCTCTATAACCCATCTAGTTCAGCCAACATACCCTATACGTAAAGGAATTTTCATTACAATATACTACTCAAGTGGTCACTCAATAGGCACCAATTTGCCTTTGATGTCTCATCACAGGTAAGTAATTTAATCTGTTACAGATGTTTTCTCATCTCCACAAGGGAGACAATATTTGTATTACCTACTTATACAGTCACCAAATGTCTATTTAGTGTGTAGCAAAATTTAAAGAACTACAAACTATGATGTGTCCCACCATGTAGTTGACTGGAATTGTTCCCTGAATTACCCTGAAATCTAAATCTATAGTCCTATTATTAGTAGATTGCATTTTTCACAATTATTCAGGTGTTTTATTACATACACGCGGCTTGTAAGGAAATAGCAACAATTTGCACATATGCTAGGTTAATTCTGTGGAAACGGGTTTCTAAACAACAACTGGGAGTGTCTGTCTTGTGATTCATTAGTTATGTCTACACACAATAACTACATTAATTGAATTTATTATTTTACAATAAATATTATTTATTTAATTTTATCTACATTTAAAATATGTCACTTCTACAACCTTCTATAGTGAAAAAATAAGTAGGTAAATAGACAAATGAACAAATTTGAAAATGAATAAAGCTTACCATAAATATTTATAACCCATCAAAATGAATTCCCAACTTTTCCATGTCTGAAAATGCAAGGCTGTTGCTTTAGAACTTTTAGTTCACGACTTCTGGCATGTATCATGTTTCACCTTCAGCCTTGTGGAGTCATGTTTTATGATTGCATTGATCAGAATTCTAAAGAATTTCAAAGTCCCTTTCCCCATAACACATACATTTAACAATACACTTTTTTTCCTCCTTCTGTTCACTTCACTCTACATCAATTAAGAGAATGTCTCCCAGTTTTCTTTGAAACTATTCATTCTATAATTTCTTAAGGCCCTCTAGCGTTCCATTAAATGCATACACCACAAATTATTATCCTTCCTCAATAAGAAGGCACCCCTTTATTGTTCTTTGTTTTAACTACATAAAGACCTACCACAAATAATTTTGTTTAGATAGCCATTTTCTATTTTTCTTTGATCTATTTAAATTATAATCTTAATAATAGTATAGCTGGGTACATGCAGGTTTGAACAGTTTTGTAAGCTAAAAATTCCTTTCCATAAGGTTGAGCTATCAATTTACTATCAAATTTAAAAAAAAAAAAGCTTGTGACTGAAGCAATCTATCTCCATGCACTGGCAACCAAATGATCTCATCCATATTTTAGTCATGTTTAATTGCTTTGGTAGACTGGAGAGAAGCATAAAGGATCATATTTCATAATGAGAAGGAAAAAAAATTCCTTCATATTCGTGTTTTTTTTTTAATTTCATCTCAGTACAAGCTGTCGACAATACTGGAACATAAGTAAATTTATAGGTACTCTTTTAAATCCTCTATCTAAGAGAATCCCAGGCTATAAATAGAAATCAAAGATAAATATGAGAAAAATTTAGTTTAATTAGAATGAGAATGCCCACGGGGGCGGAGCTAAGAAGGTGGTGGAGAAGTAGGAAAACTCCCTGTGCTCCTCCCATAACCACCTCAAATACCTATAAAAAAATGGCTAAACAAAGTTTAGTGTTACAGAACACACTTAGTGACAGTGAGAAACAAATCTCCAGCTGAAGACAGCTCAGCAGGCAGTCAGGAAGGGTTCATCAAAGCTCATTGGGAGCAGGTTCCGGAATTCCCAGATCAAGGAGAAAATATTTCAAGCAGCCAATAAGAAATAATTTGAATATTGTTTAATAAATGCCTATTGGAGGATTAATTTTTATTCAGTTATGTAAAATAGACAGCATAATGTATATCTCATTGACTATTTCAAAGGTGTATTGTGAAAAGGTATCTCTTAGTACAGTCAGAACGTTGAATTCATCAGAAGATGCCTACATTTAGAAACATATACATGTCTTTAAGATAACGAACCTAGAACTGAATTTACTGTATCAGTGTCAGATGGCAAATATCATTGATTTGGGGGGGGCATGTTTTTTATTTAAAAAATGGATACTTTTTAGCACCTAACAAGGGTAGATTTTTTAAAATCAAATGCTTTATAAACTTCTAGTTTACATCATTCATTTTCACAAGATTTTGAGTTACAAATTTTCTCCCGGTTTTTCCCCTACCCAGCACCACAAATTAGCGATACCGATGGATATCCCCTCCTCCAATCTGCTCTGTCCCATATCTTCTCCCATACCACCTCTGACTTTACAGTAGGACAAAGTGGATCTCTATGCCCCAGTGCCTATATATCTTATTTCCCAATTAAATGTAAAATAATATAAATAATAGCATATATATTTAAATATTTGATTTTAAAACTTTTAATTCCATATTCATTCCTTTCCTCCCTTGTCACCTACCCTTACTGGGAAGATAAGCAATTCAATATAAGTTGTACATGCATAGCCATGCAAAACATTTCCATAGTGGACATATTGCAAAAGACTGACTATATTTCCCTCCCTCCTATCCCACTTCCCACTTGTTCTATTCTCTACTTTGATCCTTTCCCTTTTCAAAAGGGGGTGCTTCCAAATTCCCTCCCCCCCCAGCCTGCCCTCCCTTCCATCATCCCCCTTCTCATCCCCGTCCCCCCTAGTCTCCTGTAGGGTGAGATGCTCTATTTAGTGTGTATGTCATTCCCTCCTAAGTCAAATTCAGTGAGCATAAGTTTGACCCATTCCCTTTTGCCTTCCTGTTCTTCTCTTCCATTGTAACCATTTTCCCTTGCCTCTTCTATATGAGATATTTTACCCCATTCTCTCTCTCCCCATCTCGTCTCATTATATTTCTCCCTCACCTCTTAATTTCACCTTTTAACTATGATCCCTTCCTGTTAAATTAGTTCTGTGACCTCTATGTATACCTGTACACACATATACACACTCACATATGTATTCATACTCCCATATATGCTCCTATATAGACATATATGTGTGCACACACACACACACACATATATATATGTACACATTTCTATTCCCTTCAACTATTCTCATACTGATAAAAGTTTCATAAGTTACAATTATTGTTTTCCATGTAAGAATGGAAATAGTTCAACTTTGATAGGTTCCTTTTGATTTCTTTTCCCTATTTACCTTCTCTTGTTTCTTGTATCTGAATGTCAAATTTTCTATTCAACTCTGGTTTTTCCATTAACAATGTTTGAAAGTACTCTATTCCACTGAATAACCATATTTTCCCCTGAAACGTGATACTCAGTTTTGCTGGGTTGGTGATTCTTGGTTTTAATCCCAGCTCCTTTGACCTCCAGAATATGATATTCCAATCCCAAGTGAAGTTCTCACTTCACTGTCTTCCTCCTGTTCCATGCTTTGACCGTTTTTGTCCCCAAAATAGGAGTCTAAATTTGAATTGCTCTGCTTGCTTTGCTTCCTTTGCCTGCTCTTGTGGCATTTTTGACTTTTGAGATTTTTGCCACAGGAGGTCTCTGACAGGGGAGTTTTGTCCCAAATTGCTGGGGATTTCTCAGCTGCTGAATGTAGTTGTTGAGTGTACTCTGAAGCCTCCACAAGCT
Source organism: Petaurus breviceps papuanus (assembly GCF_028583685.1). Lineage (NCBI taxonomy): Eukaryota > Metazoa > Chordata > Mammalia > Diprotodontia > Petauridae > Petaurus > Petaurus breviceps. The sequence goes on from NW_027185804.1 coordinate 39,567,407, forward strand.
CTGGCAAGCTGGTCACACACCCTGGGACCTCCACCATAGACTGCAATCCATATTTAAGCAGGTCAAAGCAAGAGTGATTACCCGACAAACTGGTGGCTTGGTCCCCCTACAATCTGCAGGTCAGGAGCTGAAGCTGCCACATGGTTGCATCTGCAAGACAAAGACGCCTCAGCAGCTTCTCCCTGCAGGAGATAAAGGCCACAGCACACTCCCAAAGTTGAAGATCCCAAAGTCCACATTGCATTGACCTCTCACTTTGTCCTTAGCAACTATGTGGTAATAATTCAGAAAACCACCACAGCTGCTGGTGATCTGAAGTCCCTCCAGCCTGCAGTTGGTCAGGCCGCCCCGAGGCTAAACCTAGGGATCTGGCTTGCACGGGGCTGAGCTTGGCTCCCAGACTGCTGTGCTGGCCACTTCCTGCCAGCCTGACTGGCTGTCCTAAGTGGGAGGTTAGTTTCTCTGTGTCATTTTGTGGATTCTGTCTATCATTTAAATTAATGTTTCTGAATTTGTTCTATTGCATCTCATGAGGAATCCTGAGATTTAGAAAGTCATATTTGCTATATTTTTGATCATTTATATTATCACTGTCATGAATAATATGTTCATTGTGATCACTATTTCTTCTAGTCAGTCTCTGGTCTCACCAATGTACTTCTTTCTGACATTCTTATCTCTTATAGATGCTTTCTCTCCATCATCAATGGTCCCGAAAATGGTTGGGGATTTGTTCCATGAGAAGAAAACTATCCCCTTCAATGCATGAATGGTCCAGCTCTTCCTAGACCATTTTCTTGGGACTTCTGAGATTGTCCTCCTCATATTAATAACCTTTGATATTATGGTATGTGGCCATGTGCAGACCTTTACACTACATGACAATAGTGAACCACCTCCTTTGCTGTTGCCTCATTGGATTAGCTTGGACAGTGGGCTTCCTGCATTCAATAGGACAGATCTTCACCACAGGCTGGCTTCGTGGGGCCAATGTTAAAGATCACTTTGCCTGTGACATCTTCCACTTGGTTCAACTTGCCTGCACAGACACCTTCCTCATTTATCTGTTAGTTGTTGCCAATACAGTGTTAATTTTAATGATTATTTTTGTTTTTTGATGTTCCCCTAAGTCATAATCCTGTGTTCTTGAGAAGTTACAGGTCTGCAGTGAGACACAAGGCTCTGTCTACTTGGAATCTTATTCTTTGTCCCGTGTATGTTCATGTATCTGCAACCAGTAATTATATTCCCTATAGATAAAACTGTAACTGTATTTTATACTCTTGTCACCCCATATTAAATCAACTTAACTACAGGGTAAGAAATGAAGAGGTGAAAAATGTCATGAGGACGTTTTGGAGTAAAAAAGTGGCTTTAGAGTATAAATGATTCTAAATATCAAGAACTGCTATTTTTTTATCAGTACTCTTGGAGACTTTTCCCAAAATGACTGCATTTTGCAAATTTTTTTTGTTAACAAATTGTGTAAATTTTTACTATCATTTTGAATGAGAAATTCTAGTTCTTATTTTTTGATTGCAAATAGAGACAAATAGAAACATATCTACTAAGATACTGGTCCATTAACAAATAGTCACATTTTGACAACCTTGCTGTATGTAAATGCTGATTTTTATTATTTAAACCAAGTATCTCGTCAGTTGTGTTTTCCCCCAAATCTGTGGAAATAAATCACGAATTTTACTAGATTATAAAAACTGTGCAGCAATTTTTCTCTCTCTCTTTTTCATTTTGCCTTGCTACATACTTTCAAATTGTATACACACATATATGTAGAAAAAAAAAAACTTATTTCATCTTTATATTGAATGATGTTAGGCAAATCGTTAGATGCTTGGGGATCTAGATAATTTTATTTTTGGTCAAATGACCCAGATTTCAAGAGTGCTGTGGATGTTAAAATTTCAGATACAGACTCCAAGATAATGAAAATAACCTGGGAGGACATGATCTGGGGTTCATAAATAGTTTTCCATCATTAACTCCTTTGGCAGTCTTTTGAAATCTGTGGTCCATTTCTCTGACTCATATTTAATTCTTACATACAAATTTAAGGAAATAATTATACTCAGACATTTTTTTTTCCTTTTCAAGATCACATCTACCTACAAATCTATCCACAAATCTCATTAGGAGGGTCTGTGAATCCCAGGTTAAAAATATTGCTGTCTTTTCTCTTTGAGAATTGACTTCAGAGTCTGTGAATTCTTCTTTTTGACAATCTTAAATTATTTTTTAATCTATATATCTTAAGGTGTGTCTCTCTGTATATATGTTTGTGTCTACATGTACTTGTTTCTATGGGCACACATATGCATATGTTTGTTTCTGCATGCTTATGTTTTTTGAAACAGTTGAAAGTCTCCTGGAATCAAGTGTGATATTAGAATGGAGGGATCAATCTTTGGTAGCCTTTTATTCATTACAATGAGATATGACTTAGAAAACAGATTATAAAATGTGAAAACATTAATCAACATATTGCTCTTGTAAAAAGCTCTTACTTGTGATGGAGTTTGTGAGTATACATAATGGAGCTAGAGAAATAATAACATACATCCTCACTTGCAAGATTGATGAAGAATTGGGTGAGAAGGTATGGATGGGACAACTCCAAAATAATAACCATTTATAGGAACTGAAGACTATCTCTTACTGCCTTTAACAGCAGCAATGTGAGTTCCTGGTTCTCAGATATTTCGGAGTCTTTTTTTTTTTTAACATGGCTCATTTACTTTATTTAATTTTTTTTTGCTTTTTTTGGAGTGCAATTGGGGTTAAGTGACTTGCCCAGGGTCATATGGCTAATTTTTGTGTTAAGTGTCTGAGGCTGGATTTGAACTCAGGTTTTCTTGACTCCACGGCTGATGCTCCACTCACTGCACCATCTCGCCAGCCCTTAAGGTTTTTTTTTTGAGGGCAAATAGGGTTAAGTGACTTGCCCAAGGTCACACTGCTAGTTTTGTGTTAACTGTCTGATACCAGATTTGAACTCAGGTTTCTCCTGACTCCAGAGCCAGTGCTTTATTCATTAAGCCACCTAGCAGCCCAACATGGATCATTTTAACTAGGACAGAGGATGATTAGGATATGCTTTGTTTTTATCTCTCTAGAGAAAATGAAAGACCTTCCCCACACCATCTCAACTTAAAAAATGATGCCTGTTATTGCATTAAAGTCAATATTATTTCGGTCATTCTGGGACTGAAAATAGACACATTGGCCCGGCTGTGTTTCTGGTGGACACCATGTGAACCTGAAGTGGATGGTTAGAAAGTAAAGGGCATAAAGGACCAAGAACTTTTTTCGCAAACTGTGTTGGAGTGAAAAAACACTTTTGAGATCTCCATCCTGGGTCTTTAGAACTGAATGTTGAGGCAATTAATGGAATGCCACCTTAAAACCAGATGTTGAGGGATTGGAGTGAAAAGGGTTAAGGACTCAGTTTGTATCTCTCCCCAGTATGTTTCAGTCATTTGCTTGCATTTTTTTCAAGCAAAGTTTTTTATGTTTTTGGAAACTTTGCTTGCAATTATTACCACATATAATGTTGCAATTTCTATTACCATCAAATGCCACCCAAGAGGCTTGTGCCACATGGAGTCAGGGAAGGGGGTGCATGTAAGGTCAAGTCATACCTCCTAGATCAGAGGTCCCCAAAATTATTTGACCCACTTACCCCTTTTCAAAATAATTATTCACTGTAGAAAATCTACTTTATTTAGCCCTTTAAAGGTTTTTTGAAAATTTGCATCATTCTAATTTAATTTAATGACATTGTAAATAAGTGCTCTTTCCTGTATTGAAATTTTGATGATGTAATATTGCATGATGTAACTATATATTATCATATTGCAAACAATTTATTATATGCACATGTTCCTGCAGATGCATGTTGAACTTCTCAACAATGCATGACCCACTTGCCTACCAACACTTGTTATTAAGACATGTCAGTAGACTTGACTGCTGATAGGTTAAAACTTTCATTTTGTGTGTTTATTTAGAAAATCATATAATATAATTACTGGGACTTTAACTCTGTCACACAACAAAGGAAACACATACAAATAGTTTTTCAAAATTTTCTTTTCTTCTTTCCTTATGTTTCTACTGCAAGCTTATTTTTATTCAGTGCCTCCTCCCCCTGCCCTGAAATGCACTCTGAGCAGCTAACTCTCCTTCCCATCTTTCCAGTGCACCACAGGAGGCTGTATCTTCTACTTTGGTTTCCTCTGATCCTCTAGCACGGACTCACCCTTCTAGTGAATAATTCAAAATGTCTTTCTTCTGAATGGAGTTTTCCTTAATGCAAATTAAAAAATCTGATCAGTTTCAATTTGATACTTCTGTAATTCTGAATCTCTCTGATAAATTTTCCTAACTTAGCAAACCAAGAGGCAAAAGATTGCATCATGACACTTTTTCCTCTGTTGCTCAAAACCTAGGTCAAACATCAGTTCCCATAGTATGTAGCACAGTATCTCAAGAGCATTCTCTATATAAACACACATATGCATGTACTTACATGTGTGCAATGCATATATGAATGTGCATCTATCTATCTATCTATCTATCTATCTATCTATCTATCTATCTATC
>NW_027185804.1:39572039-39784609 GCF_028583685.1 Petaurus breviceps papuanus
TATCTATCTATCTATCTATCTATCTATCTATCTATCTATCATCTATCATCTATCTATCTATCTATCCATCTATCTATCTATCTATCTATCTATCTATCATCTATCTATCTATTATCTATCATCTATCTATCTATCTATATTTATAGATGTATCTGTAGATGTATGCACTGTGTATGTACAGTACTTTTCTTGATGCACAAAATCATAGATTTGGAGCTGGGATTTTGGAATCACCCAGTCCAAACTCTTTATTTTGTATATAAGAGAAATCCAGAGAAGTAAGGTTCTTTAGTAAAGGTCACAGAACTATTTTGTGATGGAGTTAAGATTCCAAGACATGTTCCTTGAATCTGTATGTACCATCTTTTCCACTATATGTACCAGCCTCCTCTCTCAGTTCACAAACAGAGATACAAAATAGTTACAAAGAAGCAGATTCAAACTTGGTGAAAGTAAATATGTTCTAAAAAATTAAGTGATTTCAAAGTGGACTCTAGTACTTCAGGAATGAATTTCTCCTACTTGAAAGCAATAAAAACCTGCGTACATAAAATAAGCTTATACTATGGTTCTATCAGATGAGTAATGAAGCCCTGCCTGAGGAAGGTGTATGATTTCAGAGGTCTTTGAGCTAAAAATAACATTGGTATCGTCATTGCCACCATCATCATCAGTGATAGCAGCAGCAGCTATAATTTATATACCTCTTGAAGCTTTAAAAAGACTTGTTATTCAGTGGAACAAATGACAATGCCCATTTGTTAATATTATTTTAAAGAATATCTCTCTCCCTATCTTACCAATGCTAGAAATGCAAAATCTGCTCATAGGTCCAATCCCACTATGGATCAGCATGAGAACTTTCACCTGCTTTCTTTCAGTCCTGGCATGGTTTACCCCTTCTTGAGTAGCCAGGGACTTCATCCCAAATCCAACTCCTTGATCTTATTGTAGGCTCACAATATTGGTGCTACACTTACTATGGACATCAAAACTGCTTTGGGCCTGTTGCTTCTCAGAATTCCTTAATTCAAGTGAACCACCAGCGTCACCCTCTGAAGTAATAAGGACTACAAAGGTGCATATTCTGGTAAAAGTCCCATTTTCTGTTGATTTTTTCATCTACAGATTGGCTCCTTCCCCAAAGTATTTTAGCTGGTTCCTTAATTTTTTCATTGGATCATAATGTTTTCCTTTCTTCTCCACATATAATGGGGATAGGTTATATAGGCTAATACCTCACCCCCCAAAACAACCAACCAAACCCTGACCATTGAATGTTTTTAGTATACACACTTATTTCAATATCTTTCTCCCTAGTGTTTCCTAACCCTATACTGTACTATGGGTTATGTTTGTGGAATGGCCAGATCTGTGGTTGAAAATGCCCTGTGCCATTCCACCAATAGCATGAGGCAGACTGGAACAATTCAGATTATCCTAAGAAAGGTGATGTGATTGGCTGTTGGAATTAAATCTCATTGAGGATTCAGTTCCATCTATGCCAACTTTATATACCTAATGATTGCTTCTCTTCTTGGGTTGGTTTGAGTGTTCAAATTCTAGGTCCCTTTCTGCTCTACCTATATTCTCTACCTATGCTTATTTCATGTATGCATCTATTAATTTATTTCATTCATTCATTAACATATTTATTTTTATCAATCTACTCATCTATTTGTTCATATATTCATTCATTTACTTGCTTATCTATCTATTCATTCACTTATGTTTATTTACATTTACTAATACATTCTCTTTCTTTCTGTCTTTCTTTTCTGAGGGAAAGAAAATTGCAGTGAGTCATGGATTAGTGAATGGGAAATCTGTATATCATCTCAGGAAGAATATTATTTTCTTTCTTTGTCATCAGACCTTTGAGTTTGTCAGTGGTATAACTTGAACAGAAGTAAATAAATTAATAATGATAGTAATTGCATGCAAATTTAGAAACACAAATTAATATTCATTAGGAATTGTGTATTGGAAACATGGAATATTTGTTCTGAAACACATCAATTTGGTTGAAGTAATTTCAGTTTGTTTCTGTGTCAAGCTATATTTTAGATACCAGGTACTAATTGTCTTTCCTAAGATTGTAGTGAGTATTGATTACTGAATTTCTTATACTGTCCCAAGTAAATGTATTGTTTTGATTCCTGAAACCTTCAGAAAAAATTCTCATATCTTCTCACATTAATCAACTTTAGTATTTTTGCACTCTTAAATTCAAGACCTCGTCTTCCTCCTTCTGTCAATGAATGATTTATTAACAAAGAATATGATATTCCACTTCCATACCCATGAATCCCCTAGCAATGTTACACCAGACTAAATGGGTATAATTTAAAATCATAAGTCATGAGGTCTTAGAAAAATGTTAGATTTTGCCAATCAGTTCATTCCCACAGAAGAACAATGTCATAGAGCATCAAATAAAATGATAAGAGATTCATACATTTCTGAATAACAGATATGGCATATTCTCCAATAGGCAAATACCAATAGGGAGGCAACACATGTAGCACATTCAAGGGGACCCAAGAGTGATAAGCATATGAGCCCAAGTATCATGCATATGAGGAAGACACATAAGGAATATATGGCCGGAGATTTTCAATTTAGTGACACATATCACAAGTGCAGAGGATGAGTTGGCATATAGAGAGTTTGTTCAGGTGTGGGATATGTCCAGGAAGAAAATTCACTTGGTCAGTTTTTTTTTAAAGCAATTGGGGTTAAGTAACTTGCTCAAGGTTACATGGCCAGTTATTTCTGGGTGTGGTGCTAAGTAACTGAGCCCGGATTTGATCCCCAGGTCATCCCGACACTGGGGCTGGTGCTCTTACTCGCTGAGCCACCTGGCCACCCCTCTCTTGGTCAGTTTTTTCACACATTTTAAGATATAGGTAAGTTGATGCATTTCTTCTCATCATCTTATCACTTTTGGACATTTTCCTATCGTTTGGCATCTTTTCACCCATCACTCACTGACTCCATTGACAAGCATTTATTAAGAATTTTTGTGGTAGGGCAGCATTTGGATGGAACTTGGGAGTCATACATTAACATTCTCATAGCACCTTCTGGGATTGTCCAGAGCAAGGAAAGTGTAGTGGAAATTGTAAATTCAAATTATTCCCAAGAGTAATGATGTCTTACTCAACTGTGAACCTCACTTTTAAGGGGAATTATGAAATAAATGATTTAAGACTTTAGCAAAGGACTCCTTTTACCCCAAGGAAGCTTCTTACTGACTACTTTTAACCATTTGTTTTTAGCCTTTGACCAAAGCAGATATATATATATATATATATACACACATATATACATATATATATAATTTAATCCCCTCACATATGATAAATTGGAGATAAGATGGAGGAAAGGGATTGTTATTAATTCCCAAAAATTTCACTTAGAAATAAAGATTTTAGTTGGGACCTGAAGAAGTCAGGGTATCCAGTAAATAGAGAGAAAGACAAAGGAAAATGTCTGGAGTCAGGAGATAAAACGTCTTTTGAGAGGAAAAACAAGTAGGGAAGTGCCATTGGAATTCACTCATCATGGAGGGGAGCCATCATTAAATAGACTAGAAAAATAGCATAGAAATCAGTTATAAATAAATGACTTTAAAAGTCATTCAATATATTTTTTTTATTTTCTCCTAGAAGTAACAGGGAGGGTGGCATAGTCTGATATGCCATTTAGGAAGATCACTTTGATATCTGAGTGGGGACTGGACTAGAAGGAGAAGAGATCCAAGGCACAGTTCAAACAGTAGGTGCCTACAATAGTGCAGGCATGAGGGCAAGAGGGCATGCACCAGACTGCTACCAGTTTAAGAGGAAAAAAAAGTAGGAGGCTAAGCAAACAGGCCATATGTTTTGATGGAGAAGATATAAAGGAGTGAGGTGGTTGAGGGCAAAGGAGAAAATGGGAAATAGCCACTTATGGAGAGAGAAACAGCGAGTTGATTAAGGAAGAGCAGAACCATTGCCTTGTCATAGTGAGAGCACAGTTAAGCTTATATTACATAAATTTATACTGGAGTCAGTGAGGAGCATATTTATCCCTCAGCTAAGCATTTCATATATATGTATGTATATGTGTGTATGTGTGTATTTTCTATTCTTATCTTTGTAGAGCCCAACTATAGTTACATTGTGGGTTCATCTTTGTTGGTATACTAATCACAAGAAAAATAAATCCCAAGAATACTGCTATCCATATAGCTACCTAGGCACAACAGATATAATATTTGCGAAAATCAGGGAGTTGCCCCTGGTATGATAAACTCATTAATATCCTTCAAGATTTTCATTGGGTTCTCAGATTTTCATGAAATTTTTCTTTATTCTCCTTTTGAAAATCATCATATCCTTTTCCAGTTTCCCTAGAATGCTTAACAGAGATCTCTCTTTTGCTTTTTCATAATCTACTGTATATTTATCTTTTTGTAAGTGTTAGACACTAATTAGATTATAAGTTCTGAAAAGAGCTAACTTATTGTCTTTAACCTTAGTTGTTCCCTGGTTTAACACAGTGGTTTTATCATGGTAGATACTTAATAGTTTGTAGAATTTCACTAAATATAGCTGGATAATGTGGGCATTGAATCAATCTATTATTTTTATCTCATTTATTATAAGAAGCAAGTGAAAAACATGAAGTTAAAAATATGTCAGCACTTCCAAAGTTCCTCAACAATGTTCAATTAACATGAAGTTTAATTTGTCATTGTCATACGTATCTAATTAGAGTTTTGCCCATGAGATCTCATTACTGCAGAATAAGATGCTTCACATAACGTATTCCCAAACACAATACTTGGAAAAAAACTTTTGAAGCTCCAGAGAAAGGCATTTTACAAAGGTCCAGAGAGAATATGTTTATTAACCAACAGAGACTTCTTGTAACTGAGCCAGTAAGAAGTTTCCTGGATATACTTTCTCTTCTCACTGGACCATCCTATAGCAGCTGTCTGGGTATCTGGGATTGAATCCCAGTCCAAAGGCCTCATAGGTGAGACTTCTGTGTCAGACAGGCTAATTACATTGACTCAGGACTTAGGCTATGTTTACACAGTAACTGGCTTGATATTCTTTATTGGGATTAAGCCATCAATGTCATCATACATGGTTTTCATTGTCAAAATTTTGCTGATCCACTAAAAATTAGGTTATGCTACTTTCTTCATAAACTCATGGCAATTAGTCTGCAGATGTGTGAGCAGGTTTGTTCATAGATACAGCCAGAATCCATTCGCCCTATTTGAGAAATAATGTTTATTTATGGAATTTGTTCCTTTTTAAGTTTAATTTTTCTAAGTCTCTGGAGTCCTTGTGCTTTTCCCAGCACATATGAATCTTCAACTTTAATCCCACCCGAACCCCATATATCCAGTGAGCCACAACCACCGAATAAAAACATTTTCATCCACATCTTATTTTTTCCTGTTACCTTTGTTCTTTGGCATTGTATAATAGAAATGACATTGAAATAGAATTTAGAAAACTATTCAAATAACAATACCACCCAATGTGAGCTATAAATCCTGGGACAAGTCATTTAGCTTTCTGGGTGACAACCTCTTGTTATATAGCTGTAGTTATAGAAAAAGTAGCCATGACATGGTATATTTGGAGCTGTAAGAGACCTCAGTGATCTTTGATGGTCTAATTCTTTAATTTTTTATTTGGTGAAATTGAGGAACAGAGAGGTTAATTGACTTCCTGAAGGTTGCATAGATAATATATACAAGGTAGGAGTCCAACTCAAAACATCCAAGTCTAACAGCACCTTGATGTCCAATTTATCTCAGGTCCTCCACTCCCCACAAACTCATCTACTTGCAGTTTGGTAAGAAGAGTATTTTCCAAACTATACTTTCCTGACCAATAATTTAAGTAATCATGATAACGAATGGATTCTTAGCTTTCCTTTTTTGGCCTTTTATTGGGGGGGGAGGGGCAGTTGGGGTTAAGTGACTTGCCGAAGGTCACACGGCTAGTGTTAAGTGTCTAATAAGAGTGGTTAATAAGAGGAAAGATTGTAGTTCTTAAATGGAACTTTCATATTACTGATATGGGTACTCCTTGCAATGATAGAGATAATAATTCATATATTCCTCATCATCCTGCAAAAATTTACCCATGTAATCCTATTAACCCCATAATTGTTATACTTATTTATTGTACAAGGACACAAGTAACTTTGAAATGGTCTGAGTAACCATGAAGTAAATTATTTCTTCATTATGGAGTCTTTCTCCTAAATTCATATGCAAACTATCTCATTTTCATGCATATATCTCTTTTATGATATATTTGTATAGTATGAGCCCAGAAATATTGGCACCAAAAAATCGTTTTGTTATTCTGTTTTCCCAGGGTTAATGGTGGGACAATTGTCAAGTCTTATACAGTTTCTCAAATACATTCAAAGAAGATATTGCATCAAGAGACACTCCTGTTCCCCTTCTTTGTTCTCTAGGACAAGTCATATAACATCTCTGATCGGCAGTTTTCTTATCTATGTTTCAGAGTAGTTGGCAGTAGAAGTTGTTTTGCTAAATATAAGACATAGCTATTCCCTTAATTTGGTCCCCCTTCCTTTTGTGGGCAGAGATTTTCCTTAATTCTCCCATGAGCATGGTTTGATCTAATCTTTCTCTGAGCAAATGAAATACCTAAAGTAATACTTTTATAAATCACAGACAAATCTTAATATTAGACTAAATAAAGTTAAAAAAAAATCAAAATACATCCACCCAAAAAAGGGACAAAATCTTTGAAACAGATTTTTTTAAATGCAATTGGGGTTAAGTAACTTGCTCAAGGTTACAGGGCCAGGTTTTTCTGGGTTGGTGCTAAGTGTCTGAGCCCGGATTCGATCCCAGGTCATCCTGACACTGGAGCCGGTGCTCTTACTCGCTGTGCTACCTGGCCACCCCAAAACAGATTATTTTTTTTAACTAAGCTTTTATTGTATTCTCAAATAAACTTTGAATTTTGAGGACATAACTAAATTCTGGAAAATTTTCCCAAAAGAAGAATAAGTACATTATAAGCAGATATGAACAGCTGGAAAAAACTGTAACCAAGTGTTAACTGACCAAAGATAAATTTTCAGCTACTTCTTAGTAAAAAAGAACAAGAAAGTAGGGAGGGAGAGGGGCTTCAGATGGAACGAGACAAAAACCCCCTAATACACTCAACCTTGGCTAGATTATAACAAAATGGAAGTAGGATTTCTATAATACAAAGTTCCCACTACAGCATGCTGTGCACACTGGTTTTCTTAGCCCTCTGTCCATCCCCCCAAGGCTGCCACTTGGATTATTTGCTGGCTTGTTGGGCCTACCCATGGAGAAGCATGTAGATCTTCTTTCTGATCCAATCTTTGTTGTAGGGTTGGTATTTCTGAGTGTCTGCTCGGTACACAAGGCAGCTAAGATCTGCCAGATCAACGATGAAATCAAACAGCCAACTGATGTCATATGTGATGGAGGGACTATTGGGATTCATTCTCTTTCCATACTCTTCATACATTTTACAGACTCCTTCCATGCATTCATTCACTGATTATATATCAGCACAAGTTTGGCCTTGCGGCCTCTTGGTAGGTTGTACCAACAAAATGGTATGAGATATCGTGCTGAGCTCCGCGGCGGCTGCCAACACAGCCCGAAATAGATGTTTTGCTTGAGAAAGAGAACTGGGGGAGGAGGAAGGAAAAATAGAATCTCCACGTTGGATTAGTTTGTATTTCAATCTGAGTAACCAGTATCTTCCCTGATAGCTTTGTGATGCGAGAGTCTATTAATATTCTAATCAAACATCTGTGCTAAGAATTCCATGCTATCTGCTCTCCCCAGCTTCTGCTCTCTTTGACCTATTTTTTTTCTGGCTTTGTATAATATGGTTGTTTCTTGGTACAGTCCACTTTTGTGTCTACACCTTAATTCCTTCTGGGAGCAGCTTAGAGTGTAGTTGGTGTTATAAATGAACAAGAAATTTGGGGCTGAAAGCATTAATTACATTACATGAGACAACCTCAACCCTTCCTTTGCATACCCAATCCTTTCAATCCAGTGCTGTCACACTTTGTTTTAAATTTCTTGTTCTTCTTCCCCTTCCCATATACCTAAGATTTCAATAACAGTAAGCATTGCTGAAAGAGGAGTCACATATAAAATGACTAGATCACCACAAAAATCCCTCCCACATCTATATGTAATCCTTCTCTTATTTAGGCTTTGTGTCTAGATTCTCAGGGTAGACAGTTGCAAACTAGTGCAGTGAACATATGTGTAAGTGTGTATAGATAGATGAAGATATAAAGACATATACATGTATTATGTATGCATATGTATACCCACATGCACACACATGAGTATGTAAATGCACAAATACACATACATGCATGTACACATACACACATACATGTGTGTATATATATATATATATATATATATATATTCCTTTTATAGGCCTTATGAGATTTTACTTGGAGGATTACCCAAGAAATGTATGCCTGTTCTATCAAGAAATCATAAAGGTTCTAGTTGGAAAAACTTGTGGTCATTTGTTTTTAATCAGTTTTCTTTGCATTAAAGCAAACTGATTCCTGATGTTGATGAAGTTTGTCTTTGTCACTCCAAAGTTTCCATTCAAATTATTTCCTTCAATAGTAGTATTTCCTCCAATTACTAAGGACAGGAAACAAAATGTACAGTTACATGCAAACTCTATACACATAAAAACAATGTGCTTTGGGGGTTGTGATTTTGGTAAGTGGCAAATTCTTATTTAGAAAAGTAGTAAACCTAGATCTATGGTCTTAAGATCATATGACCTCCTAGAGAGGTCCATTCCACATTTGAGTCATTCTGATTATTAGAAATCTTTTCTTATTTTCAAGGCCAAGTTTACCTAGACAACTTCCACCCATCTAAGCTTCTGGTGGACCTTTTTTTTGATGATAGCAGAACTGGCTAAGAAAGCAAACAAATATTTACATGTTTAGCCAATCTGTAGATATTTACTAAACTATTAAGATAAATGCAAGAATTTTGTATGACAATGAATTAGCAGGTATATGCTAAGATAATAGAATTATACTTATACTGACACTCTTTATAATAAAATTATAAACATAAAATACAGTATACCTAAAAGAAATCACCACTCACAGGTTCTCTTTGGAACGCAATGTGATCTCACCATGTACCCAAAGGTAAGAAGAAAAAAAAATTCAGTACTGATGCTGAGTATAAGCAAAACACCTCCTTCAAGACAATTGAAGTGCATCATTATACAGTTTTGACAGTGGAGGAAAAATAAGTAAATTCATTGAGAAACCTGACAAAATCTGATAAGCCAAATCAACATATCCTTCACCAATATCAAACTTCAATAAAAAGCTATGCATAAGTAAGATAGAATCTTTTCAGTTAAAAAGTACTTATTAAGGACCATCTATGCACTTAGACATTGGCAAGAATAATACAGGAAGCAAGGGAGGAAATATTAGTTTTATCATTTGTGATTATGATTATTATACTAGCATGTGTATAGTACCTACTATGTACCAAGCACTTTATAACTATTATCTCATTTGATTTTCACAGCAGCCTTGGGGAATATTTGCTATTATCATTTCCATTTTACAGTTGAGGAAACTTTGACAAATAGAGGTTAAATTACTTGCCCAAGGTCACTTATAGTTAATTAGTGTCTGATGTTGAATTTGAAATCAAATCTTCCTGACTCCAGGTCTCGTGCTTTTTCCATTGAACCATTAAATTACCTTTCAACAGTGCCAAGGACATCGGTGGCAAGAACTTTATTGGATCTTAAGTAGTTGTGGCTACAGTACATGCAAGAAAATTCTGGAAAATCTCTTTCTTTAATTTCTTCCCAAGATTAATAGTTGAGTCATTGGGGAAGAGAGTAGGAATTGTTTCATCACTCGTAATAAAGTTCCAATGTTTTCCCAAAATTTATAAAAACTTTTTCACAGATCCAGTAATTATGTACGTACTGGTATATTTTTGTGCAGACCTTCTAAGACTGATTATTTCCATCTTTTTTTCCCTATAAGGTAACATAATGTAATGGATAGAAAGGAAAACCTGAGTTCAAATGCTGCCTCTGACATATTTGGCTTATTACCTTGGATAAGTTACTTAATCTCTCAGTTCCTTGGGAAACTGTTTGAGAGTATAAACTAAAGAAAAACTGTAGACTTGAAATTATAGGCTTGGATCAAAAACAGCAGTAAGCTATTTCAATTTCATCAGTAGGAGTTAAATTTCAGAATTTAAAAATTTTATTTCTCTTATTACTAAAGAAAAATGTTTCTTCATATGGATACTATGATTATGGATAATATGACAACCAAGTTGTCAGTCTTATTGTCTCTTCCTGAGCCATCCAAGTCCAGTGGCAGAACAAAACTCCTGGTGAAGGCTCAAGATGCAGTGGATGACCTTGGTGTCTTTGATGCCTGATCAAGCCCTAAACTATTTGAATACATTGTTCTTAGCTGTCCATTGAACCATGGAAAGCCTTCACATCCCCCTAACTCACTGGCGGGTTTGAGGCCTGTTGTGTGACTTCAACTTGGTTTAGCCCATATACCAAAATGGTTTACCAGGATGTGGCCACCACACATTATACGGGTTCTTGGAGCCACAAGTGAGAGTTGAGTGAATCAGGTAGATACTAATGATGTATCAACAATGCAATATTCACAATGCCTATGACAATATAAATATGCTGATTAAAAATTAAATATACAAGGCTCTCTACATGGGGAATAAAGCTAGAGCATTTATTCAAATACCAGAAAACTTGAGTCCCTAAACGAAAAACTTAAGGCTATCACAGTAGTTATGAAGTTGGCACACATAGTTAATGTAGTAAACAACCACATTCTTAAGCCTTTAAAACAGAACAGGCTACCTCAGGCAAAGGTCCTTCTCTCCTCACTCAGAACAACTGCTCAGCCTCCACACAGCTTGCTCCCAGCAGCTCCGGCCCCCTGCAGTTCCCATACCTGACAGCACTCAGCAAGAATTCTGGCTGGCTCTAAAACAGGAGCTCACACCTCCACCCCTTCCTGCTACTTCAGAAATTTCAAGACGCATGGAAAATCTTTAAATCCCATAACCCTTACATTTGGCCCCAAGATCTTTCATGTCCCTTACTTGGCAAAAATACATTAATAATACATTTCATTACATAGGTTAATAGGAGTTTAGGGATGAACTGGGAGGAGCTGGTGCTGTGAATTTAGAGAAGGCACAAGCAGAGAGAGAGGCAGAAGAACATTTGGGGGCAGCATCCTGGAGGATTGCTGAGGACAAGTTAGAGATACCCAGGACTTTTGAGAGCTGCCACCCAAAGCTTCCAAGGACTGAGAAGACATGGTTGTGACACCGGCATTTTGTCTGTCTGTTTTGATGTTGTGTTGTCAGATTTGTTCACTGATGAAGGATAGTGCTGCTGTTGCAGAGGTCCTAGAACCTTGCTGTTGGTTCAGAAACCCTGAAGAAGGATTTTCTTGTTGTATGTTTACAGAAATCCTGAAAATAGGTCTTGCTGATATTTTCAGGGGTCCTGAGACTGTTCTGCAGGCAGAGAGTGAATTGATAAGGACATAGGCAGTGTATAGTGTGGCTTTCTTAAGCTTTGTCTCCCCAGGAACAGAGATTGCTGAGAACTTACCTAGGGTCAAGATGAAGAAAGAACCTCTCCTTGGGTATTGAATATTGTGATGATATATTATCCTTGCTATAGCTCAGGGGTAGATGGCCTTTGTGCTCTTCACTGCCCCTTTTGAGAAGGTGCTTGGTGTTACCTGATGATAATTGTAATTCAGTTGTGATCTAGGGGTGGGAAACTTGGTTATTTTTTGTGCTCTGTGATTGACCAAATGAATATATTTTGTTTATGATTGGAAACTAATCTTAATCTCTATTTGAGAGGAGAGACTTTGTGACATACTAAGTGAATTTTCCAGGGGTATAGTAGTACTTGGAAATTATTGAATCACACTTGGCAAATGTTGTATTTTGTTTTTCTCTGTTCTGTGAATGTTTTGCCTTAATTTGTCACTAAATAAAATGGAGAGTTGCTATGCTGGTATTCTGAACCTTGGAAGTTGCCTCTGCTTGGCATTACAAGCATTCCTGAAAAGGGCTTAGCAAGCCTTCTCACTAGAAGAATTAGTCTTCCTAAATAACTCATAGATCCCAAATTCAGGGCATTCCTCAAGAAGGAATAGTATTTTCAATTGTAACTTCTCACGACATTGAGCTAATACTTCATTGCCCATCATATCCTATAAGCTGATGCCTGTATTCATTGACTGGATGCAGTCTATTGTTGATGTTTGAAATGTAATATCCACATATTTACATCTCTGTAGAATCTTTTCATCTGACAATCAATCAAGGGTGCCACAATCTCCATGAAACCTTTTCCATTTACTTCAGATGAAAAATTTCTTTTTTCTATCTTTGATGGTTTTGTTTAAATCTTTCTCTTGATCTTTTAAATAATGTGTGGAAAATTGCTCTATTAGGATTATGATTCATTGGAGCAGGAACAGTTATTTTTTTAATTGTGACTACAGTATTACCATAACGAATTGGACGTGTTTGACTCATATTTAAAGGCATCTTGGGGAATAAATCTGGGCTTGGACTCAAGAAAACCAGAATTTAAGTCCATCTGTGGCATTGGTTTTGAGCAAGTCACTTAAAGTCTTCTAGTATCAGTTTCCTCATCTGAAACTTGGTGATAATAATGGCTCTTATCTCAAGGGATTATGCAAGAGAGCAAATCAAATAACATACATGCAAAACTTTATGATAATTAAAGTGCTCTCTAAATGCCAGCAATTATCATTGACCTTACTGCAGGGAATGCATGGAATAAGAAACTCTATACCTTGACTTTGAGAATGTTAAGGGTCTTTCTTCCAAGGTTAGAATTTTCTTCCTTCTTAACTCTGCCTTTTGCCTTTGCTGGCTTCCTTAAAGTTTCAGCTAAGAATCCAACTTCTTAAATAAGTTGTTTTTTGTGAATCTGTTGTTTCTCCCAGATGCCATCTTCTTGTTTTCCACTGAAGTAATCCTTTTCTGTTACTTTTCTAATCCTAAGAGGGAGGATTCTTAAATTATAATTAAATTATCATTTTAGCACCTGTCTTCTTCATTAGGAGAACCTGGAGCCTCAAGGCCAAATGAGACTTTGAGACTACAGGTTTCCCATCCCTGTTTTAAACCTTAAAGCCACTGCTTGCTGGTTAGTCTGAAGAATTCCCCAGTCTTTGGTTAACCTATCTTCCTTTATTCTAATTCAGTTGCTACAATATGAACTGTCATTTTTGTGCTATTAAAAATTCTTTAAAATCCTTGCTCATTCTTGGGTGACATTATAGTATATGAAAATCCATAGTCTGGATCTTTCATTTAGGAAATTAGAGGTACAGCCAGAAGCTAACAACTTTATTGGTGATTTCCCCTTTTTCTGCAAAAGCAATGTTGGTAATTGTTCTAAATATCCAGATAACTGACTCCGTTTGTCAAGATGTTTTTCCTCATGGAGACATAAGGATGCAAAATAAATACAAATCCCTCAGCACTTTAGAAGGTATACATTTCATTCTTTAGTGTTTAGTTAAGTAAGAAAAAAAGCATAATTGTGCCATTGGCAGGTTTATCTAATTAGGAGAATATGCTCTTGAGGTCTCATTATTCAAGATGAAGATACTTCAAAGAATTTACTCTTAACCATGACACATGATAAAATGGCTAAGGCACAAGAGGAGCACATATTCTAAAGGTGCCATATAAATCAGCAGGGAGTTATTGTAGGTGAATCATTCAACCCCAATATGTGGACCAAAGCGTCTCTCTTTTCTTCTTCATGTCTCATTCAGGTGACCACCTAGTCTTCAAGCCAAGGACAAAGGGCTCATAGGTGAGAATAGATGATGCTTCTTGCTGTAATCATTTAGTTTTAGTCTATGTCTCCACAACAGTGCACTAGGTAGTTTTGATGACTTTCAGTCATCATGGTCATATTTATGACCATCACTTTCAAAGATTTATGAGGCCCTTCCTAAGTTCCCAGTCGCCAGCCTATAACCACATGAAGATACACAAAGAGATTTGTCCATATACATTATGAAAGGGTCATCTGATTCCAATTCTGAGGAATAATATTTGATAATTTAATTTCTAGACTTTTATCTTCAAACACAGTATCTCCACTTCTCCATTCCTATTAGTGAGGAAAGCTTTCCACTTCCCAATTACTCCCCATCTTATTTTCTCTTCACATAAAAGATTTTTCACTTTTTCACATTTTTTGATTTAATCTTCTTTGTTTTATATTCTTCAACATAGTGTAGAGGGAGAAAGGAAATTAGAGTAGGAGAAATATGAAGCTGATTTCAAATTATCAGTTGCTAGCTGTTTGATAAGATCTATATCTCTGAGGTGTCTTTTAATCTAGATGATGTAGCAAAGCCTTTTTGAAACAATCAAGCTTTTTCAAATTTCCATTTCAGAAATAATCAAACTGACAGAATTCTCCTCGAATTTGCCTAAAAGTTATTTTTCCCTTTTCAGGCTCTTGACAATTTAGGAACAGTTTATTAATTCCTTCTTTTCAGTTTTCTTTGTCATTTGTCCTGAGGGGAAGCTTCTTAAAGACTGAGTGATAAATAAGCAAAATGTAATAAAGTTTAGAGCCATCCTTTTAACTCTTGCCCTTAAGTAATTCCCAAGAACAAGGGAAGATTTGACAAATGCAATAAATGGCTTTTATATCATATGAATGTCTATTACAAAGCATCTGGAATTTGGATAGGGTATTCCTTACTTTACATAATTAATATGCCACATGAAGATTAACTATACTTCTATTTTCTGTAAATTCTAATATATTTTCCCTTCTTTTCCATTATAATATGTGATCATTTAAATATAGTATGCATGCATGTGTATGTATAAATATGTACATATATACATGTATATGTATGTATTACTATGGGAAAGTAGGATAGTTGGTATTTGGGGTACTGTCAAAGGTCAATTGTAAGTTTGTACTAAAAACACAAAATGTACTGCCTAGTACATTGTATTATGCCTGCTGGAAGTTAACATATTTTGTCTTTGTATCTATCTCTATTTCTGTAGTTATCATCCATCCATCCATCCATTTCTCTCTCTCTCTCTCTCTCTCTCTCTCTCTCTCTCTCTTTCTCTCTCTCTCTTTTTCTCTCTCTGCTGTCTATATATCATCCATCTATCTATCATCCATCTATCTTTCTATCTTTCTATTGTGGCTTGGAATAATCAGTAGAGTTACCTCTGCTGGATCCAATTCCATCTTTGGACATATTCTGTTTGTGTGAGACTCTGAAAGTCATTTAACTTTTCTTTCTCCCTCACAACACTGGAGCAATCTAAACTGCAGAAAAATCCCTAGTCTGCATTAGTCGAGGGAGTTTCTGTGCTAGACAGGAACTTGGCATAAGATGAGTTCCATAAGTCAAGAAAACCACAGGTCCAGATAGATAGATAGATAGAAAAATACATCTATTTGTCTACATTTTGTCTTCTCTTATGTAATGAATGCTTTGAGATCAGATGATAGTTTAAGTTGATCTGTATCTGAGGCACCTAGGATAGTAACAGAGCAATAAAAAGTAGAGAGTACTTAACTGATTGGTTCATCTACTTTCAAATTTATAAAAACCCTGTGTTGCTAGTATTACAGATATTGCATCTTCATTTAAAAAATAAGAGGAGAGACCATGAGTAGTTAATTCCTCAGGGTTACACATATCTACTGATTACCAGCAAAGGGATTTGAACTCCGTTCTTCCTACATATGAAATAAGTACCATATCAATTATGCCAAGGAGTCTTTCTGTGCATATATACATACAATATCACAGATTTTCATACTTGGTAGAGATCTCAAAAAGCATCTACTTCAAACCATGTTTTTAGAAGAATCCCTCCTGCAATATCCCTGGCAAAGTTTCTCCACCCTCCAATTGTAAAATTATGGAAGTAGAGCCTGCTGTCTCTGGAAGAACCTCATGTGCACTTTTGAATTGTTTTCATTGCCAGGAAGTTTTTTTTTCTCATACTCCCTTGGTGACAAACCGTATTTCACATATACACATTATGGAGAGACCTGCTTTGAACAATAAGCAGATATACCCCACCCTTTCACTTGGGTCTAATTCTATTGCTGCTTTCATAAGCTCATCAAGAACATAGGAAGAGTGGCATTTGAAGCTGTTTCTATTTGAAAGAAATATTTTTGAGGATCTCCAAAGAATTTATTTCCTAATTTTTTTTAATGCTAGTTAGATAACAGTTTTACTATTTGTAATATTCCTGAAGGAAGAGGTGGACACATTGATACAATGGAAAGTTTTTGCTGGGTGAGCAAAGATATAATATGTTCTATACCACCTGAGGACTTAAGGTGCCAAGTAATCCTTATATTTCAAATGCCCCTTTATGATTTTTTTCTGCATAACAAAATAAAATCCCTAAGGGTATATGGACCTCCTTGTTTGCTTGAGTTCATATCCCCAGGAGTTAGCACAGGCCTATATTAAACACTTTCTATCTATCTATCTATCTATCTATCTATCTATCTATCTATCTATCTATCTATCTATCTATCTGTCTGTCTGTCTGTCTGTCTGTCTGTCTGTCTGTCTGTCTGTCTGTCAGTCTGCCTATCTGTCACCCAGGCAACCAGCATATATATATATATATATATATACCTGCATCTCTTTTATCTCTCTCTCTCTCTCTCTCTCTCTCTCTCTCTCTCTCTCTCTCTCTCTCTCAGTCTATCTGTCACCCAGGTGACCAGCACACACACACACACACACACACACACACACAGACACTCATGCTATCTATCTGTCTTCCTGTCTGGTGATCTGCCATTTGTCATTTTCTATCTAAATATTGTCCATATTTATCTACCTCGTTTTTACCTTTATCTCTCTGTATCTTTCTGTTCTCTTGTGTCTCTGTTTCTCTGCCTGTCTGTGTCTGTCTCCCCCATGCCTCCCTCCTTTTCTTATCTGTCATCCTGGAACATAACTTTAAATAGTCCCTTGGAACCTGTTTATGTTTTTGTTCACCTTCGTAACACTTTCCTATATTTCTTATTTATTTTTCTTTTCCTATGCACTACTGTGGATGGAGACATTAAATGATAGGTGAGACTAGACTCAAATTCTGTTCATATAAGAAGAATCTGTGGTGGCATTAGATATTGGGTGTGGTCAAGGGGAAATAATTTCATGTTCCAATGGGTTATGGCCAGAATTAGTGACTGAACTTGCCCTAAGAAAACCTCAATGTGTCACTTGTGAGTTATATGATCTTGTTCTCTCCATACAGATATAGTGTGGAAAAAAGTGGATTGAGAAAAGTAGAAAACTTGGGCTTATTAGGAGCTACCTACATTCAGAATCACCTGACCTTTGTCTTTGATCTCTGCATTGGTACAAAAGTGGCATGGAAAGTAGGAACAATGTGACTGAATTCATCCTATTAGGTCTTATAGAGAATCCTGAAATGCAAAAAATCTTATTTGTTATATTTTTAGTCACCTATATAATCACTGTGATGGGCAATATTCTCATTGTGATCACCATAACCTCTAGCCAGACTCTGAATTCTCCGATGTATTTCTTCCTTTCTTTCTTATCCTTAATTGATGCCTGCTATTCATCTTCAATTGTCCCCAAAATGCTTGCAGATTTACTGTGTGAGAAGAAAATAATTTCTTTTAATGGTTGTATGACACAAGTATTTATTGAACATGTTTTGGGTGCCGCTGAGATTGTGCTCCTCATTGTAATGGCCTTTGACAGATATGTGGCTATTTGCAAGCCCTTGCATTACCCTACTATAATGAATCATCAATTATGTTGTCTCCTGGTGGTATTGGCTTGGGCAGTGGGCTTCCTTCATTCTACAGGACAAATCCTTATCACACTGTGGCTCCCATTCTGTGGGCCTAATGTCATAGATCACTTTTTATGTGACATTGTCCCTGTGATCCAACTTGCCTGTACAGATACCTTCATTGTTGGTCTGCTAATTGCTGCAAATGGAGGGTTAATTTCTTTGATTAGCTTTGTTATGTTGATGTGTTCTTACGTTATCATCCTGCACTCCCTGAAAAGTTACAGCTCTGCAGGGAAACGCAAAGCTCTCTCTACTTGTAGTTCCCACATCACTGTTGTCATCCTGTTTTTTGTTCCATGCATTTTCATGTATCTTCGACCAGTGACCACCTTCCCAATGGATAAAGCTGTGACTATATTTTTCACTCTCATCACCCCCATGCTAAACCCATTTATCTACACAGTGAGGAATGCAGAGGTAAAAAATGCCATGAGAAAGTTGTGGAGCAGAAAAGGTGTTTGAGATTACAAATGACATAACATAGTTAATCTGGGTTGTCCACAGATTCAGAGTTGTCTATGAAGGACCATGGGCTGGAAGGTGAAGAGGAAATAAGGTGAATATAGGGCCATCACAGAAATAACAAAACAGTCAAAACCGCAACTGAATAGAGCCAAGGTCAACTTCTAAGGAGTTTATATGTGTAGCACAGATGAGAATTGCTATTGGTATTTATGGGATCATTGTATGTAACATCAATATGTGACAAGTTTCTGGTCTATTTCATGCAACTCTTTGGATTCATATTCATTATGTAATTGTAATAAATTCCAGTGAATATGCTACTTGTAAATTAATCAGATGCATTTATGCACCTAGGCAGATTTGTCAAGGCTGCAATATTTGTAAGCCAAGGAGAACACACAGAGGATGGCCAAGAATATCTCTAATGCTTCATTTCTCAAAGGGCATCAGTCCCAAGAAATGTTGCTCATTAGGGAAAAAAAGTCTACTCTTCTCAGAAGGCTATATATTTGTGTACATCAGAGTTCTAGAATGAGTGAAGAATTTATATATATATATATATATATATATATAAATACAAAAAAATATTAGGGATGTCAGAACTTGGAAAACTCAAGTGAGGAAACAGAAGAGAAAAAACAAGAGTAAAGACAAGAGTAGAGTAACAAGAGAGAAGAAAATTGTTGTGATCAGACTAGGAGAGGGAAGACAATAAATTCAAGCTACTAGATACATTGTTTACAAAACTAGTAGTCATGGGAGAATCCTTCTGACTTTATAACTAAGAGAAGAGACTACACAAGTTTCCAACTTGCCACATGAAACTTGCTAATTGAAACCAACGTTTCATGATATCATAGATTTTGAGAGTTGGAGGTGATCTCAGTAATGGATGTGCAGGCTCCCACCTTCCATATCTTATTCTAGAAATCTTCAAATTCTAACCCACCCGAAAGCTAAGAAAGTATAGCAGATTGACCTTATTTCTCTAATGGCTGAGATGTCACCTCTATTATTTGATTCCTTTTCCTATTTTTTGCATTCTTTCATGTCTTAATTAAATGCTTTTCTTCTTGAATCCAAGTGTCTTTATATAGAATAGTAATAGAAAATGGACTAGATAGGATTATGTACCAAATAGATCTAAGAAATCTGCTAAAAGATATGAAGGTTTTCTGGGTTATACAAAGAGTTGGAGGTCTTACACAGTTTTTTTAAGGGAATAAAAACATAGAATGTTAATTAGAGAAATCATTATTTTGGGGGGAATTTGAAAATTCTAGTCCAAAGAAATATGATATCTATTCCTCTGAGAATTTCCACAGTGAACAAAATTGTAATGAATTATAATTGAAAGAAGGAATATGATAGCAAATTTATTTTGCCCTACACTTGATGATGAAAAGAATATATTTCATTTCTTTTCTTTGGTTTCAAGTTTTACACAAACAAATGAATGAGTTCTTAGATTCCATTCACCATGCCATTTTCTTTAAAAAATAGTTATAAAAATAAGACATGGCTAAGCATAAAATTTTGAGGTACATGGTTATGAAATGAAGGGACTAAATTTTTAAATATACCCAGAATTTTACCTTCAAATGAGTTTTTTTCTCTTTAAATTTTTTAAGGATATAATATATTTATTCTAATGAAGGTGAAATGGATAGCAACATATCTAGATTTATTTTCTAAATTAATGAAACATTCTCAAACTCTTTAGATATTTTTAATAACTTTCATCCTTAGAGATTGGATTTGACCTTTGGAAATAACCAAACTTCATTTGGAGCTAATTGAAATAATGGGAGGACCAGATTTCAGAGCCATGTTATGGTTTGTCCAAAAAGATATGATTATTAAAAAGTATATAGATGTATGCTAAAAGAAGACCTGCACTAACATTGTTTACTATTGTTGACTGAAAAGTGCTAATTTGGGAAATGGATCATAGATTGGCTCTCAAAAAGTCTTGAAAAAAGTCCAGAGATATTCTGAGGAATTATTATATCAAGGAAATACAAGGAAGCATTATCAAGGTGAGGTTTAATATTTTGTTTATTAAATTTTAAACATGATTTTTCAATAATTCTATGCACATAATCAAAGAGAATATGGAATGTATTTCCAAAAAATATATATACTTGACTATTTTATATTTCAAAATATGAAGTTTCAATTTGAGATTATCAATGTATAGCAATTATTTATCAATCATAGTATCATGAGATTCAGAACAAGAAGGAACCTTATAGATCATTTAGTACAGTCCTCTCATTTTACAAATTAGGAACCTGAGATCCAAATGATTAATGGTATTTCCCCAAGGTTTCAACCTAGCAAGTAGGGGGTGTGGGAGTGGAACTCAGTTTGACACCCATTATACCACCATGTCACTAAAGGTCCCTTTCCTGCTCTCAATTTCCAGGAATTTCTTATCCTAGAATGGGTGAAAGTACAGACACACATACGTACATGCATATATTATAGGAATTCGTATGTGTGTGTATAATCTCTACAATATGAATGAGAAAATTAATGAAAACTAGATAATTCCCTGGATGTTTTTATAATAATGATCACCTTTACGATCATGATACAAGAGAATGCTACCTGATGATTATGTTTTTTGCTAGGGTACAATTAGGTCAGAAAAAAAGCAGTATGATTATTTTGTTGTAAAGTCTACCATGCGATTGGAATTATGAAGCATTTTTTGTTATGAAAAAAGAGTAAAATCAGCAATTAATACAATATTAAGGGACATTTTATCATAACAGCTATAATACTATATTCTTTAACAAGGATTCTCTGCATTGCATTTCCTTCTTCCTTTTGAGATCATTTTATACCCCCCGATATGTTCATACATCTTTTTTATGTTCTAAAATGTATTAGGATATAACCCTGAATACTACCCTAGATTAATTTTGTCATTTTCCGTTATGTTTCCTATTATCTCTTTCTCATTTCCAGTTTTTGGTGATGTGAGTTTTGGTTCCTTAATTTATTTTTACCAATTTTTTCATTTCTTAATTATATTCCCCGGCCTGGATTGCTCTACCACCTCTTCTCTGCCTCTTCAACTTTTGGACTGCCTATGCCACCTTTCAAGGGAAGATCTTCTGGAGCCCTGTCCCCCTCTCCTAAAATTACTCCATAGCAGAATAAGAACCACAACAATCTCCTAAACCAATTAACACCCATGCACAACCAAACTAAATCTACCTTATTGAAACTGCAAAAATGATCATGACAGTTTAAGAAAGTATCCTAATAAAATCCTATGAGACTTTAACATAACATAGGGACTCTATGAAATTTATAGAAAGGTGAACTAAAAGGAAGAATATTGATTGAGTCTCAGAGCAGAAGGTAAACTGACCAAAAACCTACAAAAATTAGAATTCAGCATCAAGTAGACACCATTTAATTAAGCTACACTACTGGATGATTAGCTGGTACAGAACTTTGGCTTTGCTCACTGTAACCCAAAGTGCTTTCCATATGGATAGGGCTCATTGTGAAAATACAATATATAAATCAAATAAACTACTTTTGGGTCAAATCCCAAGCAAAAGAAACATTGATAAAATGAATAAGCCATATAGATTAGTTTGTAGAAACAGATGGGTATATAATGACAATTCAGAACCATGTTAAATCCAGAAGAAATTAATTACAGGACCATCTAGATGAATGTATGTTTAAATCCCACCTTTTACAGTTACTGGTATTGTGACCTTGAGTCTGTCCTTAACTTTTTGGTGTTCTGGGCAAGTCACTAAGATTTAACTTTCAGACAAAGTTCCAACCTGTATTGATAGGAGTTTTCTCACTCAGGAGTTGGCTGTACCAAAAGAAAAAAAAAAGCAAACACAACTGTTCCTATACTTGGATGTAGATGTGTGTGCATGTGAGTGTGTGTATGTGAGTGTGTGCATGTGTGTGAATGTACCTGTTTCTTCATGTGTGTGTATGAGTACGTACATATATGTTTCTTTGTAGATCAGGTGAGAGGATTTAATGTGCTAAACAAATATCCATCAACCTGGGGTCAACCGTACTAACAATGGTAAGAATAAGAGGAATAATATACTTTATAACCTTCATATAGCATTTTAAGATTTGTATAATGTTTTAATTGGTAACACTTTTTTATCATAGCGTTATGATGTACATGCTATTATTATGACTATTTTGTGGATGAACAAATTGACTCCAAGAAAAGCTTGGTGATTTGCCCAGTGTTGTTAATATTCTCTGGGAGAATTTTAACTCAAATATAATTTTTTCCTTAGAATTTCAAGTTATTATTTACTGAATATACTTAATAACCCCCATAGATTTTTTTTAATCAAAGCACATAGACAATAAAAACCATAAAAGATGGTGGAGTAAAAACAAGACCTCTGCATGGCTCTGGCTCCCACCACCTCAAATATCTGACAAAAAATGACTCTATAAAAGTTGCTGAGAGAAATAACTCTCCCACTGAAGGCAGGCTGGTAGGCTGACTGGAAGTGTCTATCACACTAAGCTGGGAGCCTAGCGCAGTCCCCCATGAGCCATGCAATCCTAACCCCAGAGCAGCCCTGACCAGAGGAACCTGGATTAGACTTCAGGAGAGTGAATCACCATCAGCTGTGGTGGTTACCAGACTTCTCAAACCTTAAATACCAAAAAGAAAGTAAAAGGTCATTCTGGAACTCTGTTGGAACTCGGTGGAGAAGGCACTGTCAGACCCCTGCCTCTGGGGCGAGAAGTGGTGAAGGTGTGGTGGCTGCAGTTGCTGCCTTTTAATTACCTACAGAGCTCCTGGCCTGCAGATCTTAGGGGAAACAAGCAAACATTCAGATGATAATCACTCTTGCTTTAACCTGTTTGGATCTGGATCACAGTCTTATGTGGTGGTCTTGGGGTGTGTGGTCAGTGTGCTTGAGATTGTTGGGGCAGCAGAGAGGGCACCCTCCTAAAAGATCCAGCAGCTGTGAAAATCCCAGCAATTTGGAACATAGCTCTCTGCAATCTGGAAGCAGAGTTCTACTTTGGCAAAGAGCTCAAAGTCAAATAATTAGCTTGCAATATGAGCAATCAGAGTAAGAACAAACAGACCTTAGAATGCTTTTTGGGGACAAAAAGGATCAAAGCATGGAATGGGAGGAAGACAACAAAGTCAGAATTCCTGCATCAAAAGCTTCCAAGAAAAATATGAACTGGTAATAGACTATAGCGGGGCTCAAGAAGGATTTTGAAAATCAAGTAAGAGAAGTGGAAGAAAAATTGGTAAGAAAAATGAGAATGATGCAAGAAAATCATGAAAAGTGAGTCAACAACATGGTAAAGGAGACCCAAAAATACTGAATAAAATAAGACCATAAAAATAGACTAACCCAAATGGTAAAAGAGGCCCAAAAAGCCAATGAGGAGAAGAATGCTTTAAAAAGCCAAACTTGCCAGATGGAAAAGGAATTTCAAAAACTCACTGAAGAGAATAATTCCTTCAAAATTAGATAGGAGAAAATGGAAGCCGATGTCTTTATGAGAAATAAAGATACTATAAAAATATCAAAACAATTGAAAAAATAGAAGACAATGTATAATATCTTATTGGAAAAATCACTGACATGGAAAATAGATCCAGGAGAGATGATTTTAAAATTATTGGACTACTTGAAAGCCATGATCAGAAATATAGCCTAGATAACATCTTTCAAGGAATTATCAAGCAAAATTGCCCTGATATTCTATAACCAGAGGGCAAAATAGAAGTTGAAAGAATTCACCTACTGCCTCTTGAAAAAGATCCCAAAAAGAAAACTCTTAGGAATACTATAGCCAAATTCCAGAATTCCCAGGTCAAGGAGAAAAGACTGGATGTAGTCAGGAAGGAACAATTAAAGTATTGTGGAAACACAATCAGGATAACACAAGACTCAGCAGCTTCTACATTAAGGAATCAAAGGGCTTGGAATATGATATTCCAGAGGCCAAAGGAACTAGGATTATACCCAAGAATCACCTACCTAGTAAAACTGTGGATAATGCTTCAGGGAAAAATATGGTCATTCAAAGAAGTGGAGGATTTTCAAGCATTCTTGATGAAAAAAACAGATCTGAACAGAAAATTTGACTTCCAAATACAAGAAGCAAGAGAAGCATTAGAAGGTAAACAGGAAAAAGAAATCACAAGGAACTTATTACAGTTGAACTACTTACATTCCTACATTGCAAAATGATCATTGTAAGTCATAAGAGTTTTCTCAGTATGAGGATAGTCGAAGGGAATATATATGTATATGTGTATATATGTATATATCTGTATCCATACATACGTATGTATGTATGTATAGGAGGGTGTATGTCTATATAAATATATATATATATATATATATATATATGTGTGTGTGTGTGTGTGAATGTGTGAATATTTATGTACATGTATACATAAACAGAGGGCACAGGATGAGTTGAATATGAAAGGATGGTATCTAAAAAATAAAATTAAGAGGTGAGAGAGGAATATATTGGGAGAAAGAGAAAGGAAGAGATACATTAGGCTAAATTATCTCATATTAAAGAGGCAAGAGAAAACTGTTACAATGGAGGGCAAGATCGGGAAGGTGAAAGGGAATGGGTCAACCTTTCTCTCATTGAATTTGGATTAAGGAGGGAATAACATACATACTCAATTGGGTATCCTACTCTACAGGGAAATAGGGGGTAAGATGATAAGAGGGGGGAATTATAGAAGGGAAGTCAGATTGGAGGACAGGGTAGTTAGAATCAAACACTTTTGAAAAGGGACAGAGTGAAAGGAGAAAATAGAAAAAGTGGAGGGCGGGATAGGATGGAGGTAATTATAGTTAGTCTTTCTCAGTATAACTACTATGGAGATGTTTTGCGTAACTGCACATGTACAACCTATAGCAAATTGCATGTCTTTCCAGTGATGGTGGGTGAGGAGGGAAGGGGGGAGAAATTCTGAAACTCAAAGTTTTAAAAACAAATCTTTAAAATTTTTTTTTTCCATGCAACTTGGAAATAAGAGATACAGGCACTGGGGTATAGAAATCCATCTTGCCCTGGTAGAAATTTAGCGGGGGGGATGAGACAGGATGTAAGGGAGAACATATTGGGGGAATAGGTATTCAGTAGGCTCACTCTTTATGGGTGGGGGTAGGGGAAAGAAGGGGAGAAAAATTTGTAACTCAAAATCTTGTGTAAAAAAATACTAAAAAATAAATAAATAAATTGGAAAAAAGACAATGAAAACCAATTAGAACTGAAGTGACAATTATTTTCACAGATTTCCCAGAAAACTTGGAAAATATTGCCACAACACACACAATAAAGAGGCTTACTAATTAAACTCTGACAGAAAGACAAAACTCTGTGTCATGTGGTTATCAGGCCAAAATTCAACGAATTTTATTCCAAGAAGTGTCATATGCATAATTTGGAGACTCCCACTTAGACTAGATCCATAATCCAGAAAAGATTATCAGTAACACTAAAGTTCAAAATATTCTCTTGCCTCATTGTTGAATCATAAATGGTGGCCCTAAAAAATGACCAGTTTAACTCAGAAATTTGTCAACCAACTAAATCAAATCTTACTTTTATATCTCTTTATATTCATATGAAAAGGAATGAATAACAGTGATTTTTTTTCTTTCAAAAATTAATTAAATATTTAAATCCTTACTTCACATAATACACTACTTTAAGATTCTCAAAAGGAGTTTACAATCTATTAAGTGGGATATAAGGTACACAAATTTAAAAGTTACATGTTTATTGTTCAATTCTTCTGTCATTTCTGATTCCTTGTGACCCCCATGGACCCTTCTATTCTTCACTATCTCCCAAAGTCCATGTATTTCCATCTCATCCTCTGCCACCCCATTTTCTTTTTGCCTTTGCTCTTTCCCAACATCAGGGTCTTCTTCAATGAGTCTGGTATTCTCATTATGTGACAAAAATAGTTAAGCTTCAACTTCAGTATTTGACCTTTCAGTGAATAGTCTAAATTAATTCATTTAAATATTGACTGACTTGATCTCCTTGCTATGAAAGGGGCTCTCAAAAGTCTTCAGCACCACAATTTGAAAGATCCATTCTGCAGCTCTCAGTTTTCCCTATAGTCCAACTCTCACAGTCATATATCGCTAATAGAAAAACCATAGCTTTGACTATATAGACCTTTGTCAGCAAGGTGCTGTCTCTGCTTTTTAGTTGGCCTTCCTGATTTGGCATAACTTTCCTTCCAAAGAGGAAGTATCAGATGTTTTTTTTTAATTTTTATTTCATTTTTCTCAATTATATGTAATCAAAGTTTACATTCTTTTTTTTTTAATTTGAGGGCCAAATTCCTTCCCTCCCCTACCCCATCCTTGAGTAGGCAAGCAATTTGATAAAGATTATATATCTGCAGTCATGCAAAAAAATATTCAAATTAACCAAGTTGAAAAAGAAAATGCAGACCAAAAACGTCAAAAGGAATTCTTTAAAATATGGTTCAGTCTGTAATTAAATGCCTTTAGTTCTTTCTCAAGTTGGATAGAAGTTTTTTTTTTTTTATATCATGTGTCCTTTAGAATTGTCTAGGGTCACTCACTGTCTTGCTGAGAATAGCTAAGTCATTCACAGTTAATTATTGCATCATATTGTCATTATTGTGTACAATGTTCTAATTCTATTCATTTCACTTTACATCCGTTAACTCAAGTCTTCACAGGTTTTCCCTACTCATTTGTTATGGTATAATATTACACCATCACATTCATATATCACACTTGTGCAGTCATTCCCCAATTGACTGACATGTCCTCAATTTCCAATTCTTTGCCATCGCAAAGATTTATACTGATATTTTCATACATATAGGTCCTTTTCCCTTTTTCTTTGACCTCTTTCATGTAAAGACCTAGTAGTGCTATTGCTGGGTCATAGTATAGGTTCAGTTTCTAGCCCTTTGGACATATGGAGTCATTTTTGAAAGTTCCCTTCTAAACATAAGTAAAATAGAAAACCCCTATATTTTAGCACTTTAAAAGTTCTACTGTAATGTTTAATTAAGTAACAAGAAAAGTTACCTGTTCACCAGGTTTATTTAATTAGACTGAAATGCTCCCGAGAACTCATTACCTACCACAGATAAAAGCACTTCAAAAAACTTTTTCTACAAAACAACATGTGCTCTTACGCTCCAGAGAAATATATTTTCTGAAGATGCCCTTGAAGGTTACGTTATTAATCAACAAAAGAATTGCAGCTGAGACATTCAACTCTTCATGGGCCACATCTTTTCTTCCCTCTGCTGACTGTAACAGTATCACAGTCAGCTGGGTACCTGGGCAGTGTGCCTAGCCGGGGAGTCTAATACAGAGGGCTCACAGGTGAGGCTTAGTGATTAAGAAAAAGTAATATTTTTGACCATCTGAAGTGAAGGTGTATCTGGCTAGACCTTTTAGAAGAGATTAAGTAAATATGGTGATGGTTATACAGTATCATCCCTGAATAATTACTGAGACTTTTATCAGTGTAGGTTTTTCTGCCAGTCTGCTCAATGATGTTAGTGATTCACCAGCTGGTCAAGATGTGTGAACAGATGAACATATACATGTAATATGAAAGAAGAATTCATATGGCTTATGAGTAATATCATGTATTTATTTAAAGAGTTTCTTTATTTTTAACTTGGGGCAGTACCGTTATGCCTCTCCTTACAGGGATAGAAATTCTACAACATCATCCCCCCACAAAAACCCCCACACATTTATAATTGTGTTACTCCAAACAAAAGCATTTGCCCACCTCTGCAATATTACTCAATATGATATATGTGTAGTGTAAGAGAGAGAGAGAGACAGAGAGAGAGACAGAGAGAGAGAGAGAGAGAGAGAGAGAGAGAGAGAGAGAGAGAGAGACAGAGAATGCATAGGGGCAGGGGAAAGAATATTCAACTAAAATCTTTTGTCCAGGGTGACCTTGACAAGTCATTATTA
This sequence comes from Petaurus breviceps papuanus, assembly GCF_028583685.1. NCBI lineage: Eukaryota > Metazoa > Chordata > Mammalia > Diprotodontia > Petauridae > Petaurus > Petaurus breviceps. The sequence goes on from NW_027185804.1 coordinate 39,600,552, forward strand.
CTCTTCCCATATCCCTTACATCATTTATACAATTGAGCTATTCAAACTTATACTACGTATATTGATCATAGAATTTCAAGACAGAAGGACACTTGGAGATCATTCAGATATTTATTATATGAAGAAGTTGAAGCCCTGCGAGATGAAATGATTTTTTTCACACAAAGTTACACAGTCATTATTTAAACCTAAGTTCTCTAATTTGAATCCACATGTTTTTCTCCTCAATTCACATTTACACTGTTAAAGTGACTAAATGATTTTGCAAATTATTAAAAAAATAATAACTGAGAAATGCAAGTCGCTAGCCAGTACTATTGTTTTGAACTTCTATACACTGTCTTATATTCATTGCAAAAGGACATGTTTGTGGAAGCCAAAAATAGAATGAAAAAATGAATAAGAAACTCCCATTTCTCCCTTTTTATATGAGAATGAATCTAATCATGATTGATATTCAGATGGTTCATTTTTCTTTGAAAAGTAGAAAAATAGTTAAGAATTTTCTTAATAAAAAAGTTCATTTTAATTGCATTTTGCTTTAGGAAAAACAGGCAACTTGACTTAATGCATTGCTTGCTTGATTAGATTGGGTTTTCTTGATCCTGAAGTCAGGCTGGTACTAGCCAAGAGATAGAAATGAGAGGCTGTTGAAGATGAGGGAAGGCAGAAAAGAACACGTTTGAATGTAAACAGACCAGAGACAAGAAAGGAGTGGTATTTCAGGCTGAAAACTTGTCTAATGAATATGACTCTTGATTCATAAAATACTATAGCAAATCAATAAGGTGGCGCAGTGGATAGAGCACCAGGCCTGGAGTCAGGAAGACTCAGCTTCTTGACTGTGAAATAGCTATATGAACCTGGGTAAGTCACTTAACGTGGTTTACCTTAATTTCCTCATGTATAAAATGAGCTGGAGAAGGAAATGGAAACCACTCCAGTGTCTTTGCTAAGAAAACACCAAATGAGCTCACAAAAAGTGGGACATGATTGGAATGACTGAACAGCAAAGTCAAAAGTGTGCACAATTCTTATGTAAGTAATGATATTTAGACATAAACAGGCATAGAAAGAGCAAACCAGTGAATGTCCATAGAAAGGAATAACGACTTGATATTTACATGTTGCAATTCTTGCTTGTGGTTTTTTTTTGTATTTAAAAATAATTATTTATTTTTAAAATGAGAAATTTACATTCAATTTTACGGAGTTGTAATCATGGGTCAACAGGTTTTGTGCATAGATTTCTCATGATTTTCTGTTTCCTCATTAAATTAATGTCAAAAATTCATTATTAGTGACTATATTCAGTTCTATTTTCCACATATTCAATTAAAGAAATACATAATAATGAATTTCTAGTTTACTTCTGTGAATCTTCCTGAAACTGGGAGATTTTGTAAGTAATTTAACTCTTTTATCTCTCTGTGATTCTATGAAACTAAAAGAAATATTTAGGACTCGACTGGCCTTTAAGAAAGGACCTCTTTCTTTTTTTGTAAATATAACAATAATAAAACACAACGATTTGTAAAGCACTCTATGTCATTTGATTCTTGGAACAACTGTAAGATTACCCTAAATTTAGAGAGGAGGAAATTTATGTTGAGATAGAGTAAATGACTTTCCTACATATCTTATAAGTGTCTGAGGCAGGATTTGAACTTAAGTCTTGCTGACTACAGGTCTATCCACTATGCTATCCAGCTGGTGTGCTAGTATCTTACTTTTAGGATGCAGGATTCTCATAAAGGTCAAACTAAGTACAACTGATACACAGAGAGAATTTTTTAATCCTTTATTGCATGAGTACACTCTTAAAATCATATAATATACCTAAAAGATATTGTGAACCAAAACTCTTTGTTTAATAGTTGAGGAAACTGAGATCCAGAGAGATCAGTTTAATTTCCCAAGATTTCAGTGCTGGTTAATAGCAAACACAAGATCCACACTTAACTCCTCTGGTTTTAAGTGTATTTTCCATTGTGATAAATTAGGTACCATAATTTTGAAGGAGTGGCATGGAAATGAAGGTAGGAACGTTAGAGAATGGTAGTAGGAGAAGAATGTTTTATAATATTTAAAACAAAGGAGAAAAAGCTCTTCCTACTTCAGAATTTAAAGACTAATACAATTCAGTGGAAAAAGTAACTATATGAAAATCATGTGTCAAGAGTTCAAATTCCAACTCTGTGTGTTACATACTAACTTGCATTAACTTGGTTAAGTTGCTTAGTTACTTGGCATCCAGTCTCCTTATCTAGAAAAATGAATTTAGACCACATGACTTCTAAGATCCCCATGAGCTCTAAAATTATGATCCTATGATCTCTGTCCTTTGGAGAATCTGGCTGTGCCTCAGACCTTATTAATTAGTTATGTGTTCCCCTCTTTCTAGGCAGACTGGCTTTCACTGCAGGGTTCCCTCCCTGAATGGAACACTCTGACTCTCCAAACAATGTGACAGAATTTATCCTGCTGGGACTTACACAAAACCCGCAACTGCAGAAAATATTCTTTGTTGTATTTTTGTTCATCTTCCTCTTCACTGCCTTGGCCAACCTGTTCATAGCAATCACCATTGCCGTAAGCCCTTCTCTTTCAGCTCCCATGTACTTCTTCCTTACTTATTTGTCCTTTATTGATGCCTGCTATACCTCCGTTACCACCCCTAAGATGATTATTGATTTGCTCTATCATAGGAAAACTATCTCCTTCAATGCTTGTCTCACTCAGCTATTTGTTGAACATTTCCTTGGGGGCTCCGAGATCATCCTCCTTATAGTCATGGCTTATGACCGCTATGTCGCCATATGCAAACCTTTGCACTATATGACTATTATGCGGCCTCATGTGTGCCGCCTGCTGGTAGTGGTGGTCTGGGTGGGGGGCTTAGTGCATGCCACTGCCCAGATCCTCTTCATGATCCACCTACCCTTCTGTGGCCCCAATGTCATCGATCACTTCATGTGTGACTTATTCCCATTGTTGAAACTCGCCTGTACTGATACTTACATTCTGGGGATTGTTGTTGCGGCCAACAGTGGGGTCATGTGCATGCTGATTTTTTCCATGCTGCTTGTCTCCTATGTTGTCATCTTGCGCTCCCTAAAGACACACAGCTCAGAGGGGCGGCGCAAAGCCCTCTCTACCTGTGGCTCCCATTTCCTCGTAGTTGTGCTGTTCTTTGTGCCCTGTATCTTCACCTATACACGACCTGTTTGTACCTATGCTGTCGACAAGTTAGTCACTGTTTTTTTTGCTATTTTTACCCCCATGTTAAATCCTATAATCTACACAGTGAGGAACACAGAAGTGAAAAATGCCATGAGGAATTTGCTGAAAAAAAGAGTCGCTTCTACTTCCCAGTGATTTGAAAGGGATGCTAGTATTTGCATAAATATAGAAAGATAATACTCTGTGATGAGAACACATAGGAAATAGTCATTTTAGAGGAGTACCCAACAAGAAAAGGAATTGGAAGTTAATTAAAACGAATCAAGACTTTGGCTGTATAGACATGTGGGGTTGTGGAGTGGGGTGTAAACCTATGGCACTTTAAAATGATAGTACCCTATTGTCAACTTTCCAATTGCTTGCTGGGTGAATTAAATAGAATTATAAATTATTAAAGTAGGTCGTCACTTAAGGAATATTTTTTGGCCCATCACCTTATTTGACAGAAAAGAAAATTGATGCTTGTAATCATGTTACTAACTCAAGGGGATAGAATTAGGAAGGGACATGACCTTCACAAGTCACTGTGTGTCTCTATACTTTTCTCATCTTGTCCTTGTTTATGATCTGGCACAAAGTACTCACTTTCAAAATGTTTGATATGACTATTGAATATAAGAAGCAGAAGTGAAAATTGCACTGCCATAAACTCAGGTAAACTTAAGGATGGTGTTGATGCTATTTGAGAAGCAACAAGGTATAAGTAGAAAGACCACTAGTTGTCTTGTCACAAAACCTAAATTCCAGCTCCCCCGCCCACTGCTATTTGTTACCCCCATGACTTTGAGTAAATATTTTTTCCTCTCCAGGTTGGACTAAGTGATCCTATAAATACTTTCAAACTGTGCTATGAGACATTACTTTGAAGGGAGAGCTTTTTAACCAACCACAAACAATTTAATGTGAGTTTTTATTGTGGGTTGACAGACAAGTAGAAAAGAGTGTGTGAGCACTAGGGTAGGAAGGAAGGATAGAGAGAATAAAATGCTGCCTTCTTTCTATAATCATGAAAGCCTCCAACAGAGAGAGAGGAGAAGGTACATAAACCATCCATAAACCTTATCCCTGAATGCACATATCTGAAATGTACTTTCCTTACCTCTGCCTTTAATCTTTTTAAACTCTGGAATTCTAATGCCCTCCCTAAAAAATTAATCTGTATGTAACTGCATATATATATGTTTATATAATACTTTATATTTATAATATGCATGTTTTCATGTACTTGTTACAAAGTCCTTATGAATAGGAGTTGTTTTAATCTTCTTATCAATTACTACACACTGCCAGGCAAACTAGCCTAGCTGAAAAAGCAAGGAACATTGAGAGGGAGAGGAAGGAAAGTCATGTGGCAAACTATTGAAAGGACCACCATCACTTCATCTACTTGCTGCCTCCCCTTAGATACTAATGGAGATAGCCCAAGACATTGAACCCAAGAGAACTGGGAAGAGCAGCAGCTTATATAATCAGTTTCCCTGGTATCTAAGAGTCTACAACTATCACTATCCCTACTGCTTGTGGTAATTTTGGCTTAACGATCAACACCAAGAAAGCTCAGGTGCTTCATCAGCCAGCATTGTACCATCCATACATGGAACCATCAGGGAGATGTTTTAAATGTTGTGGGTGAGTTCACTGACCTCAATAGTGTACTTTCCAGGGATGTAACCATTGATAATGAAGTTGATGCACACATTGCCGGAGCCAGCTCAGTGTTTGGGAGACTCTGAAGGAAAGTGTGGGAGAGAAGAGGTATTAGATTCACTACCAAACTGAAGGTCTACAAAGCTATTGTGCTGACCTCACTGTTGTATGCCTGTGAAACCTGGACAATCTACCAGCGCCATGCCAGGAAACGTAATTACTTCCATTTGAATTGTCTTAGGAATATTCCAAAGATCACCTGCCAGGATAAGATACCAGACATTGGGGTCTTTTCTTAAACTAAACTTCTAAGCATTCAAAACCTGCTGCAGAGAGTGCAACCTAGATGGGCTTGCCATGTTGTTTGAATGCCAAATGTATGCTTTTAAAAAGACTATTTTGTGGAGGACTCACACAAGGCAAGTGCTCACATGGTGATCAGACAAACACTATACAAGGACACTCTCAAGGTCTGTCTTAAGAACTTTGGAATAGATTGTTGGCTATAGGAGACCCTGGCACAGGACTGCTCTGCATGGCAGGCCCTCATCAGAAAAGGTACTGTGCTGTATGAGCAAAGCAGATTTGATACAGCTCAAGAGAAATGCAATACATGCAAATTTGGAGAATCCACACCAAATATTCACAAGGATTATTTGCGCCCAACTTGTGGTAAAGCATTCTGAGCTCATATTGGTCAGATCAGTCAGAGCAGTACACACTGTAACATTGTAACTTGGCTGTAGCACAGTGATGTCATTTTGGTCTTCTTCCAGAAAGAAGGACATCTAACTATCACAATCAACTGACAGAGATAGTAATGGAGATAGCAATATAGTGATCCCTCCTTCCCTACTACCATGCTTGCAGGTCTGTCCCATCAGCCATAAGTCCAGGAAACAAGCCATGTGGAATTGCAACCTGGAAAATACTTATTCAAGTTTTGCAGTCCTTCCTCCTCAGCTGCTACAGTTAACAAAGGAAAATGCATTTTTCCTCTCAAAAGTCCTTGGCACTCTTAAATAAATCAGCAGAAGAGATATGGTTGTATTAATGAAATTGGCATTACTGACATTACATTGACAATCTGCCTTACTGCTACATTTTAAGGATCATAAATAATTTCTACCTACCTTGCAGGTGAACCTTCTTGCATTTTCTCCTCTCTTGTAATGTGAACTCTTTGAAAATAGATAATGTCTTGTTTCCCTATGCTTAAAACTTGAAATTTAAGAAGCATTAAATAGATGGTTCATTCATTCATTCATTCATTCATTCATTCATTCATTCATTCACTCACTCATTCATATTTGTATCCCTAATTTCTGACAGTGTCACAGATATAGCAGTCACTTACATATGTATTGTTTGATTGATCTGACATTTAAAAGTCTTTATAATCATACCCACCCTACATTCACAGAATAATTAATTCTACAATCTACTCAAATGACTTTCTTGCTTTCTGTCACACCATAACCTATTTCTGTATCTTGTGCAGTGACTGTCCCAAAAAAAACAAATCACACTTCCTTCCTATCTTTATCTCTTATGATTTCTGATTTCCTTTAGAATCCTGCTCAAATCCAAATTCTTCATGAGACTTAGTAAAGACTGGTCTTCCCAGCTTATACAGATATTTTCCTCCCAAAGTTATCCACCAGTGCCCTCTAGCGTCTTCCACTATTCCTCAGTTTTTTGTATGTATGTCAAGATACAGACATGGAGATATCAATATATCAAGATATTGATATACTTATAAGGATAGATTAATCATTAAGTCTCCACCATAAAATATAAGGTCTTTGAGGATAAAGAATGTTTTACTTTCATCTTTGTATTTCCATTGCTTTGTATAGTGCCTTTTTGTATCAGATATTCACCAAATATTTGTTGATTTACTTATTCCCTATTAAATTCCATTTTATCACTATAGGCACAATGATTTAGTTTATTTAATTTTTTCTGAGTGTCATTGAAGGTATCTATTGTCCCTTCTTGGTTTTGTTGGGTCTAATTGATAAACTTGTTATCTTTGTGCATGAGAAGCATATCTATATCCTCCCAGAAACCCTCCATGGGAGATTTCCCAAAATGCTAGAGGTTTCCCTGTTCTAAAATTTTAATATTTCAAAAACCTTATTGCAGTATTTATGATCTTGATTAAAACTAGCCCACATTCTTGTCCAGTCTTCCATTTTGTTGATAGATGCTAATGACACTTCTTTAATGCAGCTAATTTTTTTTTGTTAGTTTGCTGCAGGCCAGTAGTACTCACTGTACAGTACCTCTCTATTTCCCATAATTATAGTATGGATAAGGAAACTGATGCTGAGAGAAATTAAAACACTTTACTGGAACACAAGACTCATAAGTTTCTAAAGTAAAATTTGAATTTAGATCTTCCTAACTCCAGCTCAATGGTTTATGAAAGAAATAATCAAAGGAAACTTTATTATCATCTTAATGGATTTCTTTGATTTTGACTCATTGCTGGTGAATAGTATTGTAAGTAACGATCAGATTCTATGGAGGAAGTGTGGAGGGCTTATGAAAGACAGATCTCCACATGAATCTTCTCTGCCAGTGTTATGTCTCCAAGATATCATCCCAACATCATTAAGTATAACATGAATCCATTATTACCTCATGGGCTCCATCAAATTTTGTTCACCTTTCAACATTTGCAATATAACAAATCATTAGACAACGAATGTGGTGATTTTTCCTTCGTCACCTGTATTGTTAACCTTACCTAGGGTCATTCACCTCTCCATTCCTCAGTGAAATGATGAACTCATTTGCATGCTGATTAACTGAGCAGTCAACAGAGATCTAGCCTCAGAGGGATCCCCTTGAAATGATGCAATATTACTTGGTGCTATTGCTAAGAAAAAATATATATTACTGCATGCACTTTTCATTTCTAAGTTCACCAAAGGGTGAACATTATTTTAACTATATGTCTTTCTAAAAATGGGTTCCCTATACATCTAAACTACAGTTAACTATAAACTCAGGTGGGCATTACCCCAATGATTTTCCATACTCCTGATTTTTTAAATAATTCACTGTGGTAAAGCATTATTGAAATCTTCTGTAACCATGTGGTGGGCTACTATACTAGATCTTTGTGTTTTTATAGGACCTATGTCACATCTCTCTCTTCAACTGGAGAAATACCAGTTCCATGAAATTCTACTGAAGGTAAGCTTGTCATAAAACCTATAATGGAGGGAGATATGATCCTATTAAATCCTCTCTAAGATGAGGAATTTACATTATAAGCTTGTTATATAAGCTTAGAGAGATACAGTTTGTTCAGGGTCACATAAGTAGGGAAAAGCTGAGGTGGTAGTGTGACTCTTAAGGCAGAATAAAACAGAAAAGGGAACTATTCAGCCCAATGAACTATGCACCCCAGAGAATGGATGCATATTTTCTGATAGTCTGCAGTCATAGAGAGATGCCTCTGTATGAATGGCACCTGTGTTTCTAGATGGAAAATAACTTCAATCCTGAACATATGCCTTGGGAGAACTCGAGCACAGCTCTTGGGTGCAGAGAGAGCTGAGTACCTGAGGTAACAGATGATCATGCCATTGACAGGTGCCCCAAATACTGTGATGAATATTTTCCTGCTTTCCATTTTTTTAATGTTTTAATTGAAAGGTGTTCTGAGGAAAATCAGAGCCTAAAAAGGAATTTGACTTACAATAAGGGAACTTCCAAAGAGCTGCCTGGGAAGGAGAGTGAAGTAAGTGCATTTTTTTTTATTTTGAAGCCTGTTTGAAGATAACAGATTTCTTTTCAAATACTCTTTCATATGCTCATAGATTGAGAGATGGAAGGGATTTTAAAGGTCCCCTAGTCTAGCCTTTTTGTTTTACAGATGAAGAAAATGAAGCCCAATAAATCAAGAGATTTGTCCATGGCAGGGATGCTAAAAGTTCTTTGAAGTTTAGATTCAGTCAAAGGGACACACTTGAGGACCTAGAGGGCTATATGTGGTCTCAAGGCCATATGTTCCCACCCCTGGTCTAAGGTTTTAGAGTTTGTTAACAGTAAAGTCAGTACTACCACTGGATTAAAGTAAAATAAAACAATCAACCTCAAAAGTGTAAGGCACAGAAGTGGATAGCTTTGTTTTGTTTTTCTGAAACAAAAAGGGGGCGGTATGTTCTGGTTGTTTTTAATGGATTGAAAGCTGTCTATAACTTGTGACAATGAAATAAGCTAGTAAAAGTTTGGGTTTCCTTGAGAGGAGGGGGAATGATTTCTATGACTAGTGTGATGACAATTCCACTGAAATCTGCTTTTGTGAAAACTCCTTTGAAGTAATGGTTTTTGATATGGAAACTATGTTTTATGAAGCATTTGTAGGAGAGCAATTCAGAATCTTAAGGGACTTGAACCCATGAAAAATAAGGATTATTAGGTGGGACAAGGCATATTGAGACTGGAGGGAAAAGTATATTGAGAGAAATTGTATTTTTAATCAATTACTTGAGGGGACATCTTGAGGCTTAAGGATTAACTTTATTTAGTTTGCTTCCAAAGGGTCAAAGATCAACAAGAGGGAAAAGTGGCAAAGAGGATAATTTTGACTTGATGTTAGGGGGGAAAATGAAACAAAAAAGAAACAAAAACTTTCCTTTAAATTTGATATGTCCAAAAGTAAAATGGCCTGCCTAGAGCGATTGTGGGTTACCCCTTCCTAGAGGTCTTTATTCAGAAGCTCCACTACCATTCATCATGTATGTCATTGTGAAGATTCTTGAAGTTATGACTTTGCCTAGTACTATGCTTAGGTCCCTTCCTCCTCCCAAATCCTAGGATTCTGAAGGCTGTGATTTCTTTCCCTCTTAGAATTCCTAGCTTCCTTCAAAGAACACATCCAATGTCACCTTCTACATGAGGCAATTCATAATCTGCCCAGTAGTTAGTGTTCACTCCTTCTTAATATTACTTGACATAATTTGCATCTATTTTATATTTGCTAGCATATAGAATGTTTGTTTTAATGAGAAGTCGTGATTTGTTCAAGATCATATAGCAAGTAATATTCAGAACTAATAGCATATCTGTTGATTATTTAGTGTGATAAATATGCATTTTGAACATTGAGCAGCAGTTTCATCAGGAGAGAGGAATTCAGATGTGCATTTTGCCTCTGGAAGCCAGAAACTATACCATTTCTATAATTTCAGGGAAAAACTCTAGAGAATTACTTGAAAAACATAGAAGTCTAGACACTTGATCAAGGTCTCATGATTACTAAGCATTAGAGTTGAGATATTAACTTGGGTCTTCCTGAATCAAAGCCCAATCATCCATCCTCTATAATACATCCCCCTTCCTAAACATCCTGGAAAGGCATTTTGGAGACAAATTTTTAAAGTCTTTAAGAGCTAAACATATGGGATGGTATCATTTGTGTATAACAATATAAAGTGGAATCTAATATTCCTTGAGTTGGGGAGTGATATGCAATGTCACTATGACTTGTGCTTTGGGAATATAAATCAGGCAAATTTTTAAAGCTTGTAAGGAGGAGAAATTAGAGGTGGGGAATCAATTAGGAAGCTACAGCAATACTAAAAATCAAAAGATGCTAAAAATTGAAGAGAGAACTAGGGTGGTAGCTATAGAATGGTGACATAAGGACATATTTAACAGATTATATGGAGATAGAAATAATAAGATGTAACTAGTCAGATGGGGAAAAATAAGAAAGAGTGACTATTGAAGAATTACTCTGAGATTGAGAAACTTAACTGGGGAACAGGAGGGATACTGATATTTCCAACAGAATGTCTAGAAAGCTAGAAAAATGTAGTGGTTGAGAAGATTTAAACTGATCCTATATTAGTAATTTGTTAGTCCTAATTTCAGTTAATTGGTTTTTTTCATATAATTGCTTTTGTCCTGCAATTGCTTAAGTCATAGTTTTTTTGTTTCTGAACTTTGTTCAGAATTCAACTGGTCTGAAATGGGTTGATTTTGGAAATCCGCCTCTTCAGCTAATCACTTATCTATTCTTGCCTCAATGAATTTTGGTAACCTTAGAGAGTTTGTAAACAATCAGGAGTCAGGCCTGATAGCTTTACTCCACCCAGTTATCCTTTAAATATATCTGGTTTGCTGTCTGAAAGTCTGGGCCACTGTCTCACACCTGGACTCAAACAAAGAGGATTTCTTATTCTCATGAGATAGGAAAAGTGGTCATTGCTAGTTCCCATTACCACAATTCAAATCAATCATGTTGTGCCTTGTGCCTCAGCTTTGTAATCAGTTATGTTCCACTCAATCCCATGACATCACCTCTCCTATTCTTTTATCTGTACTCCCCAAAATGTATTAAAGGGGAACTGTCCTTTTGTTCGGGGTCTATGACATACATGGAGACAAGGCATTGAACCATTTATGGACAGGAAGCATGCCCCTGCTAATAAATATTATGCTTGGAGATTTGCTTCCTTTATCTTTATCTCAACCTTTACTCAAGACAGGCTTTAAAGGAAAGGTAACATGTTAATGTAATTTATTTTAGATATATGACTTTTGAGCTTACCATGGGATATCCAATTCTAAGTAGTATCAGAAAATGGTGATGTGTGTGATTAGAGCTCAAAAGAGACAACTGTGAATATACATACACATGTGTATACATGTGTGTGTCTATGTACATACTTCACATACACAGTATATAGTTGATGTCTGTATAGGTAAAGCAAAGATGCAAATAATGCATACATACATGCACACACACTCACCCAAACACACAACCATAGAGTTCCAGTTTTTTTTTCCTCAACTCTAACCACCACCACCACCTAATTTGTTTTAAGGATTAGATGAAGTGTTGCTCCCTAAAAGAGGACTATTTGGATCCTTCTAGTTATCAGTGCCCTTTTAATTCAATTTTTATATGCCTCAGTTTTGTGGATTATCCTTGTACCGCAAGTACAAGTTTTATTTTATTTATTTTTATATTTATTTTATATTTATTTTATATATTTATTTTATTTATTCCTTCTTACCAGTTTTATTAAATCTTGACAGAAATAGAAGATATAATTCAAGGAAATAACAGTAAATGCAATAATACAAGGCTACATTTTGTCTATCTCTGTCGCTTCCTCTCTGCCTCTCTCTGTCTCTGACTCTGTCTCTGCCTCACTATCTGTGTCTGTCTCCCTTTCCCTAACACACTTACACACACATATAAACACACATGCATATTCAGGAGTGGTCAACATATTAGAGGTTGAGACATTTATTATGATCCTTCAAAGGAGATTTACCTGGTACTTGGGGTATCATCAAGAAAGCCATATTACCAAAATTAAAATGGAGAAGTATAGGCTATTCTGAAGGTGAAGTAGGTCAACAGTATCAAATGCAATAGATTTGAAGAAGGACATGGATGGAGAAAAACACTGTAATTATAATTATAATTAAAATATTGTGTAACTTTGGCAAGAAAGATTCAACTGAGTGATAAGGTTAGAATACACATTGCCTAGGATTTTAAAGTGAGTGAGAGGAGAGGAATTGGAGGAAAAATATAGATGAATTTTTGTAGGAATTTATCTGATAAGGGGAGGAGACACATAGGGTCACAATTTGAGAAAATGGGAGAATCAAGTGCATTTTTTTCTTCCAATATGAAGAATATTTGGATGTCACTTTAGGCAACAAAGAAGTTGTCAGTGGATGGAGAGAGTTTGAAAAATGTAGCAAGGTATGTTTTCAAGAACAAGCTTTTGGACAAGATAGGAGGGCATGAAATTAAGGCCACGAGTAAAGATTTTGGCCTTAGTGGCCAAATGATTCTCCTATGATTCAACAGCTGGAAGAAAGAACAAATGAGAAGCAATATATAAAGGAATAGAGATTTAGAGTAGGGGAGAAGAGAAAGATCAAAATTGATTGCTTTTATTTTTTTACGTATGAAAGGTTGCCATCAAGAGAGAGACAGATAGAGAGAGACAGAGACAGAGATGTAGAGACAGAGACAGAAACAGAGAGACAGAGAGACAGACAGAGACAGATACAGAGAGAGAGAGAGAGATAGAGACAGAAAGACAGACAGAGAGAAGTGATGATGTCAGGTAGTTTGAGGAACGTAGGTGGTGTAGCTCATAGAGAATAGGACTTGGAGTTAGTTGAATCTGAATCTGACTTAGCTACTCATCATCTATGTGAACCCGATCATTCTGCTTAGACTCTTGCAGCTTCAGTTTCTTCATATGCAAATAATAGGGATTTTAATATCAACTACTCAACAGGGTTATCATGAAGATAAAATGAGATAATACATAAAGAGTGTTTTGAAAATCTTAAAATTCTTTATAAATATGAACTAATAGTTATTTTCATCAGAGTATTTTTTTGCTATAACCTTTATAGTGAATTAAATAAATTCAATTGAAGAAGAACATTTTTTTGTCCTTCAAAAATGAGAATCCTGATAAAATATGATTTTAAAAGTCTATTCAGGATGCAATGATGTCCTTCACTGCTTTAAAATATTGTATTTTATTTTTTTTAAATGAGAAAGGAGGGGGAGCTAGGTGGTGTAGCAAATAGAGGACTGGCCCTGGAGTCAGGAGGACCTGAGTTCAAATCCAGCCTCAGACACTTTGATACACTTACTAGCTGTGTGAACTTGGGCAAATCACTTACCCCAATTGCCCAGCCTTCCCCATTCAAAAAAACATGAGAAGGGAGATGTGTGAAATAATTAAAGTTAGAGTTTGTCAAGTCATGAGAAAAGGGTAAGTAATTTCAGCATTGAGGTAGATGAACTGGTTTACAATAGAGTGAAAATTGAGAACAGATGATAGTGAAACTAAAATACAGTGAGATAAATGAAGATAATTTAAGGAGAAGAAGTGGGAGGAGAAGAAGTAGGAGAAAGATAAGTGAGAGAAGGAGGAGGAGGAGGAGGAGGAGAAGAAGAAGAAGAGGAAGAAGAAGAAGAAGGAGGAGGAGGAGGAGGAGGAGGAGGAGAAGGAGAAGGAGAAGAGGAGGATGAGGGGGAGGAAAGAAGGAAGGGAGGAAGGGAGGAAGGAAGGGAGGGAGGGAGGAAGGAAGGGAGGGAGGGAGGAAGGAAGGAAGGGAGGGAGGGAGGAAGGAAGGAAGGAAGGAAGGAAAGAAGGAAGGAAGGAAAGAAGAAAGGAAGGAGAGAAGGAAGGAGAGAAGAAGAGAAGGAAGGAGGGACAGAAGAAGGAAAGAAGAAAGAAAGAGAAAAAAAAGGAAGGAAAGGAGAAAGAAAAAAAAGTGATAGAAGACAGGAAAAATGCCTTGGTATGCTAGAAACACCCTGGGGAAGGAGCATTACAATTGCCTCTTCTCCTTTCAATCAATAATCAACTAGAATTTATTAAGTTCCCATTATGTGTCAAACACTGTGCTAAGACTGAAGATACAAAGAAAAACCTATTTAGATTGAAAATCATTTTTTGTTTTGTCTGAAGATCAATTGCTATTATCTAGTCTATATAGTCCCATAGAGTTTAGTTCTTTTTTTAATCATGCTGAGGCTTTTTTCCCTTCTTACTGCTCCTTAACCAGTCTCTTCATTCATGTCTATTATTGTGGAAAAAAGGTTTGCAAAGGTCAGGGATAAGTAGTGTAGGTTTGGACAAAAACTATTCTAAATCAAATATTAGGAAAATGGATTAGATACATTTAACTAAACTCTAAAATCTGTCTCTTTCTTCTTTTCTCTGTGCCCCAATCATTTCTTAATCCTTTCTTACTTGTGGTAAGGGAATGTGGCAACATTCTGAAGATCAATGATTAATATTCTAGGACTGAAATTGAAAGGGGAGGAAGGAGAGGGGAGGAAAGTGTTATAATGAGCAAAAATTTTAGCTACAGCTAAGAAATTTGAATCCAGAGGCAAGAAACTGACAAATATATACTACAGAAATTTTAAAATTTGGGGGCAGCTAGGTGGCACAGTGAATAGAGCACCAGCCCTGGAGTGAGGAGGACCTGAATTCAAATATGACCTCAGACACTTAACACAAAAAACTAGCCATGTGACTTTGGGTAAGTCACTTAACTGCAACTGCCCTCCAAAAAAGAAAAAAAAAAGAATAATAAGAAGAAATTTAAAAACTCACTGTTAGAGGTCTACGATGTGAGAGATTAGAGAAACCCTTCCATGTTTCAAAAGGAGGGAGAACATTTGAAGTCTTCTGTCAGTCTTTTGGAAATGGTTTTCTTCTGTCAATAAACATTTACTAAGAATGTAGTATATTCCAGACACTAAACTATACATTGGCAAGGATGTAATTATAGTTATTATAGATACACACATACATAATGTGTGTGTATTTATAAATAGTTATAGATAAGTAGATGGAGGGAGAGAGAGAGAGAGAGAGAGAGAGAGAGAGAGAGAGAGAGAGAGAGAATGAGGATAAAGTGAATCTTTGTGGGAAGATACTATCAGCAAGCAAAGAGAGAAGTCTTTTTCAAAAGTTGGGAGTTCAAACTGAGATTTCTAGGAAGCTAGGAAAGTTTATATATTTCAGATGGGAGAAGGAAGCATTACAGATACAGAGGACAAAAAGGCACATAAATGAGAGATGAAGTGTCATTGGCTGGCCAAAACAAGAGAGACCATTATAGCTGAATTGTAGAATGTATGGAGGGGAGGAAGGTGGGATAATAAGAATATAAAGAAGAAATAAAAAGGTTATTATGAGGATCAAATTAGATAACATAAGTATAGTTGCAAATTAAAACCAAACCAAACCAAACTGGAAGAATAGGAAGGGTGAAGGTTGAGAGGGGTCACAGTTCTGCAACCAGTGGCAAGACATTTAGTGTTAAACAGTAGTTTTCCCCTGTGTAAAATGGGGGTTGATAGCTCTTGACCTGAGCGTGAATGATCCATTGCCCAAGGAACTCATGAGTGAAAAGAACTTTGAAACATTAGTGTATAACATAAATAGCAGTTTAAAAAAAAACATTTCAGGGTTTAAGAAAAAAATAAACCTTTAATTTTATGATTTCAGGACACTCCCAATGAAGAAATCCCCCATTAACAATACCTTTAAGGAATTGCCTTGTAAGTGATGTTTGTAAAGATTTGCATAGGGCTCTTATAGGTGAAAGGATGTTCTCAGCAATGTAGAAGAAATGTGCCAGCAGTGAGAACAAATAGTACTTGTTGCTTCTAATTGACTTTTGGCTAATCTTATTCCCTTCCTTCCAATGGCCCTTTGGAATAGCACTTGTTTATATGAACAGGTTCATGAAAATTTGAATTTTGTGCCTTTAGCATAAATAATTTAAAATTGTACCTAAATGATATGTTTTCTGTTTCATTGTACTTTTTCAACAGGAATGCTGATTACTCATTTTTCCCTCCATTGGGCTTCCAAATCAGATGCTTGCTGACATCAAAGAAAATAAAATCTGCTTTTTAATGATGATGATTGCCAATTTCTATAATTCATGAAGTACATTTTTTCCCAGAAAGAATTAAAGTTCCATACAGAACATTGAAAATTATCTGAAATTGTGAGTGAATCAATTAGATTTTTATGAAGAGTAATAACTCATAGATGTATTGCACTTTAAAATATTCAAAAAAATTCACATAAAATATTTCATTTGTTCCTCATAAAAACTATTTTTTAAATTTTTTAATTTGAATTATTTTTAAAATTTTAAAATTATCTTTATTTTACCGATGAGAAAACAAAAGGCTGAAAGATGTTAAGTGATTAAGCAGGTTGAGAGAACTCAATGTTTAGAAAAATATTTGAATTCTGGTCATCCTTACCTCATGCCCAGTGCTCTACGAACTAAAGATAAGGAAGAAAGAGAGAAAAGAGAAAAACAAAATACAAAACAAAAGAGATGAGAATAATCAAGAAATTGGCAGAGGAATAAACAAAATGGAAAATAAAAATAACGTAACCAAATTCATTCTGTTAGGCCTTACACAAAGTCCAGAGCTTCGAAAAATTTTCTTTGTCAGTTTTTTAATCATATATGTCATCACCATCACAGGGAATCTGCTCATTGTTTTAACCATGACTGCCAGCCAGACTTTGAGATCACCCATGTACTTTTTTCTAACCTTCCTATCCATCATGGACGCTACTTACTCTTCAGTCATTGCTCCTAAGATGGTGGTGGATTTACTCTATGAGAAGACAACCATCTCCCTGAAAGGTTGTCTGACCCAGCTGTTTGCAGAACATTTTTTTGGTGGTGTTGGAATCATTCTCCTAGTGGTCATGGCTTATGATCGCTATGTGGCCATCTGTAAACCCCTGCACTACATGGTGATAATGAATCCTCGTGTGTGCCACCTGCTGGTTGCAGCAGCCTGGGTGGGGGGTTCCATTCATGCCACCATACAACTCCTCTTCATGGCCCGTCTTCCTTTCTGTGGCCCTAATGTTATTGATCACTTCATGTGTGACTTGTTCCCATTGCTGAAACTGGCCTGCATGGACACCCAAGTTCTTGGCCTTTTAGTCATTGCTAACAGTGGTGTAATGTGCCTGTCAATCTTTCTCATACTAACTGTATCTTATGTCGTTATCCTCTCTTCCCTGAAGGGTGGTAATTCAGAAGGAAAGCGGAAGGCCTTTTCCACCTGTAGCTCTCACTTCACAGTGGTGGTCTTGTTTTTTGCTCCCTGTATATTTTTGTATGTGAGGCCAGTAGCTACTTTTCCTATAGATAAAGCTGTATCTGTATGTTTTACTGTGATTACTCCTATGTTAAACCCCTTGATCTACACTCTTAGGAATACAGAGGTTAAAAATGCCATGAGGAAGCTCTGGATCAAATGAATGCTTTTGATCCTTCTAGGAAGTTAGATTAGTAACTGAAAATCACTCATATGTGACAGAAGGATACACATGGTTTTTTTTTGGGGGGGGGAGGAAGGGCATTTGTGGTTAAGTGACTTGCCTAAGGTCACACAGCTAGTTTTTGTGCTAAGTTTCTGAGGCCGGACTTGAACTTAGGTCCTCCTGACTTCAATGCTGGTGCTCTATTCACTGTGCCACCTAGCCATGCAGATACAAATGTTTTGTTTGAATATTTTTATCACTACACATACTCCCTTCATATAAAGCACTACAGAGGTATATTTCTAAATGAGCTTCCAGAACTTAAGAAAAATATGTATGGCACACTATTAAATTTAATCTTCATTATTAACACTTTCTTAAATCAAAATGATGAATATAGCCATTAGTCAATCCATGATTTGATTGCTAATTTCTGAGGTTTAAATTTTCTCACTGAAAATTTAACAAATCCCTCTTTGAAAGACAGTTACAGCCGGCCCCAAGTATAGCTCTTTTTGTACCTGCACTGCCTATTATTTCCAGTGCCATAAGTTGTGATAGATTTTTTTCTGACAGTTAATTTCATTTTACCCTATCGACCCATTAGACATCAAACTACCAGATTTTCACTTGCAAATTTACATGGATGAGTGAATTTAAAGAAACCTGTCATAGTCTTTACAGAAATGTCTAAAATGCATGGTGCTCTATAAAGAGGGATAGAATTGCTGAAACTCAGTCTGAACTAGGAGTTATCTTTTAAAAACATATTCAAATTCAATAAAATATGTTTTCAAAACCAAAACCCAAAGTGCTCACTCCACAAGAAATATAAATGTTGCTCTCCCCCGAAAAGGTAACAGAGTAGAGAGCAATGAAATTTTTATTTCTATTAGAAGAATGTGTATTTGAATCATTTCTCTCTCTATTTACTGTCTAATTTTTCTGGAACAATTTACTTAAATTTTGTGACTCATCTTTGATACACTTCCGCTAGTTCTCTTCTGGGTAGGACTGGCATAGATTAATAATTACTTTATTCATTTAATTTATATCTACATCTTCCATCTCAATATACATCTAAATCTATGTATATATCTATATCCACCCCCTTTTCCATCTCTATTTCTTCACTATTATCTTTTGAGGAATACTATCCTTGAGAGTAATGTACACTCCTTGAAAATAGAAACAATTTTTCATTTTTGCCTTTATGCAAACCGTGCTAAGCCTGTTCCCTTGCACACAGATACTCGATAAATGTTTGTTGAACTGAATGAATGAGATGAGTTACTTAGCTGTGGTTGTTTCATTTGCACCAGTTAAAATATCAGCTTAATGTGGGCAAAACTGCCACTGCTTTGTAACACAGCCTGGTATAAGGAAGTTAATTAAACTTATTGATATATTTATACCTACTAAATTTGTCTTTTGAAATCAGATAAAGCATAATCTTTGAATTAATTTTTAAATCAGAATGTCATTCAATATATATGTTGTCCTATCCTGCTTTAAGTCATATCCAAATTAATAATTGTGTGTGAGATGTGTATCCAGGTCCTAATAAAAACATTCCGGAGAGTCTGTTCCAAACGTGGTAACAGTTTTCCTTTAGGTGTTTATTTTTAATATTCAGAGGAGAGTAGATCAGCATTAGAGCTCTTGGTATGTTACATGCCCTCCTTCTTTTATTTGTCTTCCATTTTTGGAGGATAGCTTTTTCATGAGACTTACTTTATGTGCTACATTTTTAAAAATAATTAGCTACCAGTCACTTATACTCTCTATACTACATTTTTTCAATTTCCTTTGAATCATATGCAATTTTAAGTCTTCTGCAGTAATAAAATAATCATATTTTCTTGCTGAATTTCATCACCAGAAGGGAATTTTTGCCTATAAGTTGGGCTTTGGCCCAACTGAAAATTGAAAATCACTGAAATTTCTACATGATATCAAATTCCAATTAAATTATTTGCTTATGGCAGTGCTCAGAGATATCCATAGTGATGAAACTTGAAACTTTCATTTAAAAAAATTTCCATTGAAACTAAAATAAATATGTACACTCTTAGGAATGCAGAGGTTAAAAATGCCATGAAAAAACTCTGGATCAAATGAATACCTTTGGCTCTTCAGTAAAAGTCAGCTTACAACTGGATAAACATTCATGTGTGGCAGAAGGATACAAATATTTTGATGGAATAATATTTTAATAAAAGCACACACTCCTTTCTCTAGCTAAGATCACAATTCTTTCATAAATTTCCACCTGGAGTTTTCCTAGGCCATATTTTTGGAAATCTTTGAGAGAGGTTATAACTGACATGTTAAAGTCATGACAAAAACTCAAATAGTACCTAAGACACACGGCATGTAAGATTTTTCATATACGTAGATTTCTATGTATAAATAATTAGTGTAGTTACTATTTTTAAAGCCCATTAAGCTTTGTAAAATACTTTAGATATAGTTTCTCAAAGGAATTTACAAATAATGCCTCTTTTTGTTCTCACAACATTCCTCAAAGGCATGTGCTATTATTATTATTCTCATTTTACTTGCAAAGAAATTTAGGCAGATACAGTATATAACTGATTTCCATAGCGTCCCAAAGATACTCATTGTCTGATTAAAAAAATCAAAATAATATCTTGCTGATTTAAGCCCATTGTTCTATCTACTGTATTCCATACCTCACCACCTTCCTCCATTTATGGCTCTGCAGAGAAGGGAGAGAAGTGCATTTCCTCATGTTTTCTCTGTGATTAGATACAGGTATTATGATTACATATTATTCAGTTTCTTTTTTCACTTTGTTTTAATGTCAGCTTTCTGTGTATATTGTCAAAGTGATTGTGAATATTGAATGTTGCTTTTATTTAACTTTTTTTTCCTTGCTTCATTTGTAAGCATTCCCATGATTTTCTGATTTCTTGAGTTATACTTAGAGTACTATCCAGCTGTGTATTCCATTCTGGTTCCATGATTTCTGTAGCCATTTTCCAATTAATTGCATAAACTTTCCCCCACCAGTTCTTCACCACTATGGAACAGCATTATGAATGTTTTTAATTATTTGGATTTAATCCTTAGAATTCTTTTTTTTGTATAAATTTATTTCTAGAAGCTTTGGGCCAAAAGTGTCTGTTTATATGATATTTTGTTATTTTATTTTTTTCCACATCACTCTAAACTGTTTTCCTAAATGGACTGAGTAACTCCCATTTTTGCCCCATTGCGTTATTGTGCTTGTCTAATTAGTTCCTATGAAATTGATTATTTACTTCTCCCCTCCATTTTTTCCCAATTTAGTAGGAGGGAAATGTCACATTATTTCATCAAAAATGTCTCAAAAGATAATTACATGGAGTTAAAAGATATATGTGCATCATTAGATAAATGTCATTCATTTTTCTTTGCCTTAGTACCTTCCCATATTCTCTTCTAAATCTGATTACATACTTTCTGTTTCAGACAGTAGACAAGGATAAACTCTTCCTTTGGCCTTCATTTTTGGATTCTTAGCTTGAAAAATATCATCAAGGATGTATAAGAAGACCTGAGTTTTAGGCCAAACTCAGATACTCACTACCTGTATGGTCTTTAACAATCCGCCTACGCATCACATGCCTTTGTTTCATCTGCAAAATGGAAATACCTGCCACAAAGAATAGAGCACTAGGTTTGGAATCAGAGAGATTCATCTTCATGAGTTCAAATATGGCCTCAAATACTTACTATCTGTGGGATCCCTGGGCAAGTCACTTAACCCTGTTTGCCTCAGTTCCTCAACTAAAAAATGGGCTAGACAAGGAAAAGACAAATCACTACAGTATCTTTGTCAGAAAGAAAAAATAATCTTGATTTTTTTTTCATGATGGGGTCATGATGATTTGGAGACAAATGATATCACTAAACAATAAAACTTCCCAAAGTAGTTGTAAAGCTATAATGAAATATTTGGAAAGGTCTTTGAAAACCCCAGAAGACTATATTAATGCTCGCCATTCTCTTCCCCCTCTCCTGTATATTATTTCTCGTCATCTTCCTCCTCCTTCTCCTTCTACTATTACTACTACTGCTGTTGCTGTTGCTGCTGTATCTTTGAATACTGCTATTTGCTTATCCTTGGTCCCACTTCAAGCAATAACTAGGTTAAGGCAAACGTGAATTAAAACAAAATGGTGCTAATAGCACTTACGTTTTCATATCTGCATAGAATCCATTTATCACTTATTTAGCACCAATTAGTTAAAGCAGGAAGCTATTGACAAAATCTTTCACCTCTCAAGCACATCCTCCTAAGCAGCCATACCATCCCCAATATCCTACTCTACTTTCCCCTAACACATACACCAACATGCAGCCTTTCCAGAAGTTCCTTCATGGTATCCTGGAGTCTCCTTCATGAATGGTCTTCATCCCTCTCCGGCTGCTCTGCTATCTATCTCATTTCCTCAGGACTTTGTCTATCAAAGTTTCCAGTCTGAGTACCTCCCCTCTAGCTTTTCAGCTCCATTTTATGTTACCTTTCCTCATTAGAATGTAAGATCTTGAATGGCAGAGTATCATTTTGTTTACTTCTATATGTATTTAGAGAACACTGCTTGAAACAAATGAAGTTCTTATTACATGCTTTATGGCTGACAGACTGGTTGCCATGCTTGGATTTTCAGATCTTTGTCACATGCCTAGACAAAAGTGCAGTCCCTGGAATGTAATGGGATTCTAATAAATACTTGTCAAGTTATGCTGTGTCTCCCTACTTTAGCAGGCTCCACATGTGATGAGAAAGCTTCAAACACTAAGGAAATAGAGAAAGCCAGTACCCTTAAATAATTTAATTTACTTCTTAGAAGGCTGGCATGGTGAGAATTTTTGCTGTTGTTTTTCTCTAACATAAAACCTACATTAGTCTAATTACGATATTAAACTTGTTCCTAGAATAGTCTTCTGGAGAAAAAACAGATTTAACTCTTCTTATTTCCCTTCCACTTGACATCCCTTCTAATATTTTAAAAAAGTAATTGTTTCCACTGCTCCCCAGCCCACGACACACCCTGACTCATCTCTTTAGGCTCACCTTAGAGTTTGCATAGGATTATTATAACGGATTGGACATTGAGTCAGTAAGATATAGTTCCAAACCCTCTCTCTTTTCAATGTTCCTTTCTCGCTGACTCTCAGCTTTTGCATCCATTGTATGTGGATAAAACCAATCAATGATCACATATTCTATATCAGTCAATGAGCAATCACTAATCACATATGTCTAGAGTGATTTTTTCTGTTTGTGCTGGTGAATCAATGACCATCTCCAGTTGTTAAAAAGGGAAACCTTCTCTCAGAATGTCAAACTTTCAGTGAGAAAGATAGCATTACCTCAACTTGCTTTGTTTCATTGTATTTCATGGGTTGATATAGTTAGAGACTGTTTAATTTCTTACATTTCTGGGTTCAATTAAGACATCTCGTTTCTTCATTGGAAGATAGGATCTGCTTCAGTAAAAACTTTACTTAAAGAGAAAACCTGATTGGAATAATTAAAAAAAATCTCTTAGAACCTTATTAAACTTGAGATACTGAAAAGGAATAATCAGAATTTAGGAAGTCAAAAAAGTGCCCTGAAAAACTGCAAGGGGTTCTAGATTTCTGCTGAGTTACATCCATTCATGGGGAAAAATTCTCTGTAAAACTTTTACCTAACTTTAAAGGAAAGAGAGATACTGAACTGCATTGGTTTACCTTTACACTAAGACAACTTTGGGCCCGATGTGTCTACACTGGATGTCAATAGGCAACCTTACAAAACCTCATAAGTAAGGTTTAAAGAAGGGCTCTATGGATAGGTTGAGCTAATAGCTCAGGATTAAAAAGAAGGAAAAAGAATTTTAAAACTCAAGGAATTCCCATTCCCATGGGTCAGATAATATGTAAACAATCTGTTATGTAGGAGAAATAGATAGAAATTGGAAGGAAATCTCAAATGCGAAGGGAGAATAAGGAAGGGCTAGGAAAGGGATGATGATGATTGATGATGATGATGATGATGGGCCTCTAGTCACCAGCCTCCACTCTGGTAATGACTTCATTCCCTAAGTGTACTAGCTCACTCCTGCTGAGCTCAGCAATAGCTATAAAGAAGGACAGAGGTATGATACTATATTTATAATGGAGCTTTCAGGAAGAAAAAAAAAGTATACATGTACTTTTACATTTAATATTCATTATTAATATTTTCTTAGCTATAAACAATGAACAAAATTATAAATCAAAGCTTGATTTGATTGATAATTTCTGAGATGTAAATTTTTTCCCTGATTATTTAACAATCCCCTTCTCTGCAAGGTGGTTGGAATTGGTCCAACACAGCACTTTTGGAATCTGCACTGTCTCTTATTTCCAGTGCAGTAGGTTGTAATGAACTCCTGCCAAATAACTTCATTTTAACTTACCACCATCTCCCATTAGATATCTAGCTATCAGATGTTCAGTTGTATATTTCCATAGAGCAGATTTTAAGAAACTTTCTACAGTCTTTTGTTTTCAGAAATGCCTAAAACACACTGCTCTGTGAAGAACTGAAACCAGTCTGAACCAGGAGTTGGCTTTTAACAAATTCACATTAAATAAAATATACTTTGAAAACCAAATGTTTCCACCACAAGAAATATAAGTCTTACTCTCTCCTGAAAAAGAAAGCAGAGAAGAGAGGAATTATTTATTTTTTTTTATTCAGAGAATCTGTACTTGAATTCTTTATCTATCTGTTTATAACCTAATTTTTCTGGAGCAATTAATTTAATTCTTGTGACCTTTTCTCCATACACTTCCTCTGCTCCTCTTCTAGCTAGGCCTGGAATAAATTAATAATTATTTCATTCATTTAATTCATATCTTCATCATCTATCTAAATCCACTTCTATATCTATATTTATGTTTTTTCCCTCATTCTTTCTCTGTTTCTTATCTATCATCTTTTGAAGAGTAGTATCTTTGAGTAGAAGGCAAACTCCTTGAAAGTAGGAACAAATTCTCATTTTTGTCTTTATCCACATCATACCAAGTCTGTTCCCTTCCACAAAGTAGATAACTTGATAAATGTTTGTTGAAGTGTGTGAATGAGATAAGTTATTTATCTGAGGATGTGTCAGTTGCACGAGTTAGAATATGAGCTTACTGAGAAGAAAACTGTCCCTGCTACTTAACTGTGCCTGGTATGCAGAAATTGCTTAAGATTCTTATGGACAGATTTATGTCCACTAAATTTTTCTTTTGAAATCAGGTGAAGTGGAATCATTGAATTAATTTTAAAATTATAAAGTCCTTCAATGTACTTGCTGTCTCATCTTTCTGTGGGTCATTGTAATGTAATGCCAAGGAAAGGCAACTTCCCAAGGTTCAGAATACCAGCATAGGTGCTCTCCATTTTATTCAGTGACAAACCAAGAACAGAGAAGATCAAAACATGACATCATTCAAAATACAGCATTTACTAAGGGTGATTAAATAATCTCCAAGTACTACCCCACCCCAGGACCTTACATTATGGTGTAGTCAGCAAGGAGTACAAAGCATAGTGCCTCTATTTGTTCCAGGATCCATGGCCATTTAGATTGAGATTGTAAGGCCAAGGATCCTGGAGGGGTGGAATGTGATAGTAATGGAATATAAAGATCCCCCTGTATTGGCTTGGTCTTCAAATTGATTGTGTTAAAACCAAGCCAATACAGGGGGATCTTTATATTCCATTACTATCACAGTCATGTGAAAAATAAGTATGTGTGAGACACACGCCCATGCCCAATTAGAAACATTCCAGAGAGTCTGTCAAAAAGAGATGAGTTTTCCTCCAAGTGTTTTAATATTCAGAGGAGAGCAGGTCAGCATTAGTCCTCTTGATACTTTAATGGCCCCCTCTTTTATTTTCCTCAACCATTGCTTGAATGACACTTATTTTGTGCACCATGTTTTTTTGTTAATTTCTACCAGCCATTCACACTTGAGTTAATTAAAAGAAAACATAAGTCTGAAGATGTTGCGTTCCTACAATCTGTGTGACATTTGACAAATCAATTTCTTTTCGCTTAATATCCAGGCAAAATCTGATTCCCACTAGAGAAGTATATTTGACACCAAGGAAACACAAATGCTGAAGTCCATGGAGATGACTCTAAAGTTTTCTTTAGTTAATGTGTTTATAACATTGCAATTATCATCAAGAGCTGTGACTATTATTTGTGATAATGAATAAAACTTTTGGAGGAGTTGCAATTATTTTGATGTGTGGTTGTAAGTGTATAGTGGGTACAAGATCTTTTTTTACACCTTTCAAATTTGAAAACACATTTACACTTCCTCTGTGTAAGACTGGTTGAACTGAAAGAGACAGTGCTAAGCTTCTTATAACACAGAATTCTAACTTCTTGTTCTGATGTGATGCACCTTCATATGATTGAGAAATACAAAGAACCTTAGAAATCGTTTTTCTATCATAAGCATTTTCTCTCATTTAAAGATGAGAATAGTGAGGCCCACAGAGATGAAATGACCAAAGACAATTGCACAGGGTACAAACAAAAGAGCTGTTTTTCACCTAGGTTCTTTGACTCCAAAACCAGATATGTTTTCATTATATCACTGTCACATAGAGGCATCTCAGGGACAGTTTTCTGGATGTTATGAACACATAAATAAAAGGGAAATTTAGAATCATGTCTATGGATATTCCTATGGGGTTCTGTGGTAGCAAATGGACCTCTCCAGTGGGGATCATATTCTTCTGGTGCAGCAAGTATCTCCTTTGTCATTGGGACATCAGCACCATATTCTCTAAAATCAGTAGGGATTGACGGATTTCACTACTATTTCATGAGTGCCACTACATTTTATTCAACTATCTGCTTTAGGGCTATAGCCACAAATTAACAAGGGGAAAGTAGGAGTTGATTTTCTCTTCACCACCACCAATTTTATCTGACTCAATTGATGTTCTTTCCACAATTCACACTGAAAAAAAAATAACTCACTATCATGCTGGTTAACTTACCAGTCACAGGAGACACATTCTCAATGGGACACCAGTGCAATAATGAAACAGTATTTAATGCTTTTGTTATCTAGAAGATAATCATTGGATGTCCCTGAAATTTCATCTTCATCACAAGATGAATATTGTTTTAACTATTTATCTTTCTGGAAAGAGGTTCCTTATGAAACTACACCATGATTTCTTAAAATCTCAATTGAACAGTGTTTAAAACACTTCTCAAACTCTTGGGGTTTCCTTTTCCTATTTCCCCCAATCTCCAAGTGTTATATGACAATTCAAAACCTCTTCTGAAAATCACAAGGTGGGTTTTTATGTAAGGTGTTTGAGTTTCCATAGCAGACACTTCAATTCTTCATCTGAAGGAGTGCCAGTTTTATCCAGTACTACAAAAGGTAAACTGTTCAGAAGAGCAAGAGAGGAAAGACATCTTCGAACTGAACATCCTCTCAGGTAAGAAACTGAAGATCTGGGAAATCAAGTGATTTGTCTAAAGTCAAGATAGTAGGAAGTAAAACAGGTGGGATTCTGACTTCTTATACTCTATAAAATAAAATGGCCATAATGCAAAGAGAGGAAGGAATCCTGCAGAGTAATTATTCCATGGTTTATGCAAAGTTTTGTTCATATAAAGAGGAAAAGAAAAAGCACTTGTGCAACTGGAAGGCAACCAACTTGTCCATGAGCACGTGGGTGAGGAGGACTTATTTCTGAAATCTTGGGTACAGAGTTTGGTAACCAGGGCTCCAGATCATCAGGCTATTGACTGGTTCCCAAATGCATTCTCTTTCTTTCTATGAATTTTTCCTTATATTTGTTAGTTATAAGAGATTACTCCTCAGTCAGAAATAAAAATAAAATTTAACAAAGGAGCACCACACAATAAAAAGGAATTGCTAAAGGATTGCATTGAAAAACCCATAGAACATGGGCCTTTTAATGTCTGACTGAAAATAACATTTCATTTCAGAAGATATTTCATAGAATCATAAATTTTGTGATTCAGATATACTTAGAAGATATCTTTTGTATCCCCAATTATTCCAGATGAGGTTAATGATGCTTAAAATTGCTAAGTGACTTTTCTCACAACCATAGATTTACAATTTGGAAGCTTGAAAATGTTGAGCAAGATTTTTACTTCCAAATCCAGCGTGAATTTTAATCGACCACATTGCCTGGACAATTAGACCATAGACTGTCAGAGACAGAAGGCACATCAGATATTCTGCAGTTCAGTTTCACAAAACATATGGGAAAAAATATTTTCCAATTTGAAAGGATTATTGAATCTGTAGATAATGGGAAGTTTGAAAATACAGTTCACTAGTTCACATAGATTTTAGCAAAGATTTTGATAAATTATTCTTTTTTATCCTTGTGGATAAAATTGATGGTAATACAGTCAGATGGATCCATGAGTGGATAGGGGGTGGTAATTAAGGCATGTTATTGTTCAGTGTCAGCATGGGAGCATGAATGCTGTGGGCTTCTCCAGGGATCTGTGTTTGGTGCTATGGCATGCTATTTCACAATGTTATTATTATTCAAATAAAGTATACTTTGAAAGCTTATCAAATATTCAGATTAAATAAAATTTAAAGGAATAGTTAGGATAGTTAGAAAATTACAGAATGAGGATTCAAAATTATCTAGACAGCCTAGAACATTTGGATGAATTTGAGATCAAATTTAATAGTTCTAAATATAAAGTCACACTTTGGATGATATTAAACTGAAATTAACTTTAAAATACATGAAGAAATAGGCAAAGAAGGACTGTAGTTTTCTTTTTGAAAATCTCGGGATTTTAATAACTACAAGCTAAAAATGGCAACAGCGTGACATAGTCATAACTATAAAAAAGACTATGAATTCTTGAGATGTCTGAAGAGGAATGTGAAAAGTGACTTCCAAGAACAGGGAAGCAACAGTTACAGTATATTCTAACCTTGTCAGAATTCATCTGTACTGTTGTGTTTGACTCTAGACAGTTTGATTTAAGGAGCACTTTCCTAAAATTGCAATGTAATCATAGTGGGGGAACCAGAGGAGTGATGAGGTGGTTGTTGCGGGAGTAGTGACAATGGTATGGTAGTAATATATATTGAAGTCATAGCAGTCATTGTGATTGTCATAGTGATAGCAATAATCGTGGTAGTGTAGAGGGTGGTAGAGGAGGACAGGGAGGAAGAGGAGGAGGAAGAAGAGCAGAAGAGGAAGAAGAGGAGGAAGAGACGGAGTAGGCTCAAGACAGTTTGATTTAAGGAGGACCTCAATAAAATTGCAATCTCTTCATAGTGGGAGAATGACAATAGTGTGGTAGCAGTGGAAGTGCTATGGCGGTAACACTTATTGAAGTCATAGTGTTGATTATCATTGTCATAGTAATAGAAATGGTGGTGGTGGAGATGGTGGCAGAAGAGGGGGAGGAGAAGGAGCAAGAGAGAGGGCAGGAGGAGGAAAAGGAAAAGCAGTAGTTCTCATCATTCTACATGCAGAGACTAGATATTCCTTCGTCAGGTACGCAATAGTGAGGGTTCTTTAAGAATTAAACATACACATTTGACTTCTGGGATGTTGAGGTCCTTCCTCCTCTGAAATCATGAGATATTGTGGCTGTGCTAGTGCATTCCCTCCCTGTCTGATTCCCTAGTTATCTTCAAAGGGAAGATACAATCTCTTATGTGTTGCTTCTCCTGCTTCACCATATTGTAAATATTTGAACCTTTCAAAAATTACTTTGAATAGTTTTGTACCTTTTATATTTATACAATTTTAATTATCAGCTATTGTTATTATTACTCATACTCACTGATCTTTTTTTTCCTTTTTTTTTTAAACCAGATATGTGATTTCATTGTATTAAAGAATCTCCTAACAAAAAAAGCTTCCATTACCCCTGCACTCCATCCAGTGCTTTGCAGCTTTTGGACTTAAAGAAATACCTAGGTAACTATAGACAAAGTGATTTGCCCAGAGCTACATAGCCAGAAAAGGGGCATGAAAGTTTTCCTGACTCCAAGATTAGTATTCTATCTACTCTCTTATCTCAACTAAGCTTTTTAGATCATCCCTTTCCATTTTACTTTAAAAAACTCATTAAATTTATATACAATTTCAACTAAAATATGAAATAAGTAGTTGCAACATAAGTATGTAATTTAAAACAATAGGAGTTATATTAATCATTGATATACATGAAGTTTACTCATTTCTCCCTTCACTGGGTTGCAGACAAACTACTTACATGACAGGAATTTACTATCACCAATTACTTCTAGGATGAAAAGTTGAATAATATTTCTTAGCACAGAGGATGAGCTTTCCCTTCTTTCCCACTGTACAAAATTCATGCCTAGAAGAATAAGCAGTTGCATGTGGAAGACTCATTCATGACTGACTCAACGTTGAATTAAAATAACTGGATATTTGAGGTGAGATATAGGCAAAATCTCATTAAAGGTAGAAATGAAGAGAAAAGGAAAGAACCAGTATGGCTATGGCAAAACCAGGATGTTGCCAGATGATTGACCAAAATGGAGAATAAAAGCAATCTAACTGAATTCATTCTGCTAGGCTTTACGCAAAGTCCAGAGCTTCGAAAAATATGCTTTGTCACTTTTTTAATCATTTATATAATTACAATTATAGGAAACTTAGTTATTATCATAACCATGACTGCCAGTCACACTTTGAGATCACCCATGTATTTTTTTCTCACCTTCTTATCTATTGCGGATGCTATCTACTCTTCAGTCATTGCTCCAAAGCTGGTTGTTGATTTACTCTATGAGAAGACAACCATCTCCCTGGAAGGCTGTCTGACTCAGCTCTTTGCAGCCCATTTTTTTGGTGGTGTTGGAATCATGCTCCTCGTAGTCATGGCTTATGATCGCTATGTGGCCATCTGCAAACCCCTGCACTACATGGTCATCATGAGTCCTCATGTGTGCCACCTGCTGGTGGTAGCAGCCTGGGTGGGGGGCCTCATACATGCCACCATACAACTCCTCTTCATGGCCCGTCTTCCCTTCTGTGGCCCTAATGTTATTGATCACTTCATGTGTGACTTGTTCCCATTGCTGAAACTGGCCTGCATGGACACCCAAATTCTTGGCCTTTTAGTCATTGCTAATAGTGGAGTACTGTGCCTATCAATCTTTCTTGTGTTAATTGCCTCCTATGTTGTTATCCTCTCTTCCCTGAAGGGTTGTAGTTCAGAAGGAAGGCGGAAGGCCCTTTCCACTTGCAGCTCTCACTTCACAGTGGTTGTCTTGTTTTTTGCTCCCTGTATATTCCTGTATGTGAGGCCAGTAGCCACTTTTCCCATAGATAAAGCTGTATCTGCATGTGCTTCTATGATTACTCCTATGTTAAACCCCTTGATCTATACTCTTAGGAATGCAGAAGTTAAAAATGCCATGAGGAAATTCTGGATTAGTTCAATGCTTTTCACTGTTCAGGAAAAGCCAGCTTACTAATTGAAAATCATTCAAATCGAGAAGAAAGATACACGTGTTTTAATGAAATAAGATTTTAATCAAAACACATATTCTTTTTAATGGGGTGCTTGGGGTGTCTATGTTTGTAACATCAGTTTGTAAAATGAATTTGTTAAACCACTTTGTAAAATCTCATCCCCCCCCCCCCCCCCCAGCCTCAGAGCATTGACTCTGCCCCTTACCCCTGCCAGCACTCTGCCCAGCAACAATTCATGAACTGTTTATCTTTGCTTGGTACAATAACAAGCTACAGCTATTAATCCTTCACTAAACCATGTATAAACTTTTTAGCTTAGGCAAATGTTACCTCCCCCTAGTATAATGGCCAGCTGCACCTATGAATCCTTCAATGCACTATCTGTAATCATCTTCAATGCACTTATCTCCTCAGCCAATTATACACACACTGATTCCCCATTAGCCTTGGTTCCCACCATCCATCTTGTCAAACATGACACTGATGGGTGGCAGATTAGGTTCTTCTCAGTCAGCCCTAAACTCTAGTTGACTTAGTGACGTTTCAAGCCTAAAAACCCACCTCCAGGTAGCCCCCACCCCCGAGTATTTTCCAGTGAATTATGGGCAATACTCCTGCACAGTGATATTAAAAGTGTATGTTCCTTTAAGCACTGCACACTCCTTAACTCCTCCATAACCCCACCCTTACTCACCTAGTTAGCATAATTGACATCTGATTTACTAATGTAACTCTTTATAAACTATACCTATGACTTTTGTAAGTTTGCACGTTCCCTAAGACCTGCTGCCCGCTGTATAGAGTAACAATAAACTTTTACAATCCTGATTTAAAAGATTGCTTGGACCTTGTGAATTCCTTCCAGACTGCTCAGCAGGGACTCCGGTCATTAGAGCCCATGTGACACCTATCACCCCCTCATCACTTTCACTAGCAAAGATCACAATCCTTTCATAAATTTCCACAATGACATTTCCAAGGTAATTTCCAACATATCTTCGAGAGAGGTTAAATTGATTTGTTAAATACCTGACAAACCTAAATATTAATTCAATCTGACAGCATGTAGAATGATCACTATCCATAGTCTTCTGTATAATAATAATGATGATAGTTACCATTGGTATAGACCATTAAGG
The DNA here is from genome assembly GCF_028583685.1 of Petaurus breviceps papuanus. Taxonomy (NCBI): domain Eukaryota; kingdom Metazoa; phylum Chordata; class Mammalia; order Diprotodontia; family Petauridae; genus Petaurus; species Petaurus breviceps. Next base: position 39,632,954 of record NW_027185804.1, read on the forward strand.
TTTCTAAAATGTTTTAGATATAGTTTCTCAAAGCCCTTTACAAATATTAACTGAGTTTGCCCTCACAACACCCTTCAGGGGTAAATGTTATTATTATCCTCCTTTTACATTCAAGAAAATTTAGGCAAATATACTATATAGTTCCCCATAGTATCACACATATAATCATTGTCCAATAGGAAAAATAAATTCAAGCTGATATCTTGCTGATTTAAAGTCAATGTCCTATCTATTTTACCACCCATCTACCTCCACTTATACCTCTACAGGGAAAACAGAGAAGTGCATTTCCTCATATTCTCTCTGGGATTAGACTAAGGAATTACAATTATATATTACTCAATTTATTTGTTCACTTTGTTTTTAATATTAGCTTTCTGTGTATATCGTCAAAGTCATTGTGAATATTGTTTTTCTCCTTTCCTTTCCTTTCCTTTATTGATAACTGTTCCCATAATTTTCTGAATTCTTTATATTCCTTACTTCTTGGGATATAGTACTATCCTTTTTTATATTCCGATCTTGTACCATAATTTCTGTAACTATTTTCAGACAAACAGGATATACTTTACTTCTAACTATTTGCCATTAGGAACAAGCAGTCATGAATATTTGTTTATTTGGATTTAATCTCTGTAATTGTCTTTTTTGAATATGTCTGATTCTAGAAGATTTGGGCCAAAGGGTATCAATATTATATTTAATTATTTTATATTTAACAATTTTTTTTAGCATCACTCCAAACTGGTTTCCAGAATGGAAGGACTAATTCAAAATTCTACGATGTTGTAGTATTGTTTCTGTCTTTAAAAAGGTCCTCCAAAATTGGCTATTTCCTTTCCCCCCACACTTTCCAATTTGGTATGAATGATTTATTACCTTATTTCATTGGAAATTACTAAAAGATAATTACATTGGGTAAAAAGATATATTTATGTCATTTGATAAAAGTAGTTTGTTTTCCTTTGCCTCAATTCTTCCCATATTCTCTTCTAAATTTGATTATATACTTTCTGTTTGGGACAGTAGTAATAAAGATGAACTCCTCCTTTGACCTTCATTAAAAATATTATTTACTCTAAGTTTACAAAATTCAGTTCCACAAGTTTTTGAGTTCCAAATTTTCTCCCCTCTTCCTTTTCACCTCCCCCCATGTTGGCATATGATCCAATATAGGTTCTACATATATCTTCATATTAAATATTAGTCAGGTTGTAAAGAAGAATTATAACCAATGGAATGAATAACAAGGAAGAAGAAACAAAACAAAACAAAAAATGAACAAGAGAGAGCAAGTATTTTGCTTCAGTCTGCATTCAGATTCCATAATCCTTTCTCTGAATGCAGATAGCCTTTACCATCATGAGTCTTTTGGAGATGTCTTATAACCTTGCATTGCTGAGTGAAGCCCAGTCTATCAAAGTTCGTCGTCACAGATCCAACATGTCTGTAATTGTATACAAAGTTCCCCTGGTTCTGCTTTCCTCACTGAGCATCAGTTTATATAAGTCTTGCCAGGTTATTATGAAGTTCATCTGCTCCTCATTTCTTATAGCACAATAGTATTCCATTATATTTATATACCATGACTTATGCAGCCATTCCCTAATTGATGGGCATCCCAACAATTTCCAGTTCTTGGCCACCACAAAAAAGAGCTGCTACAAATATTTTTGTTCACGTTGGCTCTTTCAGGAGTTAGCTTTTAAAAGTAAATTCAAATTGAATAAACTTGCTTTAAAAACCAAGACCCAAAGTGTTTACTCCACAAGAAATATAAATCTTGCTCTCTCCTGAAAAGGCAACAGATTAGAGAGGAATTTTGTTTTTTAATTTTTATTCAGATAATCTGTACTCAAATCTGTTCTCTATTTAGTACCTAATTTTTTTAGAACAATTTACTTAACTCATAACTCATCCTCCATACATGTTCCTCCAGGTATAAATTAAAAATCATTTTGTTAATTTGATTTATATCTTCCATATGTCTAAATCAAAATGTATAATTACATATATATTTATAGAAATTAGCAATTCATCTTTCTATCTCTATTTCTTATGTATTATCTTTTGAGCAATACTATCCTTGAGTATCCTGCTCCTTGAAAGCAGGAACAATTTCTCATTTTTGTCTTTATGTATCACATACCAAGCCTATTCAAGTAGATACTTGACAAATGTTTGCTGAATTATTATGAATAAATTGTAATATTTCTAAGGATGTGTCAGTTCCACCAGTTAGAATATTAGCTTATTGAGGGGAAATTTATCCCTGCTATGTATCAGTTCCTGATACATAGAAGTTGCTTGAAATTATTTTTGATGGATTTATCCCTGCTAAATATATGTTTTGCACTTTTCACCCAAATAAAGTCAGATCTAAATAATTGGAAGAATATAAGTTATTCGTGGTTAGGCCGAGTTAATATAATAAAAATGACAATTTTACCTAAATTAATTTGCCTATTTAGTGTCATACCAATCAACTACCAAGAATATTTTATAGAACTAGAAAAAATAGTAACAAAACTCATGTGGAAGACCAAAAGGTACAAAATATCAAGGTAATTAATGAAAAGAAATGCTAGGGAAGGTGACATAGCCATAACAGATGGTAAACTATGTTATAGAGCAGAAGGCATCAAACTACTCAGTATTGGTTGAGGAATAGAGTGGTAGATCAGTGGAATGAAATACATACTCAAGACACAGTAGTAACTGAATATAGCAATCTACTATTTGATAAAGCCAAAGATTCCAGATTTTAGGATAAAAAACTCATTATCTGAAAAAAAAACTGCTGGGAAAACAGGAAAATAAAATGGCAGAAAGTGGGCATAGACCAATATCTTAAACCTTACACCTTATACCAAAAGAAAGTCTACATGGATTCATGATTTAGATATAAATGGTGACACTGAAAGCAATCTGGGAAAACAAGGAATAGTTTACCTGTCAGATTTGTGAAGAAGGAAAGAATTTATGACCACAGAAGAGATAGACAACATTACAAAATGGAAAAGGGATAATTTTGCTTACATTAAATTGAAATGTTTTATACAAATAAAGCCAATGTAACCAAGATTAGGAGGGAAGAAGAATTTTGGGAAATAATTTTTACAAACAGTGTCTCTCACAAATGCTTCATTTTTAAAAACATACAGAGAACTGAGTAAATTTTCATAAGAATACAAGTTATTCCCCTATTAATAAATGGTCAAAGGCAGTTTTCAGAGGAAGAAATAAAGATATCTATAAACATATGAAAAATACTCTAAATCACTACTGATCAGGGAAATGCAAATAAAACAACTCAGTTACCCTATCTCAACTGTCAGATTGGCTCAGATGACAAAACAGGAAAATGACAAATGCTGGAGGAGATATGGAAAAAACAGAACACCAATTTCATTTTTGGTGGAGTTGTGAACTGATCCCACCATACTGGAGAACAATTTGGAACTATACCCAAAGGGCTATCAAAAAGGGCATACCCTTTAAGCCAGCAATACCACTTCTAGGGATGTATCCCAATGAGATCATAAAAATGGGAAAATTACCCATATGTACAAACATATTTATAGCAACTCTTTTTGTGGTGACAAAGAACTGATAGACATCTGGGAGAGGTCTATCAATTGGGGAATGACTAAACAAGTTGTGGTATATGAATGTAACAGAATACTATTGTGCTTTAAGAAATGAGGAGCAGAGGAATTTCATTATGACCTGGAGAGATTTATAGGAACTGATGCTGAGTGAGGGGAGAAGAACCAGGAGAACATTGTACACAATTGCAGATACATCATATCTGTGACGACTGACTTTGATAGACTGGGCTGTCCTCATCAATGCAAAGTTATAAAACAATTCCAAAGGACTCGTGATGGAAAAGGCAATCCACATGCAGTGAAAGGAGTATGGAATCTGAATACAGACTGAAGTCTAACTCTCTTTTTTTGTTTTGTTTCTTCTTCCTTGTTATTCATTCCATTCCATTCCATAATTCTTCTTTGCAACTTGACTAATGTTTAATGTGAAGGTATATGCAGAACCTGTATAAGATTGCATGCCACCATGAGGTGGATAAGGGGAAGGGGGCAGAAAATTTGGAACTCAAAAACTTGTGAAACTTAATGTTGCAAACTACTAGGAAATATTTAAATTGTATATAATATAATGGATTTATTACATATACATATATGTGTATGTATGTATGTATATATATATATATGTATATGTGTATATATATATATATATATATATATATATATATGAAACAAACAATTTTCCATTTTGAAATTAGGTAAAGCAGAATAATGAGATTCATTTTAAATCAGAATATCATTCAATATATATTCTGTTACATCTTGCTTTGGGTCATGTCTAAATTAAGTATGTGTGAGATGTGTTTCCATGTCTTATCAGAAAAATTTCAGAGAGGCTGTCCTAAACCTGGTAACAGTTTTCCTTTAGGTATGTTTATATTCAGAGGACAGTAGGTCAACAATAGAGCTCCACATACTTTAAAGGACCATCCCTTTTTTTGTCCTTATTAACTTGTTCATTTACTTTTAGTTTACAAGATTCAGGGCCCCATTTCTTTGAGTTTTAAATTTTCTTCCCCTCCCCCCCCTGCCCCACCCCATGGCAGCATACATTCAGGTATAGGATCTACAGATGCTTTCACATTAGCCATTGGTCAGGTTATAAGGATTGTATAAGATGGAATGAACAATGGGAAAAAGGAAACAAAAATAAACAAGAAAAAGAGAGCAGGTAATTTGCTTAAATCTGCATTCAAATGCTGTTCTTTCTAGTTCTTTCTCTGAATGTAGACGTCTCTCTCCATCATGAGTCTTTTGGAGTTGACTAATAGCCCTTCATTGCTGAGTCCAGTCTATCAAATTTGGTTGTCACACATATGTTGTGTCTGTAATTATGTACAAATTTCTCCTGGTTCTGCTCTTCTCACTCAGAATCAGTTTGTATGAGCCTCTCCAGGTAAATATGAAGTCCATCTGCTCCTCTTGTCTTATGTCACAATAGTATTCCACTACATTCATATACCATAACTTGTTTAGCCATTCCCCAATTGATGGGCATGCCTTAATTTCCAATTCTTTACCACCACAAAAAGAGCTACTGTAAATAATTTTGTACATTTGGATCTTCCTCCCACCTCTGTGATCTCTTTGGGATACAAAGCTAGAAGTGGTATTCATTGGTCAAAGGGTATGCAACTTTTTATAGCCCTTTGGACATAGTTTCAGATTACTCTCCAGAATGGTTGAATGAGTTCACAACTCCACCAGCAATATATTAGTGTTCCAATTTTTCCACATCCTCCCCAGGATTTATCATTTTCCTATTTTGTCATCTTAGCCAATCTGACAGATGAGATGTGGTACCTCAGAGTTGTTTTCAGGGTGAGAGGGGGTGATTGGAGCAGCTGGGGTTAAGTCTGCCATCCTGGTCCCTGGAAGTCCAGATAGGGGCTTTTAAAATTTCTGGGCTGTGGATTGGTAGTCCCAGGACTAGAAGCTGCCCCTGGAAGGGGCCCTGCACTTGACTCTTACCCTGCTCCATACAGTCCCAGCCCTACAGTGATAAGCCTGGCAATGGCCCTCATGTTTGGTTGGTCAACTTGCTGCCACCTTGATCAGGCCTCATCCGGGCCTCTGCATGCTGTGTGTCCATGACTCTGCTCCAGTTGGGGTCATCTTCCAGGCCTCTGTGCTGCCTAGGGTCATCTTTCAGGCCTCTGTGCCACTGGGGTGGGAAGTCCACTTCTGGAGGACATCTTTTTATGAGGCCTATTTTATGCACAACATTTTTTGATACTTTGCTGATAGTCATTCACACTCTCTATTAAATCTTCTCTATTCCCTTTGAGTCACATGTAATTTCAAGTCACACACACACACACACACACACACACAAACAAACTAGCCCTGTAACCTTGGGCAAGTTACTTCTACCCAATTGCCCTCCAAAAGGCAAAAAAAAAATTATTAGGTAATTGAAGGAATTAAAAATGTTGATAGAAAATCAAGACTGAAAGCCAGAAGACTTGAGTTCAAATAAAGACAATGGGATCGTACATATTGAAGCTTATAGAAATGATTCTAAAGATTCCTTTGAATAATATATTCATAAAATCATCATCATTATCAATTATTGTTATTATTTACAATAATAATATAATTTACTTTGAGAAGCTACAGTCATCATTATGTAATTGTATGGGCTGTATATAGTGGTGACAAGATCTTTTTAAACCTTTCATATTAGTCAGCAAATTTACTGCCTTCGTATAAGACTGTTTGAATTGAAAGAGATAGTGCTAAACTTCTTGTAAGCTCACATCCTAACATCTTCTTCAGAAAAAAAATGATGGAATTTCATAGGATTTAGAAACCTATGGGAACTTAGAAATCATCATTTCATTATAAACTTTTCCTCTCATTTTATAAATGACAAGAAATGGGTCCATGGAGATGAGTTGACCAAAGAAATGTAACAAAGGGTATTAAGAGAAAAGTACTGTTTTGTTCCTAGATTCTCTGATTCCAAATCCAGAAGTATTTTTTTATTTTACTGCAAAAATGACAAATCGTTAAGGATTGTTTTCTGGGCATTATGAACACATTAGCAAATGGTAACTTTACAACTATCCCTATGGACTTCACTGTTTTGGGTTCCTTGGTTGCAAATAGACTTGCCCTTGGGGATCAGATTCTGTTGGAACACTAAGGATCTCCTTGACCATTGATACATCTTTAATATTGTCTTCTCCAAAAATAGTAGGGATTGATTGTTTTCCCTAGTATTTCATAGGTGCCACTACATTTCATTCAACTATGTGATTTAGTGATATAAGCACCAATTAGCTAGTGGCAATTATGAGATATTTTTTTCTCTTAATACTACCAACTTTACCTTACTCAGTTGGTATTTTCCCCCTCCCCCCACCTCATTTGGAAAAAAAATGAGCTCACTGTCATGCTGATTAACTCACCAAACACTGGAGACACATCTTAAATGGGACACCATTGCAATAATGAAACAGTGTTTAATGCTATAGTTATTCAAAAGGTAATTAATGGATACACCTGACATTTCACCTTCATCATAAGATGAACATTGTTTTGTTTGTCTTTATGAAAAGAGGTTCCTTATGAAGTTAAATGATGATTTATTGCAAACTCTATTGAACAGTGTCTAAATTATTTCTCAAACTCGAGTTTTTTTCTCATTTTTTCTCCTCATAACTAAGTGGTGTATGATAATTCAAAATCTTCTACAAAGCACAAGGTGAGGTTTTACATTGGATATTGGGGCTTCTACCCCAGTAATTTCAATTGTCACTCTTCATCTGGAGCAGTGCCAGTTTTATCCAATCCTGCAAAAAGGTAAGCTGATCAGAAGAGCAAGAAGGGAAAGGCATCTTTCAATTGAACTTTCACACAAGTAAGGAGATGATGTTTCAAAAATCAAGTGATTAGTTCTAAGTAAAAATAATAGGATTCAAAATAGGTCTAATTCTGACATCTAAACCAGTGTATAACATAATAGCCAATCTTACATAGGGAGAGAATTTGGGAACCTTAGAGAGTAACAGCTGCATGCTTTCTCGAAGGTTATGGTCACAGTGATAGGAAAAGAAGCAACACAGATATGGGAAAAGAAGTGCATCTGGAAGGAATCCAATTTCTGTCTGAGTATGCAGGTCAAGAGAACACAGTGCTGACCTCCTTCCTACTGAGAGTCTGTTAAACAAGGCTCCACACCATCATGCAATTGACTGGTTCCCAAAATGCATTGACATCATCTTTTCTTCTATGTATTTTTCTCCCATCGTTTTTAGTTATAGGACTCTATACTCCCCCACCCAAAGAAAAGTAAAATAATATTTAGCAAGGGAATACCACCCAATACAAATGAATTGCTAAAGGGTTGCACTGAAAAGACCATTGGGTTGTGGGTCTATTAAAGCCTGAGCAAAAATGATATTTCTTTTTAAATATTCATGACAAAAATCAATTTCATGAAGTAAATGTTATTAGAGGACATTTAGTGTATCCCAATAAAATCCAAATGAAAACAGTAAAGTCTAAAGTTGCTAAGTAGCTTTCCTCCAATCTGCAAATTACTATTTAATAGCTTGAAAACCTGGAACAAGGCTTTGGATTTCAAGTCCAGCAAAAATTTCAAAATACTACATTGTCTATGAGATTAGATCCAGGACTTTCAGAGCTGGAGGGGTAGTCATATATTTCATAGTTCAACTTCATAAAATATAAGAAAACATTTAAATTTTCTATTTTATAGTATTATTAAATCTTTAGATAAAGGGAAATTTGAAGATATACTTTACATTGTTCATCTCAATTTTATGCATTTTTTAAAAAATTAATTATCTCTTCTTATTCTTGTGCAGAAGATAGATGATAATACAAAAATATGGATCCATAAGTGCTTGAATGGTGATAGTAATAAAGACATGTTGTTAATTGTTCAATATTAGCATCGGAGTATGACCTTAGTGGGCTTCTGCAAGGATCTGTGTTTGGACCTATGCTATTTTGCAATGTTATCATCACTCAAATAAAGTATACATGGTTAAATTTATCAAGTTTTCAGATTAAATAAAGTTTAGTTAAGATTGGTTAGAGGATTACAGAGTGAGGATTCAAAATTATCTAGACACCCTAGAGCATCAGGTTGAATTTAAGAATATCAAGTTCAATAGGACTAAATGTAAAGTTTTGCCTTTGGGTTATATTCAACTGAAATCAACTTTAAAAATATATGAAGAAAGAGGCAGAGTTAAGTATATAGTTTTATTTTTTTAAACCTAGGGATTTCAACAACCACATGGCATAGTCAATCATAAAAATATCTAATGAAATTTTGGGGTGCCTCAAGAGAAATGTGTCTTCCAAGAATGGGTAAGTTATAGTTATACTATATTCTGATCTTATAAGACCTTATCTTTAGAGTTTTGTTTGGGTCTAGGCACTGTGATTAAGGAGAACTTTCATAAATTGCAATGTCATCATACTAGAGGAACTAGAATATAGATAAGTGGGTGATTGGGGAAGTGGTGGTAGTGAAACGGTAGTAAAACTTATCATAGCCATAGATGTCATAGTCATCACCATGGTAGTGGCAATTGTAGTAGTGATGGTGGTGGTGGCGAAGGAGCAGGAATTGAAGGAGGAGGAAGAGAAGGAAAAAGAGCAAGAGGAAGAGGAGGAGGAAGACACAAAGAAGTTCTCATGGTTCTACATTCAGAAGCTAAACATTCCTTTGTCGTTATTCCTTGTAATATTGAGGATATTTTTTTAAGGATTTGTTTTGAATACTTGAATGTTGACATTCTTCCTCCTCTGAAATTTTGGGGCTCTATTGTTTTACTAGTCCTCTCCCTCTCTCACCTCTGCCTCTGGGATTCCCTACTTATCTTCAAAACATGGGATAAGATCCAATCTACTAGGTTCTGGTTATCTTCATTCACCTCATTGTCAATGTTTGCACATTTTAAATGTTACTTTGGATAACTTTGTATTTCTTATATTTACTCACTTATATACATTTAACAAATAAATATCAAGTGATTTGCTAAATTCATACTGTTAGCAAGTGATATAATCAGATCTGTCAATAAATTATGGATAATCAGTACAATTAAATGAATTTTGAGCTCTGATCAATTTTATCAGAATAGTTATTCTAGTGTTTGAAATTCCTCCAGAAGCAACATTGTACATTTTTTCCTAAACTCGAATAAGTCTAAATGCATTGCTTGAGGGAGAGAAATTAAATTACTTCCTTGAAATCACATAACCACTATGCATTAGAGTTAGTATATAAACCTTGTTTTTTCTAGCTCAAAGTCCAGCATTATTACAATTGTCTCTGAAACATTATTTCATTTATTCATCAAACATTTATTGATAACAGAAGAAAAAGGCATGTTGACAGACATTGAGTATGCAAGGGTATATATGAAATAGTCCTAACCTTAAAGAAAACCTCTCCTTCCTTAATGTTGAAAACTAGATTACGAAACGAATAGACAAGGCAAAATGGGTCATGTGTCATTGCTTGTGCTATTTATTTCTGTGGAAAATGATTCAAATAAATATGTAAGAAAACCAGGGGTAGACAGATACCACCATAAATAAAAATTGTAGATAATCCCTAAAGGGGTGGGACATTAGCAAGCAGTGTATAAGAACAGACCTTTCAGAAGGAGAAACCCAAGCTGAGCTTTGAAGGAAATTAAAGATTAAAAAATGAGTTGCAGGACTGCATTTCACACATGAAGAAAGGGCCTGTGCAAAGCATGGGAGCTAGAAATGGGATGTCTCTCCTGACTGGTCATTTTATTGACTGAATGGTACTTGTCAGTGGGCCAGTGTGGCTGGAGTATAGAGCAAATGATTGGAAGTAATTTGTAATACTTCTGGAAATTTTCAAGTGATTCAGAAGCTTAAAAAGCACTTTGCATTGCATTTTAGGGGCAAGAGGCATTTGAGTTTCTTGAGATCACTGAGGCTTCTGGAGTTAAAACATTGGATGGAGTATCAGTATCATCTGTATAGGAATATTAATTTCCCAGTTAAATGAAAATGAGTGGATTGTAAAGGGGAGAAATTGGAGGTAGCCTAACTAAGTGGTTGCTGTTATTCAGTTATTCCAGTTGTGTCCAACACTTTGTGACTCCCTTTTGTGTTTTCTTGGCAAAAATCCTAGAGTGGTTTATCAATTCCTTATCCAGCTAATTTTACAGATGAGGAAACTGAGGTAAACAGGGGGGAGGGACTTGCCCTAAGTCACACAACTTGTAATTTTCTGAAGTCAGATTTTAACTCAGGAAGATGAGGAAGAAGGAAAGAAAGAAAGGAAAAAAGAAAGAAGATAGTAGTGAGGGAAAAGAGAGGTAGAAAGACATGTTCTAGAGGAGGGGAGTTAATAATGAAGGGAGGGAGGCAGGGAAGCATAAAAGTTAGGAAAACTATAACAAGAAACCATAGGGGAGCATTACTACCATTGGCTTTTCTCTTATGGTCTCAACCAATTTCTTTATTTCCTACCAGAATACGAAAAGTAAAACCAAACCAAAACAAAACAAAAGCTATATAAGCAAGACTAAATAGGTGGCATGTTAGCAGCATATTAACGTATATGTGGGTGTATTAATGTGTGTGTTTTGTATGTGTGAACACATGTTTATGTAAATGTAATATATAATAAATACATACATACATACATAATCTTTCCATCCTCCCCTACAACAAATTCATATGTATGTGTCTATGTGGAAACTTTAAAGTGTCAGTTATTGTTATTATTATTCATATTCAATGAAGTTTTTTTTTCATTTTAAGCAGACATGATTTCATTGGATTCAAGAATTTCTTAAAAAGGAAGCTTCCATTACCCCTGCACTCCATCCACTGCTTGCAGCTTCTTCCCTTAAAGTGATACCTAGGTAAATATAAGTGAAGTTATTTGCTGAAGGCCATATGTGGCCAGGGGCAAGGCAGGAAAGATTTCCTCACTCCATGAATATTATTCTCCCTTATCTCAGTCAAGTTTTACACCTGCCTTTCTCATTTGACTTAAAAGAGACCTACTCATTAACATTATGTACAATTTCAGCTAAAATATGAAATATGTAGTTGCAGCATAAATATATAATTTAAAACAACAAATAGGCATTCTATTAATCTATTGGATTTCTGTCATTGATAAACATGATGATGACTTATTTCTTCCTTCATTGGGTTATGGACAAACTAGTTAAATGAAAGGAAATTACTATCACCAGTTGCCTCTGAGATGAAAGGAAAATGAATCACATTCCTTAGCATTGAGGATGTTGTATACTTTCATTGACACTGTACAAAATTCACCTGAAACAGAATAAACAATTTCATTAAGAAGACTAATGACTCATTCTACTTGTAATTAAAATAACTGAAATTTTCAAGTGAGTTATAAGAAAGGGATCATTAGAGGAAGAGATGAAAACAAAAAGGAAGAATGAATAAAACTTTGGGAAAATCAGGAAGTTACCAGATGATTGACCGAAATGGAAAATAAAAACAATGTAACTGAATTTATTCTGCTAGGCCTTACACAAAGTCCAGAGCTTCGAAAAATTTTCTTTGTCATTTTTTTAATCATTTATATTATCACAATTATAGGAAACTTACTCATTGTCATAACTATGACTACCAGCCAGACTTTGAGATCACCCATGTATTTTTTTCTAACCTTCTTATCCATTGTGGATGCTATCTATTCTTCAATCATTGCTCCTAAACTGGTTGTGGATTTACTTGATGAGAAGACAATCATCTCCCTGGAAGGCTGTCTGACTCAGCTCTTTGCAGAGCATTTTTTTGGTGGTGTTGTAATCATTCTCCTTGTGGTCATGGCTTATGATCGCTATGTGGCCATCTGCAAACCGCTGCACTACATGCTCATCATGAATGCTCGTGTATGCCAGCTCCTGGTGGTAGCAGCCTGGGTGGGGGGCTCCATACATGCCACCATACAACTCCTCTTCATGGCCCATCTTCCATTCTGTGGCCCTAATGTTATGGATCACTTCATGTGTGATTTGTTTCCATTGCTGAAACTGGCCTGCATGGATACTCAAGTTCTTGGTCTTTTAGTCATTGCTAACAGTGGTGTAATGTGCCTGTCAATCTTTGTCATTCTAGTTGTCTCCTATGTTGTTATCCTCTCTTCCCTGAAGGGTGGTAGTTCAGAAGGAAGGCGGAAGGCCCTTTCCACCTGCAGCTCTCACTTCACAGTGGTGATCCTGTTTTTTGCTCCCTGTATATTCTTGTACATGAGGCCAGTAGCCACTTTTCCTATAGATAAATCTGTATCTGCATGTGCTACTATGATTACTCCTATGTTAAACCCCTTGATCTACACCCTTAGAAATACAGAGGTTAAAAACGCCATGAAGAAACTCTGGATCAGATGAATGTCTTTCTATATTTGGGAAAAATCAGTTTACTTATTGAAAATCATTCAATATAATCATAAGGATACAAATGTTTTAATGGAATAATATTTTAATCTGTGTACATACTCCTTTCATTTGCAATAATAACAATGTTTTAAAAAATGTCCACCTCTATATTTCCTAGGCCATTTTTCCCTATAAATCTTTGAAAGAGATTATATGTTAAAGACATGACAAAACCCAAATATTAATTGAAATGGAAGGCATGAAATGTATTCTATATTCATAGTTTTCCACATATAAATCATGATAGCTCACATTCGTATAGCCCATTCAGGTATGCTAATTCCTTTAGATATAGTTCCTTACGTCACTTTACAAATAATACCCAATTTTGTCCTTGTAGTGTCCTTCAGACACATGTGCTATTATTATCCTCCTTTGACAGGAAAGGAATTTTAGGCAGATGCATCTTACTGCCACAGAGTCTCACAGATACTCTGATAAAAAATTTCAAAATAATATCTTGGTGATTTAAGGTCAATGTAATTTCTTTTTTACATTCTACCTGCAGAGAAGTCAGAGAAGTGGATTTCTTCACATTGTCTCTCGGATTAGAGCCAATCATTATAATTACATATTATTGAGTTTGTTTTTTTTTACCCTTTTTTAATAACAGCTTTTTGTACATATTGTCAAAGTGATTGTAAATATTATTTTTGCTTGTTTTCTTTGTTTCATTTATAAATATTTCCATGATTTTCTGATTTCTATGTATTTTTAATTTCTTAAGTTATAGTTATACTACTATCCTGCTGCATATTCCATTCAATTTCCATGATTTCTATAGCCATATTCCAAACAATTGGATATACTCCCTTGTGATAGTAATGGAATATAAATATTCCCCTGTATTGGCTTGGTTTTCAAATTGATTGTGTTAAAACCCAGAGCTTGTTAATCCCACCTGTGGGATGGACTTGTTGATGTGAAAAGAGAGTCCTGAACTGGGAGGAGCTGGTGATGTAGATTTTGGAGAGACAAGAGAGAGGCAGAAGAACTTTTTGGAAGCAGCACCCTCGTGGAGGCAGAGAGAGAGACTGAGAGGATTGCGGAAGGCCACTTTGAATCGCCCTGGACTTTTGAGACCTGTCCCCAGAGCTGCCAAGGACTGAGGAGACATGGCTGTTTTGCTGGTACTTTGTCTGTCTGTTTTGATGTTGTTTTGCCAGATTTGTCCACTGGTGAAAGACAGTCCTGACAAAGAAGTCCTGAAACCTGGCTGTTGGCTAAGAGTTACTGAGACTGTCCTGCAGACACAGAGTGAATAGTGTCCACTGGTGAAGGGCAGTGCTGTTGTTGCAGGGGTCTGGGAACATTTCTGTTGGTTCAGAGCTACTGAGACTGTCCTGCATACAGAGAGTGAATACTGTCCACTGGTGAAGGACAGTGCTGTTGTTGCAGGGGTCTGGAGACTGTCCTGCAGACAGAGTGAATACTGTCCACTGGTGAAGGACAGTGCTGTTGTTGCAGGGGTCTGGGAACCTTTCTGTTGGTTCAGAAGCCCTGAAGAAGGATTTTCTTGTTGTATGTTTACAGAAATCCTGGGAGAGGGTTTTGCTAATGTTTTCAGGGGTTCTAGGACTGTTCTACAGACAGAGGATGAATTAATGAAGAGACTGGCAATGTATCTTGTGGCCTTGCTAAGCCTTGTCTCCCCAGGAACTAAGATTGCTGAGAACTTGCCTCATGTCAAGATGAAGAAAAGATCTCCATTTGGGTATTAAGTGCTGTGCTTAAACTTGATGTAACTCTGGGGTAGATTCAATTGTGATCCAGGGGTGGGTAACTTTTGACCTTTTTGTGTTCTATGGTTGAACAAATGAATATACTTTACTTATGTTTGGAAACTAATCTCCATTTGAGAAGAGGGGCTTTGTGTGGACTAAATGAAGGTACAGCCTAGGGGTGGAGTAGTATTTAGAACAGGGACTTTGTAATTGATTGAATGAATGGAAGGTCCTGGGGTGGGGTAGTACTTGGAGATTATTTAATCACACTTAGTAAATGCTGTATTTTGAATGATGTCATGTTTTGATCTTCTCTGTTCTTGGTTTCTCACTGAATAAAATGGAGAGCACCTATGCTGGTATTTTGAACCTTGGGAAGTTGCCTTTGCTTGGCATTACATTACATCCCTGTAGCAGCAAGCACCCTAGAATACCCAGGGTGGCTGCCAACACAGATTCTTAGATCTGCTTTTCTAAAGGAAAGCAACTCAAAATGGGTTAACAATATTGCTTTAATCAATCAAACATATATAGTTTACCTAGTTCAGGGAAAAATTTCAGCACCCAAACTTCAGATTATACAGAGGTTACAAGGAGAAGTTACAAGACAGAGAAACATTTTAGCAGACAGGCTTCCAAACTGTCGAACCATTACATACATCCATACCTAATCACAGGTACTAGAGAGGGAAGCATCAACATCTGGGTTTTTCAAAGCCTGGGGGCTCTCAACGGCTGCCCAGAGTCTCATCTGGTCAAATCACACCACATTTCTCAAAGTGAGCCTCCCGCAAAAGTCTCACATCAAGGTTTATATTGCTTTCTCCAGGCTCAGAGAATATAACAATCCTCTTGACCCACTGCCCAATCACAAAGTATCTCTTGAAAAACAAACCTCCCACAAAAGGCTCCAGGTGCACTTAAGCTTAGGTGCAGGGAAGATCTTAAAAATTTACACTCCCATAACACACCCCTCTCCTTACTAATTCTTTGTCATTATGGAGGTGCATATAGGAATGCTTTTATTTATTTGGATTTAATCTCTATAACTGTCTTTTTTTGCAGACATCTATTTCTAGAAGCTTTAGGCCAAAGGTTATCTATATTTTATTTTGTTGTTTTATAGTTTAACAATTTTTTTTAGCATCACTCTAAGTTGTTTTCCAAAATGGATTGAGCAATTTACAATTTTACCCCCATTGTTGCATTGTGCCTGCCTAAGTAGTTCCTCCAAAATTGAACATTTACTCCCCCCCATATTTTCCAATTTAGTAGGAGCAATATATTTCATTACATCATTGGAAATGTCTCAGAAGATTATTACATTGGGTAAAAATATATATTTGCATCATTGGATAAAAGTATTTGATTTTGCTTTGCCTCAGTGTCTCCCCTTATTTTCTTTGGAATTTGATTATGTACTTTCTTTTTGGGACAGTTGTAACAAGAATAATTTCTTCCTTTGGTCCTCATTTTTGGATTCTTAGCTTCAAAAATATTAGCTTGGATCTATAAGATAACCTGAGTCATTTTAATCCAAACTCATATACTTACCATGTGAGTGAAATTGGACAATCACCTAAGCACTTCATGCCTTTGTTTCATCTGCGAAATAGGGATAACAATATCACCTACCACAATGGATAGAGCAGCAGGTTTGGAAACAGGAGGATTCATCTTCATAATTTCAAATCTCGTCTTAGATACATACTAGTTGTGGGACCCTGGGTAAGACACTTAACCCTATTTGCCTCAGTTCCTCATTTGTAAAAATGAGATGAAGAAGGAAATGACAAATCACTAGACTATCTTTGTCAGAAAGAAAGGAAAAACAAAGCATGTTCATGTAATTGTGAAAATTTGGAGACAAATGATAAGACTAAACTGTAACATTTCTCAAGGTAGCTGGGAACATAGAATGAAATATTCTCCAAGTTCTTTGAAAACCTCAAAAGACTATGTAAATGCTAGCCATCCTCTTCCTCCTCTATATTACTACTACTGCTGCTGCCGCTACTATTACTATTTCTTCTACTGTTGCTGCTGCTTCTGCATCTAGGACTACCACAACCTGGGTTCCACTAAAAGCATCCACTAAAACAAGGCATATGTGGCTTGAGACAAAATTTAGATGGTGCTAATAGCACATACATTTTTATATCTGTATAGAATCCACTTATAAGCTATTTAGCAAAAATGACTAGTTAAAGCAGAAAGCTATTGATTGACAAATTCTTTCACCTCTCAAGCATATCTCAGTGAAACCCCTCCTAAGTGGCCATACCATCCCTAATGTCTTAATATTTTTCCCCTAATTCAAACATCAGCAGGCGGCTTTTCCAGAAGTTGCTTCATGCTATCCTGGGGTCTCCATCAGTAATGGTCTTCATGGCCTCCCAGGCTGTTCTTCTATAGCTCTCATCTCCACTGGACTTTCTTTATCATGCTCTCATACCTGAGTACCTCACCTCAACTTTTCAGCTCCAGTTTATGTGTTAATTTCCCTTATTAGAATACAAGGTCCTCAATTATAGGAACTGTCATTTTTTCTACTTCTATTTGTATTCAAAGAAAGGGGCCAGGAATAATTGAAGTGCTTTATGACTGACAGGCTGGTTGTCATGCTGGCATTTTCACATCTTTGTTACAAACAGTATAAGTTTAACCTTTGCATCCCTGGAAAACTTTGTAGTCATAGGAATGTACTTGGACCCTAATAAATGCTTGCCAAATCATAGTGTGATTTGTCTCCCTTCTTTAGCAGGCTCTGCACATGATGAGAAAACTTCTACTTATAATACTAAGGGAATAGAGAATCCTCACCCTTGAATCATTCCATTTCCTTATCAGAAAGCTTTTATAGGGGCGGCCAGGTAGCACAGCGAGTAAGAGCACCAGCTCCAGTGTTGAGAAGACCTGGAGATCGAATCCCGGGCTCAGACACTTAGCACCCACCCAGAAACACCTGGCCCTGTAACCTTGAGCAAGTTACTTAAACCCAATTGCTTAGGGGCGGCCAGGTGGCTCAGCGAGTAAGAGCACTGGCTCCAGGGTCTGGATGACCTGGATCAAATCTGGGCTCAGATACTCAGCACCACACCCAGAAATAACTGGCCCAGAAATAACTGGCCGTGTAACCTTGAGCAAGTTACTCAACCCTGATTGCCTTAAAAAAAAAAAAAAAGAAAGCTTTTATAGTCAGAATTTGTTACTTTCACTTTTCTCTGACTTAAAACCTACATTTGTCTAATTCTGATTGCCATCTATCACTCCCAGGACAGTCTTCTGGAGAAAAAAAATATAATAAATTTAGCCCTTCTTCTATCTCTTCCACTTGATATCCCTTCTAACACTAAAAAAATGTTTCCACTGTTCCTGACCCCACAATACACTGAATCATCTCTTTATGTTCACCTTAGAGGTTGCATAGTATCGTGATGAGACTGGACTTAGAGTCAGTAGCATACAGGTTCAAATCCTCTCTTTCCAATTTTCCTCTATTTCTGAATCTCATTTTTTTTGCATCCATCGTATGTGAATAAAATAAACTAATTAGCACAGATTCTAACAATCAATAAGCAATCACTTAACACTTATTATGTGCCTGGAATCTTTCTTTCCATTTGTGTTGGTGAATCGATGATTATCTCCTGTCGCTAAAAAAAGGGAAACTTTTTTTTTCAGAATGACAACCTTTGAGTAGGAAAGAGGATATTACCTCAGTCCTTTTTTTTGTTTTTTTTTTCCCTTTGGATTCAATACATTATATCTAGAGACCATGGAGTTTGTTGCATTTTGAAATTTAATTGACATCTCTTTTCTGGATTGGCAGATAGGATTTGTTTCAGTAAAACCTTCACTGAAAGAGAAAACATATTTGGCATGATTTTTAAAAGTCTCTTATAACCTAACTAAACTTGAAGCAATGAAAAGAATAAACAGGGTATAGGAAGTCAAAGAAATGCCCTGAAAAAAAAAAAAAACATACTGCGAGAGATTCTAGATATCTGTGCAGTTGGATCCATTTATGGGGAAATATTCTCTGCTTGCAAAGCTTGATTCACTTTTGAGAAAAGAGAATTACTGAACTTGACTGCTTTACCTTTAGACTAAGGGAACTTTAGGCCCTAGATGACTTACACTGCATGTCAAAAGGCAGCCTTTAAAAGAGTATTAGTAAGATTTCAAGAAGAGCCCAATGAATCTACCAAGTTAATAGATGAGGATAGAAACCAAGGCAAAAAGACAATTCTAACCCTCAAGAAGCTCATATTCTCATGGGTGAGATAATTTGTAAACAATTTGCAATATGAGAAATCAATAGAAACCGGAACTAAATAACAAATGGGAAGGAAAAATAAGGAAGGGCTAGGAAAGGGATGATGATGATGGGGAGGAGACTCATGATGCAGATGTCGCTGTTGATTATGATGATGATGTTGAGGCTCCAAGTACAGATCTCCAATCTGGGAGTGTCTTCATTCCCCAAGCCTTCTAGCTCACTCCTGCTGAGTTCAGCAACAGTTAAGAAGAAAGAGAGGTATGATAACATATTTACAAAAGAGCTTTCAGGAAGAAAAAAAGAGTAGGAATATACTTTTAAGTTTAATATTCATTATCAATCATAATGAACAAAATTATAAATCAACCCATGAATTGATTGCTAATTTCTGAGGTGCAAATTTTCTCCATGAATATTTAACGAGTCTCTCTTTGCATGACAATTGGAAGTGGTACAATAAGCACTTTTTAAATTTGCACTGCTTCTTATTTCCAGTGCAATAAGTTGTGATGAATAAATTTCCTGCCAACTAGCTTCATTCGATCCTATCCCACCATCCCCCAGCAGATATCCAGGTACAAGATGTTCACTTGTATATTAACACAGAGTGGATTTTAAGAAACTTTTTAACAAATCATGTCTACAGAAATGCCTAAAACAAACTTCTCTATGAAGACAGTTCTTGATACTCTTATGGCCCTCTCTTTTAATTTACTCAACCATTGCTTGGATGATACTTATTTTGTGTGCAACGTTTTTTTTTTTAATTTGATACCAGTCATTCACACTTGAGTTAATTTAAAAGATGATAAAAATGAATATCTGAAGATGTTGTGTCCCTACACTCTGTGTGATTTTTGGCAAAACAATTCTCTTCTCTTAATCTCTGGGCAAAATCTGATTCCCACTGGAAAAGTGTCTTTGCCACCAAGGAGCCACAAATATTGAAGTCCATGGAGATTATTCTAAAGTTTCCTCTGGTTAATGTGTTTATAATATTACAACCATTATCTATGGTTGTTAGTATTATTTAAAATATTAAATAATACTCACTGGAGGAGTTAGTCATGTTGATGCATGGTTGTAGGAACTGAAAAGAGGATACAAGATATTTTTACAACTTTCAAATTAGTAAACAAACCTTCTCTACCTTTGTATAAGGTTGGTTGAATTGTAAAAGACAATGCAAAGCTTCCTGTTACCTCAAATTCTAAGTTCTTGATCAGATAAAATTGATGGAGCTTCATAGGATTTAGAAACATAAGGGACCTTAGAGATCTTCCTTCCATCACAAGCTTTTTCTCATTCTATAAATGAGAATAGTTGAGCCCACACAGATGAGATGATCAAAGAGAACTTCCATAAGGTATGAACTCTGACCGCAAATCCAGGAGTACTTTTGGTATATTACTGCAAAGGTGAGGTTTAGGGATTGTCTTCTGGGCATTATGAACACATTGACAAAAGGGAGCTTTAGAATCATCCCTATGGAATTCCGTATGTGGTTCCTTGCTCAGAAATGGACTTCTCCAGTGGGGATCAGATTGTGCTGGGACAGAAAGCATCCCTTCTGCTATTGTGACATTAGCATTATATTCTCTAAACTGGATTGATTTTTTCACTATGATCTCATGGGTGACACTGCATTTTATTCAACTGCCTGCTTTGGTGATATAAACACCAATTAGCAAGAGTAAATTATGAGCTGATTTTTTTTAATCTTACTACTACAAACTTTACCTGACTCAGCTGTTTGTCCTTCACCTCACACTGAAAAAGTGAACTCACTATCATGCTGATTAAATCCACAGTCACTGGAGACACATCTTCAATGGGAGACCATTGAAATAATGCAATAATATTTAATGCTATTGTAATCCAGAAGGTAGTTATTGGATGCCACTGACATTCTGCATTCATCACAAAATGAACATGGACTTAACCCCTTGTCTTTCTGGAAAGGAGTTCCTTATGAAGCTAAACTATGATTTATTAAAAAGTCCGTTCAACAGTATTTAAATTATTTCCCAAATGCTTGATATTCTTTATCCTTTGCCCACCCCCCCCCTTCTCTAAGTGGTATAAGATAATTCAAAACCTTCTGCAAAGCTCTAGGTGGGGTGTTACATCAGATATTTGGGTTTCTATACCAGCCACTTCAATCCTTCATCTGGAGTAGTGCCCTGTTTTATCCAGTCCTACAAAAGGTAAGTTGGTCACAAAAGCAAGAGAGAAAAGACATCTTCCAATTGAACATCCTCCCAGGTAAGGAACTGAAGTTCTGGGAAATCAAGTGATTTATCCAAAGTAAAAATAGTAGGAAGTAAAATAGGTGGGATTCTGAATTCTAATCAAGTATAAAACATAATGAGCAATCATTTGCAAAGAGAGGAAGTAGGAATCCTGTGGAGAAACTTATCCATGATTTATGGCAAGTTATGATCACATAGGAAAAAAAATACCACTCATTCATCTGGAAGGAAAGTAATTTCTCCACAAGCATATAGCTCAGGAGAAATCAATTCTGACTTCTTGGGTGCAGAGAATTTGATAACCAAGCCTCCAGATCATCATGCAATTGACATGTTCCCAATGTAGTTTCATAATTTTCCTTCTATGGATTTTTCTGTATGTTTGTTAGTTACAATGGGTTACGTACCAATAGGAAAATAAAAATAATATCTAAGAAAAGAACATCACCCAATACAAAGGAATTTCTAAAAGGTTACATTGAAAAACCTATGGGACATGGGTCTTTAATGCCTGATTAGTGATATTTCATAGGATCATCAATCTTGTGATTGAAATATACATAGAGCACAGCTTTCCCGTCTTCATATAATACAGATGAGGATACTGAAGCCTAAAGTGGCTAAATGGCTCTCCTCATAACATAAGATTTACAACTTGTAAGCTTGAAAATGGGGAGTAAGACATTTTTTGTTCCAAACCCAGTATCAGATTCTATTTACCACATTGAACTATACAATCTATCAGAAACTGTCATAGAGCTAAGGCAAATCAGATAATCTGTAGCTCAATTTCATGAAATATGGAAAAATATTTTCTATTTTTATGGAACAGTAAGTCTATAGAGCAGCAGAAGTTTGAAAATAGTGTTATTCTAGTTCCTATCGAGTTCAGAAAAAGTTTTGATAAATTATCCCACAATATTCTTGAGGAGATAAGCGATGATAATACATTCAGATGGATCCATGCCTGGTTGGGTGGTGGTAATCAAGATGTGTTCTTAATTCTTCAATGTCATCATGGGAATATAAATCAAGTGGGTTTCTCCAGGGTTCTGTGTTTTAAGCTATGTTATTTTGCAAATTCATCATGATTCAGATAAAGTACAGATGGAAAGGTTATCAAATATTCAGATGATATTAAATTTAGAATAGTTAGGATAGTTAGAGGATCATAGAGTGAGGACACAAAATTATCTGGAGAGTCTAGAGCAATGGGCTGAATTTTAAAAGATCAAATTCTACAGGGCTAAAAGTAAAGTCTTGTCTTTGGGTGATAAATTAAAATCAACTTTAAAAATGCATGACAAAAAGAGGCAAAGTTAGATTATAGTTTTTTTCTAAAAAAAACTAGTAATTTTAATAAACTAAAAGTTCAAAATGGCAACTATATACCAAAGCATAACCATAAAAAACTTATGAAATCTTGAGATGCCTCAAGAGAAATTTGGCTTCCAAGAATAGGGAGGTGATACTCACACTATATTCTGACCTTGTCAGAAGTCATCTGTAGTGTCGAGTTTGGCTCTAGACAGTTTGATTTAAGGAGAACTTTCACAAAATTACAATGTAATCATAGTAGTAGAAACAAAAGAGTAATGAGTGGGAGGTTATGGGAGTAGCAGTGTTATGGTAGCAGTACTTTTTGAAGTCATGTCAGTCATTGCCATTGTCATAGTAATAGCAAGGATGGTGGTGGTGGAGATGGTGGTAGAGGAGGACAAGGAGCAGGAGGAAGAAGAGGAGAATAGGATAAGGAAAAGAAAGACAGAGGAAGGGGAAGAGGAAGAAAAGGAGGAAGAGTCGGAGCAAGAGAAGGGGGAGGAAAAGCAGTAGTTCTCTTCATTCTACTTGCAGAGACTAGATATTCCTTTGTCAGATTGAAAATAGTGAAGATTGTTTCAGAATCAAATGTCCACATTTGACTTCTGGGATGTTGAGGTTCTTCTTATTCTGAAATTAAAATATTCTGTTGGTCTATTGCTGCTCTCCCTCTCTCTGGGATTCCATAGTTTTTGTAAAAGCACAGGATAAGATACAATCTCCCATATTCTGATTCACAACATTGTCAATGATTGCATCTTTTGAAATTTACTTTGGGTAACTTTGAATCTCTCATATTTATTCACATATATACATTTTGTATGGAAATATAAAGCAATTTGTATAACTTTATACTATTATTTAGAGGTACAGTATCAGTATATCATATGAGCAAGTAGAATAAATATTAATTTGGCACTTGGGCATTTAATCAGAATAGTTATTCAACTTTGATAAGTACTGAAGTGTTGCTTATGACAAATAAATTAAATGACTTACCTGGTGTCACTTAACTACTAAGAAATAGAGTTAGGATAGAAACTTTAGTCTTTTTCACTTAAAGTCCAGCATTATTACATTGCTTCTGAAATGATCTTTAATTCATTCATAAAAAATTTATTTAGAACTTAAGTATAAGGCATGTTGATAGAAATTGAGTAT
This sequence comes from Petaurus breviceps papuanus, assembly GCF_028583685.1. Classification (NCBI taxonomy): domain Eukaryota; kingdom Metazoa; phylum Chordata; class Mammalia; order Diprotodontia; family Petauridae; genus Petaurus; species Petaurus breviceps. The sequence continues at coordinate 39,656,756 of NW_027185804.1, forward strand.
ATAAACATACATATGAAATAGTCCTTAACTTAAAGAAAACCTCCCCTACCACAGGGTTGGACATTACATGTTGAAATACATTCAACAGCCAAAATGGGTCATGTGCCCCTGCTTTCACTATATATTTCTTGAGAAAACAATTTAAAGGAATAAGAAAGAAAATCAGGTATATAGAGATACTTCCAAAAAAAATAAAAGTTATAGATAATCTTGAAGGGGATGGGATATCAGCAAGTAAGACTATAAGAAGAGACTTCTTAGAAGGAGTAACCCAAGTGAAACTTCGAAGGAAGTTAAAGATAATAAAATGAATTGGAGAAGAAATGCATTTGAGGTATGAGGCAGAGCCAGCAAAACAGAATTAGAAGTAGGATGTCCTGACTGGTCATTCTGTAAGTTGAATGTGCCTTGTCAGTGGGACAGAGAGGCTGGATTATAGAGCCAAGGATTGGAAGTACTTTGTAATGATCGTGGAAACTCTGGTTGGAAATAGATTTTCAAGTATTTTAAATGCTTAAAAAAGGGTTTTCTATTTTATCTTAGGGCCATGAGGTATTTGCTATTTTGGTATTCACTGGGGGTTCTGAAAAAAGGCCACTGCATGAACTGTCCCTGTCATCTGTAGTACAGGAATATAAACTTGCCAACTAAGTGAAGAAAAACAAATTGTACAGGGAGATATTGGAGGTAGACCAATTGAGTAGGTGTTATTGTTCTTTCTTTCCAGTTGCCTACAACTCTTTGTGACTCCCTTTGCTGTTTTCTCTGCAAACATACTGGAGTGGTTTAGCATTTCCTTCTCCATCTCATTTAACAGATGAGGACACTGCAGAAAGTATGTGGAATGCCTTGCCACAGGTCACACATCCAGTAAGGACAGATTTAAACTCAGGAAAATAAGTCTTCCTCACTCAAAGAAGGCACAATATCCAGTGAGTCACGTAGCTGCTCATACACTAATTAGGACGGAATATTAATAAAGCAGATGAATGATGTTAATATTCCAAGGAGAAACTATTTTAGTGACTATTGAATAGAGAGGAAGGTTGGATACAAGATATCATGTGGATTTGGAACAGGCAAGATTTAACAACTGATCAGTTATGTAGTATTGATTGAACAATCACTTGAAGCTGTGGCCCTGGGAGATTACAGGGAAGGAGGTACCAGCAAAACATAATAATGAGGGCTCGGTGAGATCTTTTTGTCTGAATTGGTTCTGAGATGTCAATATTACATCTAGTTACAAAAATCCAATTGTGGACTTCAAACTTAAGAAACAGACCAAGTGTGGAAACACAAATCTTTTCTGTATCTTTTTACATCTATCTATTGGTCAGTCTATCTATCTATCTATCTATCTATCTATCTATCTACCTACCTATCCACTTTCTATCTATTTATCTACCTACCTTTCTATAATCTATCCACCTATATCATTCTATAATTAGATCTCTATATACACATTTACATACACATACACATTTATATAAATACATACTACATATATGTGGGTGTATTTATGAGTATGTATGTTATATGAATATTTTTCCGGAGTAATCTATACAGAGAGGATAATTTGACTTATGCAATCTAAAAATATTACTGAGAATGAGTATAAAGAAAAGAGGAAAATGTATAAATAAGAGACCTTTTGGTGATATCAACAGTTGGGGTGTAGTATATTAATTATGTTCCAACAAAGGAGCCTCAGGAATTGCCAGACAATTAGAAATAGTATCTGGAGAATAATATCACCAAAAAACAAGAAGGAGAGGATGTCCAGGAGCCTGGTAAATCATCAATGGCAAATGGCACAGAGAGTTCTGTATCATGTAAGTTAAGTTATGAGATGTTTATTAATTTAAGAGTCACATAATATGCAAGTTAAGCATTATGAAAAGTGAAAAAAGACCTCTAATTAAGAAAACTTTGTCATGAAGAAGTAGTGGTTGCAGATAACTTTGCTGGTCAAAACTCAGATTACTTTGTGTTGTGGTGTATGAAGAGAAATAAAAAAAATCAGACAGCAAAAGAACACAATTTGACATAAAAGGTTGACTGATTACAGGAAGGAAAAATAAAGATTGGTAAATTGTGGTCCATGAGAGAGACAAATGAAGTTATTTTTATACTATAAGAGAGGCTTGGCAATTGATAAAGACAGCTGAAAATTAACATAAGAAGTTAATTGCCATTTCAAGCTTCTCTAGGATTTCAGAGACATTGAGATCAATGTACAGGTAGAGACGTATTGTCCTTGGTGAGTAAAAATTCCAAGATTTCCTAGAAATGAGAGAAAAAGAGAGAATATGGCCTATTATTGAGCAGATTTCTTCTTTTAAAAAAATTCTCTCAATAAAGTGAATTCATCTTCTGAAAGAGATGGATTATTAATGTTAGAGGTTTATGACTGCTATGTTGTTTCATGGATCAAATATTGACCCCAAAGTCAGGAAAACCTGCTTTTATTCCTAAAATATGTACCAGTTATGTAATCTTACGCAAATTATTTAAATTATTTTGACTTAGTTTTCTCGTCTTTTTACTTATTAGCATCCAAGGAGGTAACATACGGAAAGTGCATTACAACCACTAAATCACTACCTAAATTTTATCTACTTTTTTTTTTAAATTCGAAGAGGACAAATACATCAGAACATTTCCATGTGGTAATATAATTTGTGTAAGAATGTGCAAATAAAAAAATACCTTTTAATGGAGAGAAATCAAATATGTTAAATAACATATATGCAGGGAACCCAGGACCTTCTTCCAGCCTTGTAACTAATATATGTATAAAACATGCAAGTATAAGTGGTGGCCTTATTCCATGATGGGAATGTGACAAGGCATGGCTATCAATTGGAATGGAAAAGAAATTACTCCAATATATTAGATTGAAAAAAATAATTAAATAAAGGGTTGGAAGTGGAAGGGAGGAAAATAAAATTTTCATATGAGGAAATGAATGAACAGAATAACATAAGAAGTAAGGACAGGATGGAGGGAGATGTAGGAATGAAGAAGGAAAGGAGGAAATTAAGGAGGGAAGGAAGAAAGGGAAGAAATGGACATGGAAGAAGGAAGGATTTTTAAAAAGGAAGGGAAAAAGAAGGAAGGAAAGAAGGAAGAAAGGAAGAAGAAGAGGCTGAAAGAGATGTGGTAGAGAATGGGACATAATGAGGAGGCAGAATGAAATGGAGGCAGACAGGCATATAACTTAAATGTACAACACATCCTAGTGGAGTATTACTAATATTGACTTTTCTTCTATGGTCTTAAATCAATTCCTTTCTTTTCTACCAGAAAAAAAAAAACAAAAAAAATATATGAACAAGATTAAATAGGTTAAATGCCAGTGGCATATGAGTGTATGTAAGTATGCATGTACATGTGTATGCATATGCATATATGTAAATAAAATATAAAATAATTAAATACCATTATATGGGAATCATATGTAAAATACAGACATGAATAAGGCCATCTTCTTTTAGCCTATAATAGGCTCATAATACATATCTATGTAAAGTTTATGTAACATATTAAATACTTATTGTTCTATATACATATAAATCTAAGTATTTTGTATATAGAGATATAGAATAGAAACTGGTTTCAGGGGATGATGGAAAGACCTGTTATACAAATTGGAACTTAAGCTGTCTAGAAGCTAGAAAAACTAAGAAATGGTGGTGAAGAGAGCAAAAACTCATATGGGAAAGATCACCACTTTAAAGGTCCATAATTTCAAAATGGAATAGCATGATGGTATGTTTGAAAAAACAGTAAGGAGGGCACTATAAGTGAGTAGCAAAGTGAATGGAAGGTATTAGAAGAATAGAAAGGCCGCATCAAAGTTATGAAAGTATTTAAATGTTAATTGGGAGAATTTATATTTGATCTTAAAAGAAAATAGAAAGAATAAAAGTGTATTGTTTGTGCTTTGTGTATAGTTGTATGCAAAGTAGGGATGGAGTTATTTTATCCAATTAGACTGATATTTTGGGAAGATCAATTTGGCAGCAGAGTGGTGCATAATGGAGTGTAGGGAGAGACTTTAGACAGGAAGGTTAACTGGAAGGCTATTTTAATGGACCAGGGGAGAGGTGATGAGGGCTGGTAGGAAGGTGATGGCTACATGGGTTTAAAGAAGGAAAACTATCTGGAATTTGTGGTGAAGGTAGAGGATAAGATATGACAGCTGATAAACTGTGTGAGATGATTTTTGTAAGGGATTGAGGAAGACAACAAGATTGAGAGCTTAAGTTACTGAGAAAATGGGGAGAAACAAACATTAACCATGAAGTGCAAAAGAGTGGGACATTTCAAATAGAAAGATAATACATTTTGAGACTATAAATGTCCATGTTTTTTTTATTTCAGTCTAGTAATGTGGAATAATGAAATTCCTTGATGTACCTTTGAAAGTTTCCATTGTTGATCACACTGATGAACTTAGCATCAGCCAATGTGAACATGACTCCCAGCATAGGCTAGATACTTGTGTGGACTTGAGTGACATATTGGCCTCTGATCACTTCAATTTGCTCATCTGTACAAAAATAGGGCTGATTGAGAGGATGTCCAATGGCCCTTTGACAAAAAATCTAGGATTTTTTGCTAAAAGGAGCACTGACCATCTCTGAGTTGGTGTTAAATTACTATCATATGCAATTGAGTATTAGCAGTCTTTTGGGAAGCAGTTTATCTTATGGTGTTTCCACTACAACAATGGCCTCACTCTTAATTAAAAATGAAATATTTCTTCCAGGCATCATTATTTCCTTTTAAATAAGTAACCTTTCTTGAGAAGACTTCCTATCTTCCACTGTCTAGCTTAATGATTAAAATTCAGCTTGGAGCCGGGATTCTTGTGTTTGAATTCTGCCTTTGACATTTACCAGCTGGGTGAACAAGAGTTAATCATTTAACTTCTCTGGGTCTCAGCTGCTTCATCTGTAAAATGGAAATGATGTCTGTATTACTTACCCTATAGAATTATTTTGAGGTTTGAATTTTCCATTGTTGGCAAAATATTTTCTGAAATTTAAAGTATCAGATCTTGCTTTTATCACTCATATTCACTGAACTTTTTCTTTCCTTTTAACCAGACACATGATTTCGTTGGATTCAAGAAGCTCCAAGTAAGGAAGATCCCACTAACAATGCAGTTAATTCAGTGGTTTGCAGCTTCTGGACTTAAAAGTGATAACTAGATAATCACAGGCTAAGAGATTTGCACAGAGTCCTATTGACAGAAGCCGGGCTGGAAAGTTTTCCTGACCCCAAGATTTTTATTCTACCTACTCCCTTATCTCAGGGAAGCTCTAGACCACCTTTTTCCATTTGACTTAAAAGACATTTACTCATTAAACTTTTCTAAAATTTCATCTGAAATGTCAATATGTAGCTGTAACATAACTAGGAATTTTATTTGTCTGTTGAATTGTAATTACTGAGAAACATGATATTAACCCATTTCAACCCTTCCTTGATTTCCATACACACAAGTTATATGAAAGAAATTTACTGTCACCAGTTCCTTCTAAGATGAAAAGCAGGTGAATCACATTCCTTAGAACTGAGGTTGTTGTATCCCTTCCTTCCCACTGTACAAAACTGATTCCTAACAGAATAAGCAGTTTCATGCAGAAGACTCGTGACTGATTCTATTTGAAATGAAAAGAAGTGGATTTTTTTTTAGATGAGTTATAGAAAGGTCTCAATAGAGGAAGACATGAATAAAAGGGGAAAGAACCAATAAGACTGTTAAAATCAAGAAGCTGTCAGAGGATTGACCAAAATGGAGAACAAACGCAATGGAACTGAATTCATTCTGCTAGGCCTCACACAAAGTCCAGAGCTTCGAAAAACTTTCTTCGTCATTTTTTTGATCATATATATTATCACAATTGTTGGAAACATGCTCATTGTCTTAACAGTGACAGCCAGCCAGACTTTGACATCACCCATGTACTTTTTCCTAACCTTCTTGTCCATTGTGGACGCTACCTACTCTTCAGTTGTTGCCCCTAAAATGGTTGTGGATTTACTCCATGAGAAGACCATCATCTCTCTGCAAGGCTGTCTGACTCAGCTCTTTCTAGATCATCTTTTTGCTGGTGCTGAAGTGATTCTCCTTGTGGTCATGGCTTATGACCGCTATGTGGCCATCTGTAAACCCCTGCACTACATGGTCATCATGAATCCTCGTCTCTGCCACCTACTTGTGGTAGCATCCTGGATGGGGGGCTCCATACATGCCACCATACAACTCATTTTCATGGCAAATCTTCCCTTCTGTGGCATTAATGTTATCGATCACTTTGTGTGTGACTTGTTCCCATTGCTGAAACTAGCCTGCATGGACACTCAAGTTCTTGGCATTTTAGTCATTGCTAATAGTGGAATAATGTGCCTGTCAATCTTTCTCATATTAATTGCCTCCTATGTAGTTATCCTCTCTTCCCTGAAGGTTGGCACTTCAGAAGGAAGGAGAAAGGCCCTTTCTACCTGTAGCTCTCACTTTACTGTGGTGGTCTTGTTTTTTGTTCCTTGTATATTCTTGTATGTGAGACCAGTAGTCACTTTTCTGATAGACAAAGCTGTAGCTGTATGTGTTACTTTGGTTACTCCGATGTTAAACCCCTTGATCTATACCCTGAGAAATACAGAGGTTAAAAATGCCATGAAGAAACTCTGGATCAGATGAATGCCTTTGACTCTTCAGGAAGTTAGTTTAATAAGCGAAAATCATTTAAATGCAGCTGAAGGATTCATATGTTTTGATGGAGTAATATTTTAATCAGTGAACATATTCTTTTCACTAACAAAGATAACAAATCTTTAAAAAATCTGTACCCTGATTTTAGCCAGGCTTTATTTTTTCTACAAATCTTTGAGAGAGGTTATAACTGACATGCTAAACATAGGCCACACTCAAATATTAACTGAGTTTGAAAGCTTGTAGAAGATTCCATATCCATATTCTTCCATTTTAACAATGATGTTGCTTAATGTTGTCAAAGCCCATTAAGGTTCACAAAATGTTTAAGATTCAGTTTCTCAAAGCACTTTATAAATATTACCTCATTTTGTCCTCAAAACATCCCTCAGAGGTAAGTGCTCTTATGATCCTTCTTTTACATTCAAGGAAATTTAGTCCGGACCATATTTAGCTGACTCAAATAGGGTTCCACAGAATTGTCTTATAAAAAATAAATGATATTTTGCTTATTTAAATCCAATGTTCTATCTTTTGTACCACTCAGTTATCTCAAATTATGTCTCTGCAGAAAAGGCAGAAATATGCATTTCTGTAGGCTCTTTCAGCAATTAGACTTAGGCATTACAAGCATATATTGTTCAATTTCTTTTTTCACTTAAAAAAAATATCACTTTCCTATAAATAATGTTAATGGGAGTGTACATACTGGTGTTCTTGTTTTCTTCTTTAATTTGCATTCTTGTTATTTTCTTTTTTGCCTTTGGGAGGGCAATTGGGATTAAGTAACTTGCCTAAGGTTATGAGGCTAGTTTTCTTGTGTGGGTGTTAAGTGTCTGAGGCCCAGAACTGAGCTCTGGTCCTCCTGACTCCAGGGCCAGCGCTTCACTCACTGCGCCACTTAGCCACCTCAATTTATGTTATTTTTTAAATTCTTCATATCTCCTATTTCATTTTTGTGTTTATTAATTTGTTTGTTTAATTTTTGTTTACAAGATTCAGTTTCACAATCCCTTGAGTATCAAATCACCCCCCTCAATCCCCCATATCAGCATGCAATCAAGTATGGAAACTGCAAATATTTTTATATTCGACATTAGTCAGGCTGTAAAGAAGGATTGTAACTGATGAAATGAACAATGGGAAAGAGGAAACAGAAGTAACAAAGAAAAAGAAAGAGAGCAGGTAGTTTGCTTCAGTCTGCATTCAAACTCTTTTTTTTCTAGTTCTTTTTCTGAATGTAGACATCTCCTTCCATCATGAGTCTTTTGGAGTTGCCTTACAGCCTTGCATTGCTAAAAAGAGTCCAGTCTATCAAAACTGGTCATCACACATACAATGTAATGGTGTACAAATTTCTCCTCATTCGGCTCTTCTCACTCAGCATCAGTTTGTATATGTCTCTCCAAGTAAATATGAAGTCCGTCTGCTCCTCGCTTTTTATTTCACAATTGTATTACATTACATTCATATATCACAACTTGTTTAGCAATTTCACCATTGATAGGCATTCCCTTAATATGCAAGTCTTTGACACCAAAAAAGAGCTGCAATACATATTTTTGTACATACGGGATTTCTTCCCACCTCTATGATCTCTTTGTGATACAATCATAGAAGTGATATTACTGGGTCAAAGCATATGCAATTATTTATAGCCTTTGGGCATAGTCCCAGATTGCTCTCCAGAATTGTTGAATCAGTTCACAACTCCACCCACATTACATTAGTGTTCCATTTTTTCCACATCTTCTTCAACATTTGTCATTTTTCTGCTTTGTCATCTTAGCCAATCTGACCAGTGAGATGAGGTACCTCAGAGATGTTTGGATTTGGATTTTTCTTATCAATGGTGATTTAGAACATTTTTTCATATGCTTACAGGTATCTTCAATTTCTACCACTGAAAATTGCCTGTTCATATCTTTGACCATTTACCAATTTGGGAATTACTTGTATCCTTATGCATTTGACTATATTCTCTGTATATTTAAAAATGAAGCCTTGATCTAAAACACTGGTTGTAAAAATTTCTCCCAATTTCCCACTTCCCTCTTAATCTTTGTTTCATTGGCATTGTTTGTACAGAACCTTTTCAAATTAATGTAATCAAGTTTATCCATTGTGCATTTTATAACATTCTCTAACTCTTGTTTGGCCCCAATGTCTCCCCTTCTCCATAAATCTGACAGATAAATTATTACTTGCTGTCTAAGATTGATTATGGTATCAGCCTTTGTATCTAGATCATGCACCATTTAGAATTGATTTTGATATGGTGGTAGATAATGGTCTATGTCCAGTTTCTGCCATACTGTATTCCAGTTTTCCCAGCAGTTTTTGTCAAATAGTGAGTTCTGATCCCTAAAACTGGGATCTTTAGGTTTATCAAACAGTAGATTACTAAAGTAATTGACTGCTGAGTCTCATGTACCCAATCTATTCCATTCATCCACTACTCTATTCCTCAGACAATACTAAGTAGTTTTAAAGACTGCTGTTTATAATACAGATTAAAACCTGGTATGGCTAGACCACCTTCCTAAGCATTTATTTTCATTAATTTCCTTGATATTCTGGGCCTTTTGTTCTTCCAAATGTATGTTGTTAATATTTTTCTAAGTCTATAAAGTATTTTTTGGTAGATTGATTGGTATGACACTAAATATGTAATTTAATTTAGGTTAAATCGTCATTTTTATTATATTAGCTTGACCCAGCAATGAGTAATTGATGTTTTTCCAACTAGTTAGATGTGACTTTATTTGTGTGAAAAGTGTCTTGTTGTTGTGTTCATATTGATCCTGAATTTATTTTGGCAGGCATATTCCCAAATATTTTAGAATGTCTCAAGTAATTTTAAATGGGATTTCTCTTTCTATCTCTTGCTGTTGGATTTCCTCAGAAATATATAAGAATGCTGAAGATTTATTTGGGTTTATTTTATATCTTATAACTTTGCCAAATTTATTTATTGTCTCAAGTAGTGTTTTACTTGATTCTCTAGGATTCTCTATGTATGTCATCATATTATCTGCAAAGAGTGATAGCTTACACTCTTCTTTGCCTAATTTGATACCTTCAATTTTTTTTTCTTCTTTAATTGCTACTGCTAACATTTCTAGTACTGGATTGAATAAGAGGGGTGATAGTGGACATCCTTGCTTCATTCCTGATCTTCTTGGAAATGCTTCTAGTTTATCTTCATTATATATAATACTTTATAAAGTCTTTGAAAAGATGCTACCTCTTATTTTAAGGAAGACTCCATTTATTCCTTTACTTTCTAGTGTTTTTAATAGGAATGGATGATGTATTTTTTCAAAAGACTTTTCTGCATCTATTGAGGTAATCATATGATTTCTGATAGTTTTATTGTTAATATAATCAATTATAATGATGGTTTTCCTAAGATTGAACCATCCTTTTACTCCTGGAATAAATCCTACCTAAGTGAGGAGGTGGAGCTAAGATGGTGGAGTAGAAGCACTACCTTCCCCCCGGCTCCAGCTTTCACCTTCCTCAATCCATGTAAAAAGGGGACTCTAAACAAACTTTGGAGCTTCAGAACCCACAAAATGACACAGAGAAGCTAACCTCCAGGTGAGGACAGCCTGGCAGGCAGGCAGGAATCCAGCACACCACTCTGGGAGCTGAGTCCAGCACAATGTCTAGGCTTTAGCCACAGGGGGGTTCTGACCAGCCACCAGCTGGAGGGACTCCAGATCAGCAGCATCTGTGGCCCTTTCCAGATTTATCAACACATAGATATGAAGGACAAAGTGAGAGATCAGTGCAGTCTGGACTTTCGGACCCAGTAAGTGGGAGTGAGTGGCTTTTGCCCCCCGGGGCAAGAAGCCGCTGAGATGCCAGCACAGCAAGCCAGCTCTACATGGCAGCTTCAGCTCCTGGTCTGCAGAGTGTAGAGGGACCAAGCACCAGTCTGAAGGGTAATCATTCTTGCTTTAACCTTCTTGGATCTGGATTGCAGTCTAGGGTGGAGGTCCTGGGGTGTGTGTGTCCAGCTTGCCAGAGTGTGTGAAGACTTCAGAAAGGACACCCATCTAATACCTCCGGCAACTGAGAAAAACCCCAGCGTTTGGGTCAAAAGCTCCCCTGTCTGGTGGCAGAGTCCTACTGTGGCAAAAAGCCCAGGGGTCAAGTGACTGAGTGGCAACATGACTAGGCAAAGGAAACAAAGCAGACAGCAGATTCCTACATTAGACTTCTATTTTGGGTACAAAAAGGAGCAAAGTGTGGAACAGGAGGAAGACAGTGAAGTCAGAAGTCCTGCACCAAAATCTTCTAAGGAAAATACAAGCTGGTTACAGGCCATAGAGGACCTTAAGAAGCAGATAAGAGAAGTGGAGGAAAAATTGGGAAGAGAAATGAGAACAATGCAAGAAAATTACTAAATGAGAGTCAACAGCCTGACTGAAGAAAACAATACCTTAAAAAACAGACTGACTCAAATGGCAAAAGAGGCTCAAAAGGGCAATGAGGAGAAGAATGCCTTAAAAAGCCAAATTTGCCAGATGGAAAACGAATCTCAAAAGCCCACTGAGGAGAATCATTGCTTCAGAAATAGATTAGAGGAAATGGAAGCTAATGACTTTATGAGAAATCAAGATGCTGTTAAATAGATCCAAACAAATGAAAGAAGAGAAGGCAATGTGAAATATCTCATGGGAAAAACAACTGACCTGGAATATAGATCCAGGAGAGATAATTTAAAAATTATTGGACTACCTGAAAGCCATCACCAAAGTAAGAACCTAGAAATCATCCTCCAGGAAGTTTTCAAAGAAAACTGTCCTGATGTTTTAGTACCAGAGGGCAAAACAGAGGTTGAAAGAATCCACCGATCACCTCCTGAAAAAGATCCCAAAAAGAAAATGCCTAGGAATATTATAGCCAGGTTCCAGAATTCCCAGATTAAGGAGAGAATATTACAAGCAGCCAGGAAGAAACAATTTGAATATTGTGGAAACACAATCAGGAAACCCCAGGATCTGGCAGCTTCTACCCTTAGGGATTGAAGGGCTTGGAATATGATATTCCAGAGGGCAAAGGAGCTGGGATTAAAACCGAGTCACCTACCCAGCAAAACTGAGTATCATGTTTAAGGGGAAAATATGGTCATTTAGTGGAATAGAGGACTTTCAAGCATTCTTGTTGAAAAAAACAGTTGAATAGAAAATTTGACATTCAGTTACAAGAAGCAAGAGAAGCATGAGAAGGTAAACAGGGAAGAGAAATCATAAGGAACTTATCAAAGTTGAACTATTAACATTCCTACATGGAAAAACAATAATTGTAACTTATGAAACCTTTCTCAGTAGTTGAAGGGATTAGAAATATATATATATGAGGGTATATGGGCATATGAATACATATGTGAATGAGTATATATATGTTTACAGGTATACATATATAGAGGGCACAGGACCAATTTAACAGGAAGGGATGATACTTAAAAAGTGAAATTAAGAGGTGAGATGCATATAATGAGAGGAGATGGGGAGAGACAGTTTGGGGTAAACTATCTCATACAGAAGAGGCAAGGGAAAATGGTTACAATGGAAGGGAAGAATAGGAAGGCAAAAGGGAATGGATCAAACTTATTCCCATTGAATTTGGCTTGAGGAGGAAATGAAATACACACTAAATAGGGTATCTCATCATCCAGGAGAGTAGGGGAGGAAGGGGATGAGAGGTGGGATGATGGAAGGGAGCGCAGGCTGGGGGGGGAGAGAAGTTTGAAGCACCCACTTTTGAAAAGGGACGGGATCAAACTAGAGAATAGAACAAGTGGAAGGTGGGATAGGAGGGAGGGAAATATAATCAGTCTTTTACAATATATTTACTATGTTATTGTTTTGCATTAGCCACACATGTACAACCTACACTGAATTGCTTATCTTCCCAGTAAGTGTGGGTGACAAGGAAGGAAGGGAATGAATCTGGAATTGAAAGTTTTAAAATCAAATATTCAAATTTATATGTACTATTATTAACACCCCATCTTACATGGAATTGGGAAATAAGATATACAGGCACTGAGTCATAGAGATCCACTGGAAAAGTTGAAAGGGACATGGGAGAAAATATGGGAGAAAGCAAATTGGAGGAGGGGATATCCTGTGGGACTGATATTTTGGGGCGGTGGGTAGGGGAAAAATGGGGAGAATATGTGCAACTCAAAATATGGCAGAAACGAATGATGTAAATCAGAAGTTAATAAAGCATTTAAAAAAAAATCCAACCTAACCAAAGTTTATCATTCTTGTGAAAAGATGCTGTAGTGTTTTTGCTAATATTTTGTTTAAAATTTTTGCATCTATTTTCATGTGGGAAATTGGTCTATAATTTTCTTTCTCTGTTTTGTATCTTCCTGATTTAGGTATCAGTAACATATTTGTGTCACAAAAAGAATTTGATTGGACTCCACCGATTTTTCCAAATCATTTGTAGAATATTGGAAGCAATTGTTCTTTAAATGTTTGATTGTATTCACTAATAAATCCATCTTTCTCTGGAGATTTTTTGCTATGGAGTTTGCTGATGGCTTGTTCTATTTCTTTGTCTGAGATGGGTTTATTCAAGTAATTTACTTCCTCTAGTTAATCTGGGCAACTTATATTTTTGTAAATGTTCATCCATTTCACTAATATTGTCAAATTTGTGTTCATAAAATTGGGTAAAATAATTCCTAATTATTGTTTTCATTTCCTTTTCAACGGAGGTAGATTACACCCATTTCATTTTTGATACACACAATTTAGTTTTCTTCTTTCTTTTTTTATCATGTTGAGTAAAATTATATCAATTTTATTTGTTTTTATTTAAAACTAACTCTTACTTTTATGTATGAATGCAATAGTTTTCTTGATTTCAATTTAATTAATCTCTCCTTTGGTTTTCATTATTTTTAATTCAGTATTTAATTGGGGATTTTTAATTTGTTCTTTTTGTAGCTTTTTCAGTTGCATTCCCAATTTATTAACCTCCATTTTCTCTAATTTATTCATGTACACATTGAGGGATATGAAAATTCACCTAAAAACTACCTTTACTGCATCCCACAAGTTCTAGTATGTTGTCTCATTATTGTCATTCTCTTAAATGAAGTTACTTATTGTTTCTATAATTTCTTGTTTGATCCACTCATTCTTTAGGATTAAATTATTTAACTTTCAATTAGTTTTTAGCTTATCTTTCCACAACCCTTTATGGCATATGATTTTAATTGCATCACGTTCTGAGAATGATGCATTTAACTTTTTTGCCTTTCTGCATTGAATTGTGAGGTTTTTACACCCTAGGACATGGTCACTTTTTCCTACATGCCATGTATTGCTGAGAAGAAGGTATATTCCTTTTTGTCTGCATTCAGTTTTCTCTAGAGATCTGTCATGTCTAGCCTTTCTAAAATTCTGTTTGTCTCTTTAAATTCCCTCTTGTTTATTTTGAGTTTAGATTTCTCAGGTTCAGTATAGGGGAGATTGAGTTCCCCCACTAGTATAGTTTTCCTATCTATTTTTTCATCTAATTTCCTTGACTTCTCCTCTAGGAATCTGGATGCTACACCATTTGGTGCATATATCTAAAGTAATGATATTGCTTCATTCTCAGTGGTGCCTTTTAGTAGGACATAGTTTCCTTCCTTCTCTATTTAATTAGATCTATTTTTGTTTTTGATTTTTCTGAGATGAGGATTGCTACCCCTGCTTTTATTTTTTTTTACTTTATGTGAAGCATCGTATATTCTATTCCAGCCTTTTACTTTTACCCTGTGTATATTCCTTTGTTTCAAATGTGTCTATTGTAGAGAGCATATTGTAGGATTGTGGTTTTTAATCCATTCTACTATCTACCTCCAATTTATGGGTTTTATGGGAGAGTTCATCCCATTTACATTCACAGTTATGATTACTATCTGTGTCTTTCCGTCCATCTTATTCCCTCCCCTATTTATGATTTTGTTTCTTCCTTCTCCGTTCCCCTCCTCAAGTTTTCCTTTTGATCACTTCCTCCCTCTGTATCCCCTCCCTCTCTCCCCTGTTTACCTATCCTTTCCTCTTATTACTATTTCCCTCCCTTCTAAATCCCCCTGTTTTACACCTCCCCCTCCCTTACCCTTCCTGCTGCCTGTAGGGCACAATGGATTTTTGGTTGCTTGCAGTATTTTCTCCTTGAAATTGGAATTCTGGAATGTGTTTACTATATTTATTTATTTTTAAGCAATCGGGATTAAGTAACTTGCTCAAGGTTACACGGCCAGGTGTTTCTGGGTGGGTGCTAAGTGTCTGAGCCTGGGATTCGATCTCCAGGTCTTCTCAACACTGGAGCTGGTGCTCTTACTGGCTGTGCTACCTGGCTGCCCTGGTTACTATATTTATTGAAGTGCTCAATTTGGGATCTCTTCCAGGAAGGGTCTGGTGAATTCTTCCAGTAACTATTTTTAATTCCTATTCTAGGACGTCAGGGCAGTTTCATTTGATAATCTCTTGAAGGATGTTGTCCAGGCTGCTTATTTTCATCATGGCTTTCCAGTACACCAATAATTCTTATGTTTTCTCTCCTGGAGCTGTTTTCCAGATCAGTTGTTTTTCCAGTGAGATATTTAACATTTTCTTCTAATTTTTCAATCTTTATATTTTATTTGACTGACTCTTGATTTATCATAAAGTCCTTAGCTTCAATTTTACTGATACTAATTTTTAGTGAATGATTTTCCTCGGTTAGTTTTTGAAGCACTTTTCCATAGGTTCAGTTTTCATTTTTAGGGATGTTTTTCTCCAGTTAGATTTTGACCCTCCCATTCCAGTTTACTAATTTTACTTTTTAAGGATTTGTTTTCTTAAGTAATATTTTTTTTTCCAATTTTGTCACTGTAGATTTAAATTTATCTTCTACCTCTCTACATTGGATTTTCAAATCTTTCTTGAGCTCCACCAAGAATGCTTTTTGGGCTTGAGACCAGTTCATATTTACTTGAGTGGTGTCAAGTGTGCTTTTAGAGTCCATGTTGTTCTTTGAATTTGGTTATTCTTTCTCACTATAATAGGATCTTAATGTTCTTGATTAAACAGATTCCTTATTGCCCATTTTGATTGCCTATATCCTGAATTTTTAGAGTGGATTTTTGCTTCTGGGGTACAGATGTACTGTGATTTTCAGGCTTGGAGGTAGGGGTTTGGTTGTTAAATTTGTGTTCTGTAGTCTCTGGGTGTCTAGACTGAGGCCAAGCCAGGACTATCAGTGTTTCAGCTGAGTTACCCTGATGCTTAGAGATGCTTCCCCCCACCTGTGGGTGAGGGGTGGTCTGGACACTTCAGGTTTCCACCTCTGTGCCTCTGGGCTACACCTGAGGCAGGCTCAGCAGCTGGTGGTTGGCCACAATGGTGTCTACAGATTCCCCTAGTGGTGCTAAGGCACACCTGGGCTTGTGTCGTTAGTGCTTGCTGGCTCCACCCCCCTGTTCTTCAGGAGGTCCTGCGGGTCAGGTGAGGGGAAGATTTTGGGGACCCCTCCCACCCTTCACTTCAGGCTCAGAACAGCCTCAGTCACACCCTTCCTCAATGTCTCCCAAGCCTAAGGCTTTTTTCCTATAGTTCAGGATTTTACTCTGGGTTGAACATTTATCTCTGGGTTTTCTGAGTCCAGGAGGGGAAGTCATAAGAGCTAGGGTTTACTGTGACATCTTGGCTCCTGGAAGATCAGGTATGTGGCTTTTTTTTTTTAAGCAATTGGGGTTAAGTAACTTACTCAAGGTTACATGACCAGGTGTTTCTGGGTGGGTGCTGAAGTGACTGAGCCCGGATTCAATCCCCAGGTCATCCCGACACTGGAGCTTGTGCTCTTACTTGCTGGGCTACCTGGCCGGCCCAGGTATGTGACTTTTAAAACATCTAGGCTTTGGGCTACTAGTCCCAAGAGAAACTGCTGTCACTGCTTTTGGCCCTGTGCTTTCTCTTACACATTTCCAACTAATCATCTGCCCTGCTGTGAGATGGCTGCAAATGACCCTTGGGGGGGGGGTGAGTCCACTGGCTGGGGCTCCTCCTCACTCCCTGTAGTCTGCTTTCATGTCTGCACTGGAGCAGTCCCCACATGCTCCATGCTCCCCCTGTCCAGACCTATGTGTTCACTTTCCTGGGCTGGGAATCTACCATGCTCCATCTCCCAATAGGTTCTGTCACTCTAAAATCAATTCAGATTTATTTTTTAAAGTTTAGTGATGGAATTCATTGAGCAGATTATAAAATTCCTTCTTCCATTTTGCCATCTTGGCTCCCCATATCTCCTATTTCTTAGAATTTAGTACTATCCTATGTTATATTATATTCTTGTAAAATGATTTCTCTGGCAATCTTTTTCCATCTATTGATTATAATTTTTATTCTTCCAATTTTTGCCATTATAAAATTGTACTTATCAATATTTTTTTTGGATTTAATCCCTATATTTTCTTTTTTTGTCTAATTCTAGAAGATTTGTGCCAAAGCATCTACCTTTTCTTTTATATTTCATCCATCTTTTCAGCATTACTACATTTTTTTCCAGAACTGATAAGCTAGTCCAGAGTTAAGGACATCCTCTAAAATTGTTATTTCATTTTCCCCAGTACTTTTAAATTTGATTGGAATGATCTATTCCCTTGTTTCTTTGGAAATGTCTGAAAAATTGTTCCTTTCAGTTAAAATGATATATTTGTACAATTGGAGAAAAGAAGTCACCTTGCTTTGCCTCAGTCCCTTTCCATAATCTCTTCTAAACTTAAAATCACTCCATTTGGGATAGTAGCAATAAGGATGAACTCTTCCTTTCACCCTCCTTTTTGAATACTTGGTTGCCATAATATTAGTATGAATCTAGGAGATGACCTGAGTTTCAACTCAACCTTAAATATTCACCATCTCTGTGAACTTAAACAATTCACTTGACCGCTTTAGACTTTTGTGTCATCTGCAAAATGTGGATAAAATAATACCTACCACAATGGATGGAGCACTGAGTTTAGAATCAGGAAGGCTCATATAAGACACTTACTAGCTGTGTAACCCTGGACAAGTCACTCAAACCTGTCAAATTCACTTTCTCATCTATAAAATGGGATAGAGAAGTAAAAGGAAAATCTGCCAAAATTTGTCAAAACGAAACAAAACAACCCAACAAACCATCAAACAAATAAATATAAAAAAGAACAGTTACTGTTGGGATCATATATATTTGGAGAAAAATGAAAAGACTGAACAATAATACCTCCCAAGGTAACTGTGGAGATAAAATGAAATATTTGCAAATTTCTCAGAAAATGTTAACATATGATATAAATGCTAACCACCCTCTTCATTCTCCTCTTTAAAATAGTTGTAGCAGTAGTAGTAGTAGAAATATTAGTAGTACTAGTAATATTAGTAGTAGTAGTAGTAGTAGTAGTAGTAGTAGTAGCAGTAGTATTAATAATTAGCTTTAGGGTTAGGGTAGGAGGTCAGGTTGGAGGTTTATGGTAAGAGGTACTATTATTCCTCCAAGTCTAACTATATTACTTCTACTATTAATTTATCATGATTAGGGCCCACATAAAACAATAACTACATGGAGTCAAATGTGGCCTGGAAAAAATAGATGATTTTGATAGCACTTACATTTTTAATTTTCTGCAGAATGCTTTTACTACCACTTCAGCACAAATAATTAGTTAAAGCAGGAAGCTAACAGACTGATAAATTCATTCATATCTCAACCACATTCCAGTGGAACTCCTACGTGGCAATACAATCCCTTATATCTTAGTCTAATTTCCCCTAGCTCATATACCAGCCTTTCCAGAAGTTGCCTTATATCCTGCATTCTCTATCAGTACTGGTCTTCATCCTTCTCCAGCTACTCTAGACCCTCTCTATTAAGCTCTCCTACCTGAGTACCTCCCCTCCATTTTTTGGCTCCCTTTTCTGTGTTACCTTTCCCCATTAGAATGAAAGACCTCAGTGGGAGGAACTGTCTTTATTTTGTCATCTTTTTTTTTATTCAGAGAACAGTGCCAGGAAAAAAATAACTGTTTCATGCCTTCTTAGTAACTAACAGGAATTTTTAGAGAGGCTAGATATTATAAATCTCTTGTGAAAATTGAATGAGGATAAAAAGGATTATACCTTCTTATCAGTGGCACATGGCACATACACAAAACTGACCATGTACTACAGCATAAAATCCTCACAATTCAGTGTAGAAAGGCAGAAATATTAAATGCATCATTCTCAGACCATGATGCAAAACAAACATATGCAATAAAGAGCCATGGAAAGATAGAATAAAAACTAATGGGAAACCAAACAATTTAATCCTAAAGAATGAGTGTATCAAACTAAAAATTATAGAAACAATCAGTAACTTCATTCAAGAGAATAACAATAATGAGACAACATACCACAACTTGTGAGATGCAGTAAAGCAGTTCTTAGGGGAAGTTTAATATCTCTAAATGCATACATGAATAAAATAGAGAAAATGGAAGTCAATAAATTGGTCATGCAACTGAAATAGCTAGAAAAAGAACAAATTGAAAATCCCTAATTAAATACTAAATTAGAAATGATGGGAACTTAAAGGAGAGATTAATAAAATTGAAATTAAGAAAACTATTGAATTAATAAATAAGAACAAGAGCTGGTTTCATGAAAAAAACTATAAAATTGATAAAATTTTAGTCAATATGATAAAAAAGAAGTAAACTGAATTATGAATATCAAAAATGAAAAGGGTATATCAATCTCTAATGAAGAGGAAATTAAAACAATAATTAGAAATTATTTTGCCCAATTACATGGACATAAATTTGAGAATCTTAGTGAAATGGGTGAATACTTACAAAAATATCAATTGCCCAGATAAGCTGAAGAGAATGTAAATAAATAAAGCCATCTCAGAAGAAGAAATTTATTCCAGGAATGCAAGCATGGTTCAGTATTAGGAAAACTATAAGTATAACTGATCGTATCAACAACAAAACTAGCAGAAGCCATATAATTATCTCGATAGATGCAGAAAAGGCTTTTGACCACATACAACTATCATTTCTATTAAAAACAAAAGGAAGTATTAGAATAAATGGAGTCTTCCTTAAAATAATGAGGAGCATCTATATAAAAACATTAGCAAGTATAATACGTAGTAGGGATAAGTTAGAAGCATTTCCAATAACATGAGGGTAAAAAAAGGATGTCCACTATCACTCCTCTTATTCAGTTTGGTACTAAAAATATTAGCAGTAGCAATAAGAGACAGAAAAGTAATACACACACACACACACACATACATACATAAATACATACATATCCGCTCTTCTTGTGGTGGCAAAGAATTGGAAATCAAGGGGATGCCCATCAACTGGGGAATGTCTAAACAACTCATGGTGTGTGAATATAATGGAATACTATTTTTCCATCTATAAGAAATGAGGAGAATACAGACTTCATAATAACTTGGAGAGACTTACATAAACTTATGTTGAGTGAGAAGAACAGAACCAGGAGAAATTTGTATACAATAACAAACACAATGTATGTGTGATGACTGACTTGATACACTGGACCCTTCTCAGCAATGCAAGGCTATAAGAAAACTTCAAACGACTCATAATGGAAAGAGATGTCAACATCCAGAGATAGAAATAGAGTTTGAATGCAGATTGAAGCAAACTACCTGCTTTTGTTTTGGTTTTATCTCTGTTTCCCATTGTTTATTCCATTGGTTATAACCACACTTTACAACCTCGAATAATATTTAATATGAAAGTATTTGACTGGATGCCACCATAGGAGACAGGGGGTGGAGACATGATGGCAGAATAGAAGCATGAATTTGTTGAGATTCCACCCAAACCACCTCCAATATCTGTAAAATATGACTCTAAACAAATTTTAGAGCTACAGAACCTACAAAGTGATTGAGAGACATAAATCTCCTGATGAAGGCAGCCTGCAAAGCTGAAAGGTCTATTGCACTGGACTGGGAATGTAGCACTGTCCCATGTGAGCTCTGCTGGCCCAGACCTGGAGTGACACATCCAGCTTCCCAGACTGGCCATAGCAGACTTCAGGAGAGTGAATCACCAGCAGCTGTAGTTGTTTACAGAATTCTCCACTCATAAACTCCAAAGAGAAAGTAAAAGGTCAGTGGAGATCCATGTTGATCCAGGGTGAGAGTAGAGCACTTTCTGATCCTGTCCCTTGGGCAAGAGGTAGAAACTGCATGGGGCTCCAGTTGCTGTAGTTTAACTAGCAATGGAGCTCCTTGCCTGCAGATCATGGGGGACAAAGAGACCTATCAGAGAGTAATCAATCTTGCTTTGACCTGCTTGGATCTGGTTTGCTGTCTTGGGCTGAGGTCATGGGGTGAGAAACGCCAGTGTGCCAAAGATTGTGGTGGCTGTACACAGAGCAACCTCCTCAGAACTCTGACAACATTTGCAAAAACCCCAGAGATTTGGGACAAAGCTCTCTCCACTCCAGAAACAAAGTCCTCCCATGGCAAAGAACTCAAAAGTAAAGACATTGGCTGGCAAGGTGAGCAAGCAGAGGAAGCACAACTAGACCACAGAATCCTTTTTTGGGGACAAAAGGATCAAAACATTGAACCAGAAGAAGTCAACAAAGTCAAACCTCCTGCATCAAAGCTTACAAGAAAAATATGAATTGGTTACAGGCCATGGGGGAGCTCAAGAAATAGTTTCAAAATGAAGTAAGAGAAGTGAAGCAAAAATTGGGAAGAGAAATTAGAATGATACAAGAATATGATGAAGTGCAAGTCAACAGCCTGCTAAAGGAGACGCCAAAACCACTGAAGAATATAACACCTTAAAAATAGACGAACGTAAATGGCAAAGGAGGCCCAAAAAGCCAATGAGGAGAAATGTGCCTTAAAAAGCTGAATTTGTCAGATGGAAAAGGAATTTCAAAAAGTCACTGAAGAGAATAATTCCTTCAAAATTAGATTAGAGCAAGTGGAAACTAATGACTTTAGGAGAAATCAAGACACTGTGAAACAGATCCAAATAAATGGAAAAAAAATAGAAGACAATGTGAAATATCTCATTGTTAGAACTACTGACCTGGGAAATGTGTATGTGTGTTTGTATACACACACATACATATATATGTATATGTGTATGTATATATGCGTGTATGTATGTGTGTATAAGAGGGTGTGTGTATATAAATATAAAAGTTAATGTGTTTTTATGTGTGTACATGCATACATAGATAGAGGGCACAAGATCACTTGAATATGAAGGGATGATATCTAAAAAATAAAACTAAGAGGTGATAGAGGAATATACCAGGAGAAGGAGAATGGGCAAAATAGAATAGAATAAATTATCTCAAATAAAAGAGGCAAAAGAAAACTTACAATGGAGGGGAAGAGCAAGAAAGTGAAAGGGAACGGGCTTGAATTTGGCTTAAAGAGAGAATAACATACACACTCATTTGTGAACGTACAGGAATATAGGGGGAAATGGGATAAGGGGGATGATAGAAGGGAAGTCAGATTGAGGGAGTGAGTAGTTAGAGGCAGACACTTTTGGAAAGCGACAGGGTCAAAGGAGAAAATAGAATGAGGGGTGGGATATGATAAAGGGAAATATAGTTAGTCTTTCAAAATATAACTACTATGGAAATGTTTTGTGTAACTGCAATGTAAACCTGTATTGAATTGCTTATCTTCCCAGTGGGGTTTGTGAGGAGGAAAAAAGGGAAAGAATCTGGAAATCTAAGTTTTAAAAACAAATGTTGGGGCCACTAGGTGGCTCAGTGAGTAAAAGCACCAGTCCAGAATCAAGAGGACCTGAGTTCAGTTCTGGTCTCAGACACTTAACACCTACACCCACACCCACATCCAAAAACAAACAAAAAAAAAAACTAGGCATGTAACCTTGGGCAAGTTACTTAACCACAGTTGCACTCCAAAAGGCAAAACCAAAACCAAAAACAAAAACATGTTAAATAAAAACTTTTTTTACATGCAACTGGGAAATAGGACATACAGGCAGTAGGGTGTGGAAATCCGTCTTGCCCTACTAGAAAGTTAGAATGGGTATGGGAGAGGATATAAGAGAGAGCAGATTGTGGGAAGTGGTATTCAGTAGACTCAGTATTTTGGGGTGGGTTAGGGGAAAGACAGGGAAATATTTTTAACTCCAATTCTTATGGAAATGAATTTTGAAAACTAAATATAAACAAAAAAAAAAAACAGAATGCAAAAGAAGACATAAAAGGGACCTTAGAGATCATCCTTCTATCATAAGCTTTTTCTCATGCTATACATGATAATAGTTGGGCACACACAGATGGGATGTTCAAAGAGAAGTTCCATAGGGTATAAACAGTAGAGTTTGATTTTATTCCTAGGTTCTCTGACTCCAAATCTTGAAGTATTTTTGGTATATTACTGTAAAGGAGGGAAAATTTTGGGGCTTGTCTTTGTGGGCATTTTGAATACATTGACAAAAGGGAGCTTTAGCATCATCCCTACAGACTTTCTTATGCGATTCTTTGGTGGCAAATGGACTTCTCCAGTGGGGACAATATTTTGTTGTATTAGCTAGCGTTCCCTCTGCCATTGGGACATTTGCATAATCTTCTATAAAACCAGTAGGGATTGATTGGTTTTTTTTTTTTTACTATTATTTCGTGGGTTCTACTACATTTTACCCAATTGCTCGCTTTGGTGATGTAACCACCAATTAGCAAGAGGAAATTATGAGCTAATTTTTTTTTTTGTCTCTCACCACTACCAACTTTACGTGTCTCAGCTGTTTTTCCCCCCACCTCACACTGAAAAAGTAAACTCACTATCATGCTGATTAAATCAGCAGTCATTGGAGACAAATCTTCAATGGGACACAATTTAAATAATGCAATAGTATTTAATGTTATTTTTATCCAGAAGATAATTATTGGATGCCCCTGACATTATCCCTTCATCACAAGATGAACATTGCTTTAACTTCTTGACTGGCTGGAAAGAAGTTCCTTATGAAGCTAAACTATTATTTATTTAAAAGTCCATTGAACAGTGTTTAAATTATTTCTCAAACTCTTGATATTCTTTTTTGCTTTTCCTAGTCTCCAAGTGTTATAAGATAATTGCAAACTTTCTGCAAGGCAGGAGGTGGTACTTTAATGAGATATTTGGGTTTCTATAGCAGCCACTTCAATTCATCTGGAGTAGTGCCTTGTTTTATCCAGTCCTACAAAAGGTAAGTTGGTCAGAAAAGCAAGAGAAAAAACACATCTTCCAATTGAACATCCTACCAGGTTAGGAACAGAAGTTCTAGGAAATCAAGTGATTTTTCTAAAGAATAAAAGGTAGGAAGTAAAGTAGACGGGATTCTGAATTCTAAAACAGTATAAAACATAACGACCAATGTTATGCAAATAGAGGAAGTAGGAATCCTATGGAGAAACTAATCCATGATTTATGGCAAGTTATGATCAAAGAGATAGAAAAAAATACCACTCACTCATATGGAAGGAGATCAGTCTCTCCATGAGCATATAGCTGAGGAGAATTCAATTCTGACCTCGTGGATACAGAGAGTTTGATAAACAGACCTCCAGGTCACCATGCAATTGACTGCTTCCCAATGTAGTTTTATAATTTTCCTTCTATGGATTTTTCTGTATGTTTTTTAGTTAAAAGAGGTTTCTAGCCAACAGGAAAATAAAAATAATATTAAAGAAAGGAACATCAACCAGTACAAAGGAATTACTAAATGGTTCCATTGAAAAACTGATGGATCAAGGGTCTTTCATGTCTGATTGAAAATGACGTGTCTCTTCAAGTGATATTTCATAGTATCATCAATTTTGTGACTGAAATATATTTAGAGCACCTATTTTGTGTCTTCATATATTACAGGTGAGGACATTGAAGTCTAAATTGGCTAAATAGCATTCCTCACAATGCCAGATGTAAGCTTGAAAATGGGAAGTAAGAATTTTTTTATTCCAAATACAGCATGAATTTCTATTTACCACATTGACTACACAATCTTTCAGAGATTGTCATAGAGGTAAAGCAGGTCAGATAATCTGTAGTTCAACTTCATGAAATATGGAAAGCATTTAAAGCATTTTTGAGTCTGCTGAGGAGCAGAAGTTTGAAAAGAGTGTTTATCTAGTTCCTATCAAATTTAGCGAAGGTTTTGACAAATTATCTCATTTTATTCTTCTGGAGAAAATCAAAGGTAAAACAGTCAGAAGCATCCATGAGTGGTTGGGTAGTGGTAATCAAGACATGTTCTTAATTCTTCAGTGTCATCATGGAAATATAAACTCAGTGGGCTTCTCCTGGGTTCTGTGTTTTGAGCTACACTATTTTGCAAATTTATCATGATTCAGATAAAGTACAGATGGAAAGGTTATCTAATATTCAGATGATATTAAGTTTGGAATAGTTAGAGGATTACAGAGTGAGAATTCAAGTTATCTAGACAGTCTAGAGCAATGGCTTGAATTTAAAAAGATCAAATTCTATAGGGCTAAATATAAAGTCTTGTCTTTGGGTGATATTAAACTATGGTAAACTCAACTTTAAAAATGCATTAAGAAATAGGCAAAGTTAGATGTATAGTTTGTGTTTTAAAAAACTAGGAATTTTAATTATATAGTTTGTGTTTTAAAAAGCTAGGAATTTTAATTATTGCAAGCTCAAAATGGCAACCATATAGCATACCCATTAGTATAAAATAAGCTTATAAAATCTTGAGATGCCTCAAGGGAAATTTGGCCTCCAAGAATAGGCAGGTAATAGTCCCACTACATTTTGACCTTGTCAGAACTCATCTGTACTGTTGTGTTTGGCTTTAGACAGTATTAATTTAAGGAACACTTTCGTCAAATTATAATGTAATCATAGTAGTAGAAGAAGGATGATGAGTGAGTGCTTATGGGAGTAGCGACAGTACTATGGTACTAGTACTTATGGAAGTCAGAGCAGTCATTGTCTTAGTAATAGCAATGATGGTGATGGTGGAGATGGTGGTAGAGAAGGACAGGAAGGAGGAGCAAGAAGAAGAGAATAGGAAGAGTGAAAGAGACAGAGAAGTAGGAAGAGGAAGAAATGGAGCAAAAGGAGGGGAGGGGGGAGTAGAAGCTCTCATCGTTCTACATGCAGAGACTGGATTGGCCAGATATGAAATCGTGAGGATTCTTTCAGAATCAAATGTACACATTTGAATTTTGGGAAGTTGAGGTCCTTCCTCCTCTGAACTTAAAAGATTCTTTTGATTTACTGCTGCTCTCTCTCTCTCTAAGATTCCATAGTTTTCATCAAGGCACAGGATAAGATACAATCTCCCATATTCTACTTCTCCAGATTCACAACGTTGTTAATGTTTGTACCTTTTGAAATTTATTTTTAGGTAACTTTGTATCTCTTACATTTATTCACTTATATATATTTTGTACAGAAATCTCGAGTGATTTGCATACCTTTGTGCTCTTATTTAGAGTTACAGTCAGAACTGTCAGCAGATCAAATGAATGAATACAATAAATATTAATTTTGAGATTTGAGCAATTTCATTAGAATAGTTATTCTGGTGCTAGAAATCCCTCCACCAGTCACACAGCAAAGTTTTCTAAACTTGGATAATTCCTAAGGTGTTGGTTAACACAAAGAAATTAAATGACTCGCCTGGTATCTCTTAACTACTAAGAATGAGAGTTAGGATAGAACTTTTAGTCTTTCTCACTTAAAGTCCAGCATTATTACATTGCTTCTGAAATAATCTCTAATTCATTCATAAAACATTTATTTAGAACTTAAGTATGCTCAGTGAGTAAGAGCACCGGCTCCAGTGTCAGGATGACCTGGAGATCAAATCTGGGCTCAGATACTTAGCACAACACCCAGAAATAACTGGCTGTGTAACCTTGAGCAAGTTATTTAACTCTGATTGCTTAAAAAAAAAGAACTTAAGTATGAAGCATGTTGATAGAAATTGAATGTATAAATTTACATATGAAATAGTCTTTACCTTAAAGAAAACCTCCCCTACCAGTTTTTGGCATTACATCATATAATAAATGGACCAGCCAAAATGATTCATATGTCCTTCTTTTTCTATTTATCTCTTGGGGAAACAATTTAAAGGAATAAGAAAGAAAATCAAGGAAGTAGAGTTACTTCCAAAAAATAAAAGTTATAGATGATCTTGAAAGGGATGGGAAATCAGAAAGTAGGAGTATCAGAACAGACTTCTTAGAATGAGTAACCCAAGTGAAATTTTGAAGGAAGTTAAAGGCCATAAAATGAATTGGAGAATAAATGCCTTTGAGGAATGAGGAAGTGTCAGTGCAAAACAGAATTAGAAATAGGATGTCCTGGCTGGTCATTTTGTAGGTTGAATGTGGCTTGTCAGTGGGACAGTGTGGCTGGATTATAGAGCAAATGTTTGGAAGTAATTTGTAATGCTCCTGGAAAGTAGGGTTGGGGACAGATTTTCAAGTGCTTTAAATGCTTAAAAAGGGGGTATATATTTTATCTTAGGCACAAAAGGTATTTCCTGTTTTGGTGTTCACTGAGGGTTCTGGAACAAGGCCATTGCATGCAGTGTCACTGTCATCAATTTGCCAATTAAGAGAAGAAGAACAAATTGTAGAAGGGAAATATTGGAGGCAGATCAATTAAGTGGTTGTTATTGTTTGTTTGTTTTTTTCTTTCCAGTCACCTATAATCCTTTGCTATTTTCTTGTCACAGTTTCTGAAGTGGTTTAGCATTTCCTTCTCCAGCTCATTTAAACACACGAAGACATTGGGACAAGTATGTGGAAGGACTCGTGCCAGGTCACACATTCAGTAAGGATTTGAACTGAGGAAAATGAGTGTTCCTTACTCAAAGAAGGCATACTATCGAGTGAGTCACTTAGCAGCTCCCACATTAAATTAATGTTAATAAAGTAGATGAATGATGTTAATGTTCTAAGGAGAAACTAGTGACTATTGAATAGAGAGAAAGGTTGGATACAAGATATAATGTGGTTTTGGGAGAGATAAGATTTAATAATTGATCAGTTATGGGATATTGATTGAACAATTATTTGAGGCGGTTATCCTGGGAGATTAGATGAAAGGAGATGCCATCAAAACATAATAATGAGAGAAAGGTGAGACCTTTTTGTCTGGATTGTTTCTGAGATGTCTACATGACATCTAGTTTCATATATCCAATTATAGACTTCAAAATTAAGAAACAGACCAAATCTTTTCCATATCTATTTACAGCTATCACTCGGTCTATCTATCTGTCTATCTAAATAAATATTTTCTATCTATTTATCCATCTATCTATCTACCTATATATCATCTATCTATATATTTGTATAATTAGATCTATATATAAATATATGCACATTTTACATATATATGTGTGTATTTATGTGTATATATGTTATATGCATATTTTTTCAGGAGTAATCTATACATAGAGGATAATTTAACTTTTGGAATCTAATAATGTTGCTGAGAATGAGTATAAAGAAAAGAGGAAAAATGTATAAATAAGATACCCTTTGGTGGTATCAAAAGTTAGGGTGTAGTATATTAATTATGTTTAAAAAAAAGGAGCCTCAGGAATTTCCAGACAATAAGAAATAGAATACAGAGAACAATATCACCAAAGCACAAGGGAGAGAGGATGTCCATGAGTCAGGCCCATCATCAAAAGGCAGAGAGAGTTCTGTATTATGTAAATTAAGTTATGAAATGTGTATTAATTTAAGAGTCACATAAAATATAAGCTAAGCATTATGAAAACTGAAAAAGACCTCTAATTTAGAGAACATTTGTCACTCAGAAATTGCGGGTTGAGATGACTGAGCTGGTCAAAACTCAGATTAGATTAGGTGGTGATGTGAGAGGAGAAAAAAAAATCAGACAGCAAAAAAAACACAATTTGGACTTTGGTTTTCTGATTAGAGGAAGGAAAAAATAAAGATTAATAAATCATGGGCCATGAAAGAGTCAAATGAAGATATTTTTAAACTATTAAAAGAGACTTGTAAATGGATATAGATTACTGAAAATAAACATAAAAAGTTAATTGCCATTTCAAGCTTCTCTAAGATATCAAAGGCATTGAGATCAATGTACAGGTAGAGAGATATTGTCCGTGATGAGTAAAAATTCCAAGATTTCCTAGAAATGAGAGGAAAGAAGGAGACAGTAAAGACTGATATTGAGTAGATTACTTCTTTAAAAAAATTCTCTCAATAAAGTGAATTCATATTCTGAGAGAGATGGAGTATTAATTTTAGAGGTGTATGGCTGCTACATGGTATAGTGGATGAAATATTGACCCAAGAGTCCAGAAATCTTGCTTTTATTCCTCAAATAAGTACCAGTTACATAATCCCCAACAAATTATTTAAATTATTTTGATTCCAGTTTCCTAATCTTTATACTTACTAGAATCCCAAGAGGTAACATATGCACAGTGCATTACAACCACAAAATCACTACCTAAATATTTTCTATTTTTTTATTAAGCAATTGGGGTTAAATAACTTGCTCAAGGTTACACGGTCAGTTATTTCTGGGTGTGGTGCTGAGTATGTGAGCCTGGATTTGATCCAGGTCATCCCAACACTGGAGCCAGTGCTCTTACTCACTGAGCCACCTGGCCGCCCCTAAGCAATTGGGGTTAAGTAACTTGCTCAAGGTTACATGGTCAGGTGTTTCTGGGTGGGTGCTAAGTGTCTGAGCCCGAGATTCCATCTCCAGGTCAGTCCGACACTGGAGCTGGTGCTCTTACTCGCTGTGCTACCTGGCCGCCCAATATTTTCTATTTTTTTAATCAGAAAAAGACAAATACATCAGAATAATTCCATGAC
The DNA here is from genome assembly GCF_028583685.1 of Petaurus breviceps papuanus. Classification (NCBI taxonomy): domain Eukaryota; kingdom Metazoa; phylum Chordata; class Mammalia; order Diprotodontia; family Petauridae; genus Petaurus; species Petaurus breviceps. The sequence continues at coordinate 39,686,390 of NW_027185804.1, forward strand.
TGAATACATTTCATTTAGGAAAGTGTAGCTAAAATAAACAACTTTTAACAGAGAGAATTCAAATATGTTAAATAACATGTATGCAGTTAACCAAGTGCCTTCTTCCAGCCTTTTAAAATAATATATGTATAAGACATCAAAAAAATAGGTGGTTGATTTGATTGTGATGAGACATTGTAAAGGGAATGCAAATTTCGAAGATCTTCCTAGGCTAAAGTGCACCTGAAGCCTGGGGTGGGAGGCTTGTTTTTCAGTAGATATTTTTTGATTGGCCAGTGGGTCAATAAGGTTGTTACATTCTCTGAGCCAGGAGAAGGCTATATAAGCCCTGGTGTGAGGTTTTGTTTTGGGGGCTCACTTTGAGAAGTGTTCTGTGATTTGTTATGGATTCTGGGAAGCCGTTGTCCAGGGCATCCCCGGCTTTGAAAAACCCAGATGTGGAAACCCAGATGTTGACTGGGTATGGATGTAATGGTTGGACAGTTTGAAATCTGTCTACTTGATCTGTTTCTGTCTTGATAATCCTGCCTGTATACTTTGAAGTTCTGGGTGATGACCTTTTTCCCCTGAACAAGGTAAATGATATATGGTTTGACTGATTAAAGTAAGCTTGTTAACCCATTTTGAGTTGCTTTCCTTTAACAAAGCAGATCCAAGAACCTGTATGGGCAGCCACCCTGAGGACGCTTGGGGTGCTTGCTGCTACAGACATGGATTTCAATTTGATTGGAACAGAAATGATTCCACCACAGAAGACTGGAACAATGATTAAATAAAGGGTTAGAATTGGAAGGGAGGAAATAAGATTTTATATGAGGAAATAAATGAACAGAATAAGGATGGAAGGAATGATGGGAGAGATGTAGGAATGAAATACTAAAGGAGTAGAAGAAGTAGAGAAGGAAGAAAGGTAAGAAATGGAGAGGGAGGAAGGAAGGATTGAAGGAAAAAGGAAGGGCAAAATGAAGGATGGAACAAAAGAAGGAAGGAGGAAAGAAGGAAGAAAGGAAGGAAGAAGGAAGGAAGGAAGGAATAGGAAGGAAGGAAGGCAGGAAGGAAGGAAGAAAGGAAGGAAGAAGGAGAGGCAGAAACAGATGTGGTAGAGGACAGGAGGTAATGAGGAGGCAAGGGGTAAAGGAAACAGACAGGCATACAAGTTTAAAAAGGTGTATAACATATGCTAAAGGAGCATTACTACTATTGACTTTTCTTCTATGGTCTCAAATCAATTTCTTTACATTCTACAAGAAGACAAAATACCCATATATATATATATATATATATATATATGTGTGTGTGTGTGTGTGTGTGTGCATGCAAGATTAAATAGATTGCATCCTAGTGGCATATGAGTGGATGTATGTATGTGTAAATGTGTATGTATTTGTGTTAATGTAAATAAAATATGTAATAATGGAATAACATTATATGGGAAACATACGTAAATATACAGGCCTACTTAAGGCTGTCTTCTCCTGCCCTGTAACAAGTTCATTATATATATGTATGTAATATTCATATATTATCTATTAAATACTAAATTGTCTATATAAAAATGTAAGTAATTTTGTGTATAGACATAAAAATTGGTTTCAAGGGAGGATGGAAAGGCCTTTTATACAGTTTGGAACTTGAGCTGTCTAGAAGCTAGGAAAACTAAAAACGGAGGTGAAGAAAGCAAAAATTCATATGGGAAGGACCACCACTTTAAAGATCCAGAATTAGAAAAAGGAATAGCATGATGGTATATTTGAAAAAATTGCTAGGAGAGCATTATAAGTGAGTAGCAAAGTGAATGGAAGGGATTAGAAGAATAGAAAGGCAAGGTCAAAGTTAAGAAAGTATTTAAATGTTGATTGGAATAATTTATATTTGATCTTAAAAGAAAATGGGAAGAATAAAAGTGATTTGCGCATTGTGTGTAGTTGTATGGAACATAGGGAGTACTACATTTTATCTGATTAGACTGGCACTTTGGGAAGAGCAATTTGGCAGCAGAGTGGTGCATGATGGGTAGTAGGGAGAGAAGGCTTAACCAGAAGGCTATTCTATTGGACCAAGGGAGAGGTGAGGAGGGCTGGTAGGAAGATGATGGCTACACGGGTTTAAAGAAGGAAAGTTATATGGTAGCTGATAAACTGAGTGAGATGATTTTGAGTAAGGGATTGAGAAAGACAACAAGGTTGAGAGCTTAAGTGACTGAGAAAATGGGGTAAAAATGAAGTGGAGATGAGTGGAACATTTGTAATAGAAAGATAATACATCTTGAGGCTATAACTTTCCCTGATTTTATATTTCAGTCTAGTCATGTGGAATAATGAAATTCCTTGATGTACCATTGAAAGTTTGCATTTTTTGATCACCCTGATGATCTTAGCATCTGGTAACCTGAACTTTACTCCTAAGATATGGCTAGCTAATTGTGTGGTCTTGAATGATACCCTTGCCTCTAACCACTTTAATTTGCTCATCTCTAAAATAATATAGCTGACTGAGATGATGTCCAATGGCTCTTTGACACTAAATCTAGGATTTTATGCTAAAATGAGCGCTGACCATCTCTGAGTTAGCGTTAAATTAATATCATATGTAATTGAGTATTAGCAGTTTTTTGGGAAGCAATTCCTTATGTTTTTTCCTCTGCAGAAATGGAACCAACCTTAATTAAAACTGAAATATATGCTAAGGACATGATTATTTCCTTTTTTTCTGAGTAACGTTCGTGAGAAGACCTCCTGTCTTCCACTGTCCAGCATGGTATAATGATTAAAATTCACCTTGGAGCCAGGATTATTTTGTTTGAATTCTGCCTCTGACATTCACCAACTGTGTGACCAAGACTTAATCACTTAACTTATCTGGGTCTCAGCTTTCTCATCTGTTAAATGGGAATGATGTCTATAGTACTTACCCCATCGATTACTGTGAAGTTTAAAATCGGTATTGCTGGCAAGATATTTTCTCAAGTTTAAAGTATGAAATCTTGCTTTTATCACTCATACTCATTGAACTTTTTTCTTTCTTTTTGACCAGACATGATTCCACTGGATTCAAGGAGCTCCTAGTAAGGAAGATACCACTACCAATATAGTTGATCCAGTGATTTGCAACTTCTGGACTTAAAAGTGATAACCTAGGTAATTGTAGGATAAGAGATTTGTTCAGTGTCATAATAGAGAGAAGGAGGGGAGGAAAGAAGTTTTCCTGGTTCGAAGATTTTTATTCTACCTGCTCCCTTATTTCAGTAAAGCTTTCTACCAACTTTTCCCATTTGACTTGAATCATTGACCTTTTTCTAAAATTTCATCTAAAATATGAACATGCAGTTGCAAACTAACTAGGAGCTATATTAGTTTGTTGAATAGTAATCGCTGATAAACATGATATTGACCCATTTCTCTCTTCCTTGGTTTCCATACACACAAGTTATATGAAAAGAATTTACGATGACCAGGTATTTCTAATATGAAAGGGAAATGAATCACATTCCTTAGCACTGAGGTTTTTGTATCACTTCCTTTCCACTATACAAATTTATTCCTAACAGTACAAGCAGTTTCATGCAGAAGACTCATAATTAATTCTATTTGAAATTAGGATTTTTCAGTGAGTTAGAGAAAAGTTCCCAATAAGGGACGGCATGAAGAAAAATGGATGGAACCAGTAAGACTATGCGAAAATCAGGAAGTTCTCAAAGGATTAACCAAAATGGAGAACAAAAGCAATGTAACTGAATTCGTTCTGCTAGGCCTCACACAAAGTCCAGAGCTTCGAAAAACTTTCTTCGTCATTTTTTTGATCATATATATTATCACAATTGTTGGAAACATGCTCATTGTCTTAACAGTGACAGCCAGCCAGACTTTGACATCACCCATGTACTTTTTTCTAACCTTCTTGTCCATTGTGGACGCTACCTACTCTTCAGTTGTTGCCCCTAAAATGGTTGTGGATTTACTCCATGAGAAGACCATCATCTCTCTGAAAGGCTGTCTGACTCAGCTCTTTCTAGATCACTTTTTTGGTGGTGCTGAAATGATTCTCCTTGTGGTCATGGCTTATGATCGCTATGTGGCCATCTGTAAACCCCTGCACTATATGATCATCATGAATCCTCGTGTATGCCAGCTCCTGGTGGCAGCAGCCTGGGTAGGAGGCTCCATACATGCCACCATACAACTTGTCTTCATGGCAAATCTTCCCTTCTGTGGCATTAATGTTATCGATCACTTTGTGTGTGACTTGTTCCCATTGCTGAAACTAGCCTGCATGGACACCCAAGTTCTTGGCATTTTAGTCATTGCTAATAGTGGAATAATGTGCCTGTCAATCTTTCTCTTATTAATTGCCTCCTATGTAGTTATCCTCTCTTCCTTGAATGTGGGTAGTTCAGAAGGAAGGAGAAAAGCCCTTTCTACCTGTAGCTCTCACTTCACTGTGGTGGTCTTGTTTTTTGTTCCTTGTATATTCTTGTATGTGAGACCAGTAGTCACTTTTCTGATAGACAAAGCTGTAGCTGTATGTGTTACTTTGGTTACTCCGATGTTAAACCCCTTAATCTATACCCTGAGAAATACAGAGGTTAAAAATGCCATGAAGAAACTCTGGATCAAATGAATGCCTTTGACTCTTCAGGAAGTTAGTTTAATAAGCAAAAATAATTTAAATGCAGCTGAAGGATTCATATGTTTTGGTGCATTAGTATTTTAATCAGTGCACATATTTTTTTTTTCAGTAGCAAAGATCATAGATATATATATATTTTTAAGATCACATACCTTTAATAAATCTGTACCCTGATTTTATTCAGGCTACATTTTATTTTTTCAAATCTTTGTGAGAGGTTATAACTGGCATACTAAAATCATGCCACATTCAAACATTAACTGAGTCTGAAAGCTTGTAGAATATTCCATAACCATAGTCTTCCATTTTAACAATGATGTTACTTAATGTTGTAAAAGTCCATTATGGTTTGCAAAATGTTTTAGATACAGTTTCTCTAGTACTTTATAAATACTAGCTCATTTTGTCCTCAAAACATCCCTCAGAGATAAGTGCTCTTATCATTCTTTTTTTATATTCAAGGAAATTTAGGCAGTTACCGTATATAGCTGACTCCCATAGGGTTCCACAGACAGCTCTTGTCTCATTAAAAAAGGATATTTTTCTTATTTAAATCCAATAATCTAACTTTTGTACCACTCACTTATCTCCCATTATGCTTCTACAGAGAAGGGAGAAAAATATATATCAGTGTATTCTTTCTGCAATTAGACTTAGGTATAACAATCATATATTGATCAACTTCTTTTTTTCACTTAAAAAAATATCACCTTTCTGTAATATTGTCAATGTGATTGTAAATATATTTTCTTGTTTTCTTCTTTTATTAGTGTTCATGTTATTGTCTAAATTCTTCATATATCCTATTTCTTAGGTTACAGTACTATCCCATGTTATGTTATATTTTTGTAATGTGATTTCTGTAGCAATTTTTCCATTACATGTATGTATTTTTTTCTTCCAATTCTTTTCCATTATAAAAGTGTACTTTTGAATATTATTTATTTATTTTTTTATTTAATCCCAATATTTTATTTTTGCACATGTCTAATTGTAGAAGATTTGTGCCAAAGCATCTTCATTTTATTTTATATTTCATCCATTTTTAAAAATAATTAATCCAATTATTTTTATAGTGAATGGACCAGATCACAGTTTTTCCCACAATACATTATAGCATCTGTCTTTAAGTACATCCTCCAAAATTGACACTTCATTTTCCCCCAATATTTTTCAATTTTTTAAGAATGATCTATTACCTTTTTTCATTGGACATATTTCATGAATTATAACATTGGGCCAAAATGATATGTTTTTATCATTGGATAATCGTAGTTACCTTGCTCTCCCTCATTTCCTTTCCATATTCTCTTCTAAACTTAAATATAATCGATTGATTTGGGACTGTAGTAAGAAGAATTAAGTCTTCCCTTTACCCTCATTTTCAAATTTTTAGCTGCTAAAATATTAGTATGAATCTATGAGATGACTTGATTTTCAATTCATCCTCAGATACTCACTATCTCTGTGATCTTGGACAATTCACTTAACTCTTTCAAGTTTTTGTTTCATCTACACAATGGGGATGAAATAATACCTAATACAATGGATGGAACACTAGGTATAGAATCAGTAAAACTCATATAAGACAATTACTACCTGTGTAACCCTGGGCAAGTCACTCAAATTTGTTTACCTCATTTTCTTCATTTTAGAGATAAAATGGGCTGGAGAAGTAAATGGCAAATCACTGCTGATTTTTGTAAAATAACAACACAACAACAAACTATCAAACAAATAAAGAAAACAAACAAACAAACAAAAAAAGAACAGATCTTGTTGGGATCATGAATATTTAGAGACAAATAGCATAACTGAACAATAATACCTCCCAAAGTAACTGTGCAGATAAAGTAAAATATTTGAAAAGTTCTCAGAAAGTGTGAAAATATTATTTAAATTTAACCACATGCTTCCTTCACCTCTTTAAAATAGTTATAGTAGTAGTAGTCATTGTAGTCCTGGTAGTAGTAGTAATTGTAAGAGTAGGAGCGGTACTAGTAGTACTATTACAAATACTAAGTAGCATTAATAATATAAGTTTAGGGTTAGAGTAGGAGGTCAGATTGGAAGGTTAGGGTGAGAGGTACTACTATTCCTCTGAGTATAACTATATTACTTCTACTATTAATTTGTTATGACTAGGTCCCACATAAAACAAAAAATATATGAAGTCAAATGTGGCTTTGGAAAAAAAATAGATGATGTTAATAGCACTTACATTTGTACATCTCTGTAGAATGCATTTGTCACATATTTAGCACAAATAATTAGTTAAAGCAGGAAGCTACCATATTTGCAAATTCTTTCTCATCTCAACCACATTCCAGAGGAACTCCTAAGTTGCCATACCATCCCCTATATCCTAGTCTACTTTCCCCTAGCACATTCATGAGCACACAGCCTTTCCAGAAGTTGCCTTATATCCTGGACTCTCTATTAGTACTGGTCTTTATCCTTCTCCAGGCTACTTTAGACTTTTTCTACTAAGCTCTCCTACCTGGATACCTTCCTCCATTTTTCAGCTCCCTTTTATGTTACCTTATCCCATTAGAAAGAAAACCCTCATTGATAGGAATTGTCTTTTTTTTTGTCCTTCTATTTGTATTCAGAGAACAGTGCCTGAACAGATGAAGTGCTTGATGCCTTCTTAACAACTGGCAGGCTGGTTGGCATGCTGGGATTTTCAGATCTTTGTCATAGACAGTCTAAATTTAAACTTTCCATGCCCAGACAAAACTGTAGTCCCTGAAATGTATTTGGACTCCAATAAAGGCTTGCAAAGTTATGGTGTGATTTGTCTCCCTATTTTAGTAGGTTCCACAGGTGATGAGAAAGCTTTTACTCAGACACTGTGCTGGCAGTCGCCCTGGGGATGCTGGTGTTCTTGCTGCAACAATGGTCCATGCTGCCCAAGCCAAATCTGCCCTGATGTTTTAGTACCAGAGGGCAAAATAGAGGTTGAAAGAATGCACCAATCACCTCCTAAAAATGATGCCAAAAAGAAAACCCCTAGGAATAGTATAGCCAGGTAAATAGTAAGCCAGGTTCCAGAATTCCCAAATCAAGGAGAAAGTATTACAAGTAACCAGGAGGAAAGAATTTGAATATTGTGGAAACACAATTAGTATAAAACAGGATCTGGCAACTTCTACAATGAGGGATAGAAGGGCTTGGAATATGATATTATGGAGGTCAAAGGAGCTGGGATTAAAACCAAGAATCACCTCCCCAGCAAAACTGAGTATCATGTTTCAATGGAAAATATAGTCATTGAATGGAATCGAGGACTTTTAAACATTTTTGATGAAAAAACCAGAGTTGAATAGAAGATTTGTAATTCAAATACAGGAAGCAAGAGAAGCATGAGAAGGTAAACCTGGAAAAAACAATCATAAGGAGCTTATTGAAGTTGAAATATTTACACTCCTACATGGAAAAACAATAATTGTAACTTATGAAACTTTTCTCAGTATGAGAATAGTTGAAGGGAATAGAAATATGTATATGTATATATATATATATATATATATATATATATATATATATATATATATATATATTTGTGTGTGTGTGTGTGTGTGTGTGTGTGTGTGTATACCTACATATATGCCTGTATAAAAGGGTATATAGGTGTTTGAAAACATATGTGAGTGTTTGTATATGTTTATACAGCTTTACATAGTCAGAGGTCACAAGATCAATTGAATAGGAAGGGATGATACTTAAAAGGTGAAATTAAGAGATGAGAGAGGATTATAATGAAAGGAGATGGGGAGAGACAGAATGGGCTGAATTATTTCATATACAAGAGGCAAGGGAAAATTGTTACAATGGAGGGGAAGAACAGGAAAGTAATAGGGAAGGAGTCAACTTTACTCTCATTGAATTTGGTTTAGAGAGGGAATGGCAAAAACACTGAATAGGGTATCTCACTGTATTGGAGGGTAGGAGGGAAAGAGATAAGAGGGGGGACAATGGAAGGGAGGGAAGGCTGGGGTGGGGCAAGTTGGAATCACTCAGTTTTGAAAAGGGACATTATCAAAGTATAGAATAGAACAACTGAGGGTGGGATCAGATGAAAGGAAATATATTCAGTCTTTCAAAATATATATGCTATGAAAATGCTTTGCATAGCCACACATGTACAACCTATACTGAATTGCTTATATTTCCAGTAATGGTGGGTGACAAGGGAGGAAGGGAAAGAATCTGGAATTTTAAAAAATCAAATGTGAAAATATACATATACACACACACATATACATGTATAAATATACATACATGTGTGTAGGTATGTGTATGTATATATGTATATGTGTGTGAGTATATATATGTGTGTATATGTATATGTATATGTGTGTATATATATATAACCAGCAAAACTGAATATCATGTTTCAGGGGAAAATATGGCATCCAGGGAATAGATGACTTTCAAGCATTCTTGATCGAAAAAACTGAGTTGAATAGAAAATTAAGATGAGATGAGAGGAGACCGAAAGGGGTAAATTATCTCATATAGAAGAGGCAAGGGAAAACTGTTACAATGGAGGGAAAGAACAGGAAAGAAGAAGGGAATGGGCCAACCTTAATCTCATTGAATTTGGCTTAGTGAGGGAATGACATACACATTAAATTGGGTATCTTGCCCTCCAGGAGAGTAGGGGGAAGGGGATGAGAGGGAGGAAGACAGAGGGGAGAGCAGGTTGTGGGGACGGTGGTTAGAAGCACACGTGTTTGAAAAGGGACAGGGTCAAAGTAGAGAATAGAACAAGTAGGGGCAGTATAGGAGGGAAATATAGTTGGTCTTTCACAATATATTGACTATGGAAATGTTTTGCTTAGCTGCACATGTAAAAACTATATTCAATTGCTTATCTACCCGGTAATGGTGAGTGATGAGGGAGGAAGGGAAAAATCTGGAATTTAAAGTTTTAAAATCAAATGTTTAAAAAATATTATTATATTTTTTTACATACAACTGGGAAATAATATATAGTGTCACATACTGAGTTATTTTCCCCCAAATTGGTGTCTTTGGGTTTACCAAATAGTAGCTTACAGTAATCATTGACTGCTAAGTCTTGTGTACACAATGTATTCCATTGATCCACTACTATATTCCTCAACCAGTACCAAGTAGTTTTGATGACTGCTACTTTTTTTAATACACATGAAAATCTGGATGTCTAGGCCACCTTCTGTAGCATTTCTTTTCATTAATTGCCTCTTTATTCTGGATCTTTTTTTTTTTCTTCCGAATGAATTTTGTTACTATTTCTTTTAACTATATAAAGAAATTTTTGGTAGATTGGTATGGCACTGAATATGTAACTTAATTTAGGTAAAATTGTCATTTTCATAATATTAGCTACACTCTATCAAGAACAACTGATTTTCTTCAATTAGTTAGATCTGACATTATTTGTGTGAAAAGTGTTTTGTAGTTGTATTCATAAAATCCTGGGGGTTGTTGTGGCAGGTAGATTCCCAAATATTTTATTTTCTCTACAGTAACTTTTGTTTTTTTTTCTTTTTTTTAGTTTACATCATTCATTTCTACAATATTTTGAGTTACAAATTTTCTCCCCATTTTCCCCTGCCCAGCACCCCAAAACAGTGATCCCAACAGAATATCCCCTCCCCCAATCTGCTCTGTCCTATATCTTACCCCATCCACACTCTGACTTTCCAGTAGGGAACTGTGTGTCTCTATGCCCCAGTGCCTGTATATTTTATTTCCGAGTTACATGTAAGATGGTATTAATAATATATATATATATATATATATATATATATATATATATATACATGTTTGCCTCTATTCCTCATTTGTAAAAATGAGATAGAGAAGGAAATGACAAATCACTATAGTATCTCTGTCAGAGAGAAAGAAAAAAACATCTTCACGGAGTCATGAAGATTTGGAGACAAATGATACAACTAAAGAATAAGATTTCCCAAGGTAATTGTGAAGGTAGAAGGAAATATTCACCAAGTACTTTGAAAACCTCAAAAGACTATGTAAATGCTGGCCATTCTCTTCCTTCTCTTCCATGTATTACTATTACTACTGCTGCTTCTGCTGCTACTATTACTATTACTTATACTACTACTACTGCTGCTGCTGCTGAATCTAGGACTACCAGAGCCAGGGTCCCACTAAAACAATGCAAATATAGCCACAGACAAAATTTAGATGGTGCTAATAGCACTTATATTTTTATATATGTGGAGAATCCACTTATAGGGTATTTAGCAAAATATGACTAAAGCAGGAAGCAATTGACAAATTCTTTCACCTCTTAAGCACATCCCAGTGAAACTCTTACATGGCCATACCATGTTTAATATCCTAATCTTCTTTCCCCTAACTTCAACATCAGCATGAAGCTTTTCCAGAAGTTGCTTCATAACATCCTGGAGACTCCATCACTAATGGTCTTCATCATTCCCCCAGGCTGCTCTGCTATAGTTCTCATCTCCACTGCACTTTTCTCTATCATGCTCTCATACCTAGGCACCTCCCCTCCACTTTTCAGATTCATTTTATGTGTTGCCTTCCTTCATTAGAATGTAGGATCCTCAATGATAGGGACTGTTATTTTTCTACTTCTATTTGTATTCAGAGAAAATGGTCAGGAACAACTGAAATGCTTAATACATTCTTTATGTCTGACAGGTATGTTGTCATGCTGGCTTTTTCAGATCTTTCTCACAGACACAAGTTTAACCTTTGCATCCCTAGAAAAAAAGCGTAGTCCCAGGAATGTACTTGAACCCTCATAAAAGCTTGTCAAGTCATGGTGTGTTCTGTCTCCCTTCTTCAGCAGACTCTGAACATGATGAGAAAACTTCTACTAACAAAACCAAGGGGATAGAGAAACCTCATCCTTGTATCATTCCATTTCTTTATCAGTAAACTTTCATATTGAGAATTTGTGGTTTTTACTTTTCACTGATATAAAACCTACATTTTTTCTAATTATGATTTCCATCTATCAGTCCCAGGAGAGTCTTCTGGAAAAAAAAAATAGAATAAATTTAGCCCGTCTTATAGCTCTTCCACTTGACATACCTTCTAGTACTTAAAAAAGTCATTGTTTCTATTGTTTCCCATCCCACAACACACTGAATTATCCTTTTAAGTTCACCTTAGAGTTTTCATAGGATTGTGATAAGAGACTGGACATTGAGTCAGTAGCATACAGGTTCAAATCCTGTCTCTTTCCAATTTTTCCCTATCTCTGAGTCTCGAGCTGTTTTATTGTTTCGTTTTGCTTTGTTTTTTGCACCCATCATACGTGAATAAAATCAACCAATGAGTGCAGATCCTATCACAGTCAATAAACAATCACTTAGCACTTATTATGTGCTGGAGTCTTTCTATTTGTGTTGGTGAATTAATGACTATCTTCTGTCGATACACAGGGAAACTTTTTTTTCAGAATGACAATTTTTGAGTAGGAAAGAGAATATTACTTCAGGACTTTTTTTTCTTGTTTCATTGGATTCAATGCATTGATATAGCTAGAGATGATGGAGTCTCTTGAACTTTGAGAAGCAGTAAAGACATCTCTTTCCTGGATAGGCAGATAGGATTTGTTTTGTAAAACCTTCACTGAAAGATAAAACCATTTGGAATGATTAAAAAAAGTCTCTTGCAAACTTACTTAACTTGAAACAATGAAAAGAAACAGAGTATAAGAAGTCAAAGAAGTATGTGTGGGATGCGTGTTCATGTCGAATCAGAAATATTACAGAGTGTCTATAAAAAGTGATAACAGTTTTCCTCTAGGAATTTAAACATTCAGAGGAGAGCAGGTCAACATTAGAGTTCTTGATACTTTAATGGCCTTCTCTTTTATTGTCCTTACCCATTGCTTGGATGATACTTATTTTGTGAACAACATTTGTTTGTTAATTTGCTACTTGGTTTTCACACTTGAGTTAATTTAAAAGATGCTAAAAATGAATATCTGAAGATGTTATGTCCCTACACTCTGTATGACTTTTGGCAAAACCAAGCTCTTCTCTTATTCTCTGGGCAAAATCTGTTTCCCACTGGAAAAGTCTTTTTCCCACCAAGGAACCACAAATACTGGAGTCCATGGAGATTGTTCTAGAGTTTCCTCTGATTAATGTGTTTATAACATTACAGTCATTATCAATGGTTGTTACTGTTATTTACAATGATAAATAATATTTTGGTGGGAGCATGTTGCTGCATGGTTGTAGGAACTGTATAGGGGTTACAAGATCTTTTTATACCTTTCAAATTAGTAAACAAACCTACTCTACCTTTGTATGGGTTTGGTTGAATTGAAAGAGACAGTGTTAAGCTTCTTGTAACCTCAAATTCTAAGTTGTTGTTCAGATAAAAGTTATGGAGCTTCATAGGATAGAGAAACATAAGGGACCTTAGAGAGCAGCCTTACATCATAAACTTTTTCTCATTCTGTATATGAGAATAGTTGGGTCCACTGGGATGAGATGATCAAAAAGAAGTTCCATAGGGTATACAAAACAGAGATTGATTTTATTCCTAGGTTCTCTGGCTCCAAATTCAGAAGTATTTTTGGTACATTACTGCAAAGAAGGGAAATCTTTCGGTCTTGTCTTCTGGGTTTTATTAACACATTGACAAAATGGAACTTTAGAATCATCCCTGTGGACTTCCCTATGTGTTTCCTTGGTGGCAAATGGACTTCTCCAGTGGGGATCAGATTTTGCTGAGGTAGCTAGCATACCCTCTGCCAAGGGGACACTGCAGTTATATTCTCTAAACCAGTGGGAATTGATTTCTTTTCTCTATTATTTTGTGGGTGCTACTACATTTATTCAACTGCCTGCTTCAGTGATATAACCACCAATTAGCAAGAGGAATTTATAAGCTGATTTTTTCTCTTACCATTACCAACTTTATGTGACTCAGCTGTCACCCACCTCACACTGAAAAAGTGAACTCACTATCATGCTGATTAACTCAGCAGTAAATGGAGACCCTTCTTCAATGTGGCACCATTGCAATAATGCAACAGTAGTCAATGCTATTGTTATCCAGCAGGTAATTATTGGATGCCCCTTATATTTTCCCTTCATAACAAGATGAACATTGGTATAATTCCTGGTCTTTCTGTAAAGAAGTTCTTTATGAAGCTAAACTATGATTTATTTTAAAGTCCATTGAACAGTGTTTAAATTATTTCTCAAATTCTTTATTTTTTCCCTTGCCCCCCTTCTCCAATTGGTATAGATTATTCAAAACTTTCTGTAAAGAAGGAGGTGGGGTTTTACATCAGATATTTCAGTTTCTATAGCAGCCACTTCAATCCTTCATCTGGAGTAGTGCCCTGTTTTATCCCACAAAAGTTAAGTTGGTCATAAAAGCAAGAGGAAAAAGACATCTTCCAATTGAACATCCTCCCAGGTAAGGAACTGAAGTTCTGGGAAAGCAAGTGATTTGTTCAAAGACAAAGTACTAGGAAGTAAAATATGTGGGATTCTGAATTCTAATACAGTATAAAACATAATGTCCAATCTTACACAAAGGGACAAAGTAGGTATTCTACAAAAAAAGTATTCCATGATTTATGGCAAGTTATGATCACATAGACAGGAAAAGAAGTCCACTTATTCATTTAGAAGGAGAGCAATTTTTCCATGGCATAGAGCTTGGTAGAACTCAATTCTGACTGCTGGGTACAGAGAATTTGAGAACCAAGCCTCCAGATCATCATGCAATGGACTGATTCCCAATGTAATTTCATATTTTTACTTCTATGGATTTTTATGTATCTTAGTTATAAGAGGTTCCTCCCCAATGGGGGAAAATAATATCTAAGAAAGGAAAACCACCTAACACAAAGGATTTGCTAAAGGGTTACATTGAAAAACCCATGGATCTTGGGTCTTCCATGCCTGATTGAAAATCATGTGTCTCTTCAAGGGATATTTTATAAGATCATCAATTTTTATTGAAATATACTTAGGGCACATCTTTTTTATCTTCATATACTACAAAAAAGAATACTGAAGCCTAAAGTGGCTAAATGACTTTCCATATAATGCTACATTTACAATTTGTAAGCTTGAAAATGGGGAGTTAGCCTTTTTTTTTATTACAAATCCAGTATGAATTTCAATTTACCACATTGATAATTCAGTCTTTCAGAGACTGTCACAGAGGTAAGGAAAGTCAGATGATCTGTAGATCAGCTTCATGAAATATGGGATAAAGTTATTTTCTGTTTTCAAAGAATTGTTGAATCTATAGAGGAGCAGAAGTTTGAAAATAGGGTTTATCTAGTTCCTATCAATTTTAGCAAAGGCTTTGATAAATTGTCTCATTTTATTATTGTGGAGAATATTGGTGATAACACAGTCAGGTGGATCCATGAGTGTTTGGGTGGTGGTAACCAAGACATGTTCTTAATTCTTCAATGTAATCATGGAAATATAAGCCCAGTGAGCTTCTCCAGGATTCTGTTTTTTGAGCTATGCTATTTGCAATGTTATCATGATTCAGATAAAATACACATGGAAAGG
Organism: Petaurus breviceps papuanus; assembly: GCF_028583685.1. Taxonomy (NCBI): domain Eukaryota; kingdom Metazoa; phylum Chordata; class Mammalia; order Diprotodontia; family Petauridae; genus Petaurus; species Petaurus breviceps. The sequence goes on from NW_027185804.1 coordinate 39,701,566, forward strand.
TTTTTAAATATTCAGAGGAAATAAATGTTAGAAAATTTAGGATAGTTAGAGGACTATTGAATGAGGATTCAAAATTATCTAGACAGCCTAGAGCAATGGGTTGAATTTAAAAAGGTCAAATTCTATAGGGCTAAATGTAAATTATCTTTGGGTGATATTAAACTAAAATCAAGTTTGAAAATGCATGATGAAAGGGGCAAAGATAGATGTATAGTTTTTATTTTTAAAATATAGAAATTTTAATAAATTGAAAGCTCAAAATGGCAACCATATACCAAACTATGACTATAAAAAATTATGAAATCTTGAGATTCCTCAAGAGAAATTTGGCTTCCAAGAATAAGGAGGTGATAGTCACACTATATTCTGCCCTTGTTAGAACTCATCTGTATTGTTGTGCTTGGCTCTAAAGAGTTGGACTTAAGCAGGACTTTCATAAAATTGCAAAGTAATCATAGTAGGAGAACAAAAGGAGTGATGAGCGTGTGGTTATGGGAGTAGTGGCAATAGTATAGAAGCAGTACTTATTGAAGACATAGCAGGAATTTTAATTGTCATAGTAATTGCAATGATGGTGGTGGTGGAGATGGTGCTAGAGGAGGACAGGGACCAGGAGGAGGAAGAAGAGGAGAATAGGAAGAGGAAAAGAAAGAGACAGAGGAGGAGTGAAAGGAAGAAAAGGAGGAAGATGAGGGGGCGAAAAATAGGAGTTCTCATCATTCTACATGCAGTGACTAGATATTACTTTGCCAGATACAAAGTCGTGAGGATTCTTTGAGAACAAAATGTCCACATTTGAGTGCTGCGATGTCGAGGTCCTTTTCTCCTCAGAAATTAAGAGATTCTTTTGATCTGCTGCTGCTGCTCTCCCTCTCTCATAGTTTCCATCAAATCAACGGATAAAATACCATCTCCCCTATGCTTCTTATCATGATTTACAGGATTGTCAATGACGGCATCTTTGGAAATTCACTTTGGTTACCTTTGTATATCACACATTTATTCACTTATATACATTTTGTAAAGAAATATCAGGGGATTGACATACCTTTATACTCTTATTTAGAGGCACAGTGTCAGCATATCATATTAATAAGTATAATAAATATTTATTTTGAGATTTGAGCAATTTCATCAGAATACTTTTTCTGGTTTTGTAAATCCCTCCAACAGTCATGCATCACAAGCTTTCGAAACTTGCATAAGTCCTAAGGCATTGATTACAACAAAGAAATTAAATGACTTTCCTATTATCACTTAACTACTAAGAAATAGAGTTAGTATAAAAACTTTATTCTTTCTCACTTTCCTTCTGAAATAATTTTTAATTCATTCATAAAACATTTATTTACAACTTAAGCATAAGACATGTTGATAGAAATTGAATATGTAAACATACATGTGAAATAGTCCTTACCTTAAAGAAAACCTCTCCTACCAGTGTTGGGCATTACAACGTGTAACAAAGGACTAGCCAAACTGGGTCATGTGTCCCTACTTTTACCATTGATTTCTTGGGGAAACAATTCAAAGGAATAAGGAAGAAAACCAGGGATATAGAGATACTTCCAAAAAATAAAGTTATAGATAATTTTGAAGGGGATGGGATATCAGCAAGTAGGGGTATCAGAAGAAATTTCTTAATGGAGTAACCCAAGTGAAACTTTGAAGGAAGTTAAAGATCACAAAATGAAATGGAGAATAAATTAATTTAAGCATGAGGAAGAGCCAGTGCAAAACAGAATTAAAATTGTCCTGACTGATCATTCTATAAGTTGAATGTGGCTTGTCAGTGTGACAGTGTGGCTGAATTATAAAGCAAATGAGTGGAAGTAATTTGTAATGGTCTTGGAAAGTAAGGTTGGAGATGGATTTTCAAGCATTTTGAGTGCTTAAAAATCATTTTTATATATTATGAGAAGAAATATTTGCTATTTTGGTGTTCACTGGGGGTTCTGGAACAAGGTCACTGCATGAAGTGTCACTGTCATCTGTAGTACAGGAATATCAATTTGCCAACTAAGTAAAGAAAAACAAATTGTACAGGGAGATATTGAAGGTAGACCAATTAAGTTGTTGTTATTATTTTGTCTTTCCATTCACCTACAACTCTTTGTGTCTCCACTTTCTGTTTTCTTGGCAAAGATACTGGAATGGTTTACCATTTTCTTCTCCAGCTCATTAAACAGATGAAGACACTCAAAGAAGGCACACTCTCCAATGAGTCACTTAGCTGCTCCTACATTAATTAGGATGGTATGTTAATAAGCAGATGAAAGTAATGTTCTAAGGAGAAACTGGTTTAGTGACTATTGAATAAAGAGAAAGTTTGGATACAAGATATGTGTATTTGGAATAGGTAAGATTTAACAACTGATCAGTTACGGGGTATTGATTGAACAATTACTTGAGGCTGTGACCCGGGAGATTAGAGGGAAGGAGATGGCAGCAAATTATATTAATGAGGGAAAGATGAGATATTTTGTCTGAATTGGTTTTGAGATGCTACATGACATCTAGTTTCAAATATCCAATTGTGGACTTCAAACTTAAGAAACAGATCAAAGGTGGAAACACACAAATCTTTTCCATATCTGTTTACAGCTATATATCTGTCTATTTGTCTATCTATCTATCTACCTACCTACCTATCTACCTATCTACTTTCTATTTATCTCTCTCCTGAGCTTCCTATCAATCTTTCTATCATCTATGTATCCATCTATATCTTTCTATTGTTAGATATATATATATATATATATACACACATTTATATATACCCATACTTCATATATATATGCATATATATATGTGTGTGTGTGTATTTATATGTATGTATGTTATATGTATATTTTTCACGAGCAATCTATATAGAGAGGTTAATTTAAGTTATGGAATTTAATCATATTACTGAGAATGAGTATAAAGAAAAAAGGACAATGTATAAATAAGAGACCTTTCAGTGATATCACCAGTTAGAATGTAGTATATTAATTATGTTCCAACAGAGGAGTCTCAGAAATTGCCAGATAATTGGAAATAGAATTCAGAGAATAATATTACCAAAACACAAGGGGGAGAGGATGTCCAGGTATCCAGGAGACAGGCCAATCATCAATGGCAAATGGCAGAGTTCTGTATTATGTAAGTTAAATTTTGAGATGTGTATTAATTTAAGAGTCACATAAGATGTAAGCTAAGCATTATGAAAACTGAAAAAAGACCTCTACTCAAGAGAACCTTTGTCAGTCACAAGTCGTGGGCTGAGATGACTGAGCTGGTCAAAACCCAGATTACATTGGGTTGTGATGTGAGAAGAGAAAAAGAATCAGGAAGCAAAAGAACACAGTTTGACATAAGAGGCTGCCCAATGACAGGAAGAAAAAAAATGATAAATAATGGGCCATGAGAAAATCAAATGAAGTTATTTTTAAAAGAGTAATTTTTATATGTTTATTTATGAGAGAGACTTGGAAATGTGAATGGACAGCTGAAGATTAATATAAAAAGTTAATTGCCATTTCAAGCTTTTCTAGGATATCAGAGGTATTGAGATCAATTCACAGGTCAAGAGGTATTATCCTGGGTGAGTAAAAGATCCAAGACTTCCTAGAAATGAGAGGAAAGAAGGATAGAAGAAAGAATCATATTGAGCTGATTTCTCCCTTTTAAAAAAATGTATGTGTTTAAACGTGTATGCATATGTGTATATGTAAATAAAATCTATGATAATGAAATAACATTATATGGGAAACATGTAAATGAACAGACCAATATAAGGCTATTTTCTCCTCCCCTGTAACCAGTTTATAATACATGCCTGTGTAATGGTAATATATTAAATACTTATTATTCTATATATAAATGTAAGTATATTTGTATAAAGAAATATAGTTGTAGAAATTGATTTCAGGGGAGGATGGAAAGGCCTTTTATACAGTTTGGAACTTAAGCTTTCTATATGCTAGAAAAACTTAAAATGGAGATGAGGAGAGCAAAAATTCATATGGGAAGGACCATCAGTTTAAAGACTCAGAAGTACAAAATGGAATAACATGATGGTATGTTTGAAAAACAGCAAGGAGAGCATTATGAATGAGTAGCAATGTGAATGGAAGGGATTAGAAGAATAGAAAGACAGGGTCAAAGTTATGAAAGTATTTAAATGCTTATTCGAAGAATTTACATTTGATATTAAAAATAAATTGGAAGAATAATGGTGTCTTGGTTGTGCGTTATGTGTAGTTGTATGGAAAGCAGGGAGGGAGTTATTTTATCTCAATGGACTGGCACAGAGCAATTTGGCCCCAGAGTGATGCATAATGGGGAGTAGGTTGAGACTTCAGACATGAAGACTAACCAGAAGGCTATTTTAATGGATCAAGGGAGAGGTAATGAGGGCTGGTAGAAAGGTGATTGCTATATGGGTTTAAAGAAGCAAAAATATCTGGAAGTTGTGGTGAAGGTAGAGGATAAGATATGATAGCTGATCAACTGTCTGAGATGATTTCGAGTAGGGGATCGACAGAGGAAGACAACAAGATTGAGAGTTTAGGTGACTGAGAAAATGGGGAGACTCAAATAGTAACATTGAAGGTGAGATGAGTGGAACATTTCAAATAGAAAGATAATACATTTTGAGGCTATAAACGCCCCTGATTTTATATTTCAGTCCAGTCATGTGGAATAATGAAATTCATATATGTACTTTTGGAAGTTTTCATTTTTTATCACTCTGATGAACTTAGCATCAGCCAACCTGAACATGACTCCCAACATAGGCCAGCTACTTTTGTGGTCTTGAGTGACGCCTTTGACTCTGATCACTTCAATTTGCTTATCTCTAAAAGAATAGGGTTGACTGAGATGATGTCCAAAGGCCCTTTGACACTAAATATAGTATGTTATGCTAAAATGAGCCCTGACCATCTCTGAGTTAGCATTAAATTACTATCATATGTAATTGAGTATTAGTAGTTCTTTGGGAAGCAGTGCCTTATGGTGTTTCCACTACAGAAATGATATCAACCCTAATTAAAATTAAAATATTTCCTCAAGCCATCATTATTTCCTTTTAACTGAGTAACTTTTCTTGAGAAGACCTCCTATCTCCACTGTTCAGCACAGCCAAACGATTAAAATTCAGCTTGAATCCAGGATTCTTCTGTTTGAATTCTGCCTCTGACACTTACCAGCTGGGTGAGGAAGAGTCAGATATTTAACTTCTCTGGGTCTCAGCTTTCTCATCTGTAAAACGGGAATAATTTTTATAGCATTTACCCTATAGAATTATTTTGAGGTTTGAATTTGGCATTGCCGGCAAGATATTTTCTAAGGTTTGACGTATCAGATCTTGCTTTTATCACTCATATTCACCGAACTGTTTTCTTTCTTTTTAAGCAGACATATGATTTCATTGGATTCAAGAAGCTCCTAAGAAGGAAGATACCACTAACAATATAGTTAATGCAATGCTTTACAGAGTCTGGACTTAAAGGGATACCTAGGTAATTATAGGCTAAGAGATTTGCCCAGAGTCCTACAGAGAGAAGCAGGATAGGAAAGATTTCCTGACTCCGAAATTTTTGTTCCACCTACTCCCTTATCTCAGTGAAGCTTTAGCCCAACTTTTCTCATTTGACTTAAAAGATATTTACTCATTGATCTTTCCTAAAATTTCATCGAAGATGTGAATATGTAGTTGAAACATAACTAGCAGTTATATTAGTCTGTTGTATTGTAACCACTGTATTGACCCATTTCAACCGATCCTTGGTTTCCATACACACAAGTTATATGAAAGGGATTTACTGTCACCAGTTACTTCTAAGATGAAAGGGAGTTGAATCACATCCCTTAGAATTGAGGTTGTTGTATCCCTTCCTTCCCACTGTACAAAACTGATTCCTAACAGAATAAGCAGTTTCATGCAAAAGACTCATGATTGATTCTATTTCAATTTAAAACAAATGGATTTTTTAGGTGTTATCAAAAAGGTCTCCATAGGGGAAAACTTTAAGAAAAAAAGAATGAATCAATAAGACTATTTTAAAATCAAGAAGCTGTCAGAGGATTGACTATAATGGAGAAAAAAAATAATGTAACTGAATTCGTTCTGCTAGGCCTTACACAAAGTCCAGAGCTTCGAAAAACTTTCTTCATCATTTTTTTAATCATATATATTATCACAATTGTTGGAAACACGCTCATTGTCTTAACTGTGATTGCCAGCCAGACTTTGAGATCACCCATGTACTTTTTTCTAACATTCTTGTCCATTGTGGATGCTACCTTCTCTTCAGTTCTTGCTCCTAAAATGGTTGTGGATTTGCTCTATGAGAAGACCATCATCTCCCTGAAAGGCTGTCTGACTCAGCTCTTTCTAGATCATTTTTTTGCAGGTGCTGAAGTGATTCTCCTTGTGGCAATGGCTTATGATCGCTATGTGGCCATCTGTAAACCCCTGCACTACATGGTCATCATGAATCCACGTGTGTGCCAGCTCCTGGTGGCAGCATCCTGGGTAGGGGGCTCCATACATGCCACTATACAACTCCTCTTCATGGCCCATCTTCCCTTCTGTGGCCCTAACATTATCGATCACTTTGCATGTGACTTGTTCCCATTGTTAAAACTGGCCTGCATGGACACCCAAGTTCTTGGCCTTTTAGTCATTGCTAATAGTGGAATTATGTGCCTGTCAATCTTTCTCATATTAATTGCCTCCTATATAGTTATCCTCTCTTCCCTGAAGGTTGGTACTTCAGAAGGAAGGAGAAAGGTCCTTTCTACCTGTAGCTCTCACTTCACTGTGGTGGTCTTGTTTTTTGTTCCTTGTATATTCTTGTATGTAAGACCTGTAGTCACTTTTCTGATAGACAAAGCTGTAACTGTATGTGTTACTTTTGTTACTCCGATGTTAAACCCCTTGATCTATACCCTGAGAAATACAGAAGTTAAAAATGCCATGAAGAAACTCTGGATCAGATGAATGCCTTTAACTCTTCAGGAAGTTAGTTTAATAAGTGAAAATCATGCAAATGCAGCTGAAGAATTCACATGTTTTGATGGAATAATATTTTAATCAGCGCACATATTCTTTTCACTAGAAAAGATCATAAATCTTTCATAAATTTGGCTATATTTTCTTTTTTTTCTGTAAATCTTTGAGAGGGATTATAACTGATATGTTAAAGACATGACACACTCAATTATTAACTGAGTCTGAAAGGTTATAGAATATTCCATATACACAGTCTTCCATTTTAACCATGATGATACTTAATGAAGTCAAAGCCCATTAAGGTTTGCAAAATGCTTTAAGTTTCTCCAAATTTTCTTCCAGTTTCTCTAAGCACTTTACAAGTGTGACCTCATTTTTTCCTGACAACATCCCTCACAGATAAGTGCTGTTAAGGTCCTCCTTTTACATTCTAGGAAATTTAGGCAGGTACAGTATATAGCTGGCTCCCAAAAGGTTTCACAGACACGTCTTGTCTTATTAAAAAAAAATATGATATTTTGCTGATTTAAATTCAATGTTCTATCTTTTGTACCCTCACCTATCTCCAATTTCGCCTATGCAGAAAAGGGAGAAAAATGTATTTCCATAGGTTCCTTCTGCAATTAGACATAGGCATTAGAATAATTTATTGTTCAATTTCTTTTTTTTTCTCTTTTAAAAAAATCACCTTTCTGTAAGTATTGACAATGTGTTTGTGAATCTTTTTTCTTGTATTCTTCTTTAGTTATCATTTATGTTATTTTCTAAATTCTTCATATGTCCTATTTCTTGGATAGAGCACTATCCTATGGTATATTATATTCTTGTATCATGATTTCTGTAGCAATTTTTTTTCATCAATTGGATATACTTTTTCTTCTTCCTATTCTTTTCCATTTTAAAATTGTACTTATGAATGTTTTTATTTATTTTGATTTAATCCCTATATTTTCTTTTTTGCATATGGGTAATTTTGGAAGATTTGTTCCAAACCATCTACATTCTATTTTGTATTTCATCCTTTTTTTCAGCATTATTCCACTTTTTTTCCCCAGAATGGATGGTCCAGTTCACAATTCTGCCTAAATTACATTATAGTGCCTGTCTTTAAGTACATCATCCAAAATTGACATTTCATTTTTTCCCCAATATTTTTCAATTTGTTAGGAATGATCTATTTCCTTTTTTCATTGGAAATTTTTCATAAATTTGGGTTAAAATGATATGTTGGTATCATTGGATAAAAGTAGTTACCTTGCTCTTATTCATTTCCTTTCCATATAATCTTCTAAACTTAAATATAATCATTCCATTTGGGACAGTTGTAAGGAGAATGAACTCTTCCCCTTGACCCTCATTTTTGAATTCTTAGTTGCCAAAATATTAGTATGAATCTGTGAGATGACCTGCGTTTCAATTCAACCTCAGATACTCACTATCTGTGAGATGTTGGACAATTCACTTAACCACTGCAACCTTTTTCTTTATCTGCAAAATGGGTATAAAATAGTACCTACCACAATGGATGGAGCACTGGCTTTAGAATCAGAAAGACTCATATAAGACACTTACTACTTGTGTAAACCTGTGCAATTTACTCGAAACTGCTTACCTCACTTTTTCATCTGTTAAATGAGCAGGAGAAGTAAATGAAAAAATCACTGCTGAATTTTGTGAAAAATAAAAAAAAGAAACATCAAACAAACTAACAAATGAAAAATAACAGCTCTTGTTGGGATAATGAATATTTGGAAACAAATGAAATAACTGAACAATAACACCCCCCAAGGTAACTATGAAGATAAAGTGAAACATTTGCACATTTCCCAGAAAGAGTTAAAATATCATGTCAGTGGTGGAGTCAAACATGGCAGGTCAAATTGAAATGGTGGAAAATTGATCCACAAACTGCAGGGCCTATTCTGTGGCCTATCAGTGACGGACTGGTGATCTGTTAGAACAGGGTAAGAGACAAATTCAGGGCTCTTGGCAGTGGCAGCAGTTACTTCTGGTACTATCAACCCATAGCCTGAAACCTTAAAAGCACCTAGATGAACTTCAATGGACCAGGATGGTGGAATGAACCATGGCTGCTCTAATCCCCCCTCTGACCCTGAAAAAAAAGAGATTATTGCCCCAGAGAAAAAGACTAAAATAGTGAAGACTTGCAAGTCCTAGAGGAAGGGCATGGCTAAGGCTATGCCTCAAAATGAGTAAAAACCAAGATTTCAAAGACTCTAGTATTCTATTTTTGTGAGCATGAAGAAATAAATTCAGAAGGAGACAGCATTGACTCTACACCCACAGCTGAAGCCTCAACAGGGAATATGAACTGATCTCAAGCCCAGAAAGCATTCTTGGAAGAGCAGAAGAAGGACTTTAAAAACCAAATTAGAGGGCTAGAAGATAAATTGACCAACTGTTTAAAATTAAAATTGCAAAAATAGAAAAAAAAAACATTTCACTGAAGAAAGAAGCTCCTTAGAAAGAAAAATGTGTGAAATGGAAAAAAAAAGCTTAAAAGCTATTTGCAAAAATAAATCCCTAAAAATGAGATCTGAACATATCAAGGAGCTTCAAAAACTGTGGAAAATAATTCACTAAAAATTAGGATCACTCAAATAAAAGCTAATGATTCTAAGAAGCACCAAGAATCAGTCAAATAAAAACTCAAGAATGAAAAAGTAGAAAAAAGAGGTAAAATATCTCAATGAAAAAAATAACTGACCTGTAGAACAGATGCAGGAGAGATAGTCTAAGAATTATTGGTCTACTGGAAAAACATGATAAAAAAAAGAGAGTGGACAAGCACTCATCAAGGAAAATTGCCCTGAGGTCCTGGAACCAGGGGGTAAATAAATATTTTAAGAATACACATGACACTTCCTGATAGAGATCCCAAACTGAAAGTTCCAAGGAATGTTGTAGCCAAATTCCAGAAATATCAAGTAAAGGAGAAAATACTGCAATCAGACAGAAAAAAAATTCAAATATCATGGAACTGTAGCCAGGATCACACAGGATATAGCCGCTTCTATATTGAAAGATCTGAGGGACTAGAAAATGATATTGTGTAAGGAAAAGGAATGCAAGTTACCGCCAAGGATCAGCTATCCAGCAAAACTGAGCATAATGTTTTAGGCAAGGAGATGGTCATTCAATGGAATAAGGGATTTCCAGACCTTCCTGATGAAATAGCCAGAGCTCAATGGAAAATTTGATCTCCAAATACAAGATTCAAGAAAGACATAGAAATGAAAACAGGGAAAACACACAGACACACACAGACACTCTCAATTTGTTATTTGATAACAAGAAACTATTTGCATACCTATATGGGAAGTTGATTCCTTTTAATATTGAGAATTGTCTACTTATCATAACATTTAAAAGGGATATAGATAAATAGAGGGTGTGGGTATAAATTAAATAAAATGATGATAAAAACAAACATTATTAAGGAGTGCAAAAGGACCATAATGGGAGAAGAGGAAAGAAGGAAGCATAAATAGTAAATTATGGCACAAAAAGAGGCATAAAACCATATTATAGCAGAGAGAAAGAAGGGAGGGAGATTAACATCATATGAGCTTCACCCTCATTGCTTCTGGTGTAAGGAGGGAATAACATAATCAGTTAAGTATAAGACACCTTTGTGAAGAGACATAAAACTTATCATAATAGAAGGAAAGAGGGAAGGGAGAGGAACATTGCATGAGATTTATTCTTCTCAATTTTGGTTCAAGGAAGAAATAATATAATAAATTAAGTGTAAAATCTACCATACCCTACATGCAGTAGGAGAGAGGAAGGGCTAAGACAAGTGTGAGGTGGTTGGAAGAGAAGGAAGAATCAGTGAGGTAAAAGGGTAGGAAAAAAGGAGGGGGGTGATAAGGAAGAAATATGGAGGGAGGTGGAGATCAGAAGGAAAACTCTTAAGGAGGGGATGGGAGAAGGGAAAAACAAAATCATGAACGGGGAAGGAAATAAGATGGGAGTTAAGACACAGAAAATAATCATAACTGTGAATGTGAATGGGATGAACTTGCTCATAAAACAGAGGTGAATAGCAGAATGAATTAAAAACCATAATCCTACAATATGCTGTTTATAAGAAACATGTTTGGAAAAGGGGAATACATACAGGGTAAAATAAAAGGCTGGAATAATATATGCTTCAGCTAAAGTAAAAAAAAAAAAGTAGTGGTTGCAATCCTCATCTCAGACAAAGCAAAAGTAGATCTAATACAAAGACAAAAAGAAAGGAAACTATATCCTGTTAAAAGGCACCATTGAAAATGAACAGATCTTTACTAAACATTTATGCACCAAGTGGTATAGCATCCAAATTCCTAGAGGAGAAGTTAAGGGAGTTAGAGGAAGAAATAGGTAGCAAAACTATACTAGTGGGGGACCTCAATCTCCCCCTCTCTGGACTTGGTAAATCTACCCTCAAAATAAAAAAAAGAAAAAAGTTAAGGAGGTGAATAGAATCATAGGGGAGATAGATATGGTAGACCTCTGGAGAAAATTGAATGGGGATAAGAAGGAATATACCTTCTTCTCAGTGGAACATGACACATACACAAAAAGTGACCATGTACAAGGGCATAAAAACCTCACATTTCAGTGCAGAAAGTCAGAAATATTAAATGCCTCCTCCTCAGATCATGATGCAATAAAACTTATGTGTAATAGAGGGCCATGGAAGGATAAACGAAAAACTAAGTGGAAGCTAAAACAGTTATTCTTAAAGAATAAGTAGGTCAAACAAGAAATTATAGAAACAATCAGTAATTTCATTCAAGAAAATGACAATAATGAGACAAGATACCAAAACTTTTGGGACGCAGCAAAAGCAGTTCTTACGGGAAGTTTTATATCCCTGAATGCATACATGAGTAAAATAGAGAAAATGGAGGTCAATAAATTGGGAATGCAACTGAAAAAAGCTACAAGGACAAATTGAAAAGCCCCAATTAAATACTAAATTAGAACTAATGAAACCAAAGGAGAGATTAGTAAAAGTGAAAATAATAAGCAAGCTATTGAGTTAATAAATAAAACTAAGAGCTAGCTTTATAAAAAAATGATAAAACTTTACTCAATATGATTAAAAAGAGAAAGAAGAAAACCAAATTATGAGCATCAAAAATGAAAAAGGTGACTATCTCCAAGGAAGAGGAAATTAAAACAATAATTAGGAATTAATTTGTTCAATTGTATACCCATAAATTTGACAATCTTAGTGAAATAGGAATATTTACAAAAATACAAATGGCCCAGATTAATTGAAGAGGATGTAAATTACTTAAATAACCCCATGTTATTCTATAACAAATCAAAGCAAAACATTGACAGAAAATTAAGGTACAGCATTCCCAATATTACAACTTATCACAGCACAACAGCTTATCATTAAAATGGCCACATACCTTTGGAGCCAGGAACCAGGAGTCCAGGTGACTGAATAAGTGTAATGGGAATGTAAATTTCAAAGATCTTCCCTGCCCCTAGGCTAAAGTGCACCTGGAGCCTGGGGTGGGAGGCTTGTTTTTCAGTAGATACTTTTTGATTGGCCAGTGAGTTAATAAGGTTGTTACATTCTCTGAGCCAGGAGAAGGCTATATAAGTCCTGATGTGTAGCTTTGTTTTGGGGCTCACTTTGAGAAGTGTTCTGTGATTTGATATGGATTCTGGGAAGCCATTGTCCAGGACCCCCCCCCCCCCCCGCTTTGAAAAACCCAGATGTTGAAACCCAGATATTGATTTGGTATGGATGTAATGGTTGGACAGTTTGGAAAGCTGTCTACTTAATCTGTTTCTGTCTTGATCATTCTGCCTGTATACTTTGAAGTTCAGGGTGCTGACCTTTTTCCCCTGAACAAGGTAAACGATATATGTCTGACTGATTAAAGTAAGCTTGTTAACCCATTTTGAGTTGCTTTCCTTTATCAAAGCAGATCCAAGAACCTGTGGTGGCAGCAACCCTGAGGACGCTTGGGGTGCTTGCTGCTACAGTAAGGAAGACTGGAATGCTGAAACTTTGATTGTGGCTTCTCCCTGGGTACTGAGTCTTTATGAAATTGTAGTTTACTAGTGACCTAGGGATGAAGGGTCTATATCTTCAGTTGTACCTAGTGATTAATGATACTTAGTAATTGATTGCTGAATAAGTGACTGACTGAGTTAACTTAAGACTTTGCCCCATGAGTGGAAGACTTTGGCTATTCTACTTTGAGATGATTTTTCTTTGTTCTAAATATTGAAACCACTTTGGTGAAAACTATGTGGCCATTTTAATGAAAAGCTGTTGTGCTGTGGTAAATTGTAATATTGTGAATCCTGTAACTTGATTTTCTATGAATGTTTTTCTTTGATTTGTTATGGAATAAATACAGCATTCACTATAATGTGTAATCAGAACCTTAAAAGCTGTTCACAGTAGCATTTTTCTGGAAAGCTGCCTGTGCCTGACATTACACTAGCCAGGCCAGTACCTTTTGTTTCTTAACCGAGGCTTGATCTAATAAATTTCAACCTAGGTAGGTGCTATGTACCTGTTAGCTTTGCCAATACAAAGGGATCAGATTACATTACTATTACTATTGTATGTGGATAAAATTGATCAATGGCCACAGATTTAATCACAGTCAATAAGAAATCACCAGGCATTAATTATGTGCCAGGTGTTTTTTTTTTTGTTTGTTTTTTTAGGTTGTGCTGGTGTACCAATGGCTATCTCCGGTTGCTACAAAGGGAATCATTTTTTTTTTCTTAGAATGTCAGACTTTGAGTGGTAAAGATAATATTACCCCAGGTTTGGTTGTGTTTCATTGAATTTATGGCATCAATGTAGATAAAAACCTTGGAGCTTCATGCATTTGGAGGTACATTTAGGGCTTCTCTCTTTCCCTGCATTGGCAGATAAGATTTGTTTTGGTAAAACCTTCTCTGAAAGAGAAAGAGAAAAGCTATTTTGAAAGATAAAAAAAAAGACAACAAGAACCCTGAAACAATGAAAAGAATAGTCAGGATATCGAAATTCAAAGAAGTGCCCTGGAAAACTGTAAGAGGTTCTAGATTTCTGTGGAGTTAGGTCCATTCATGAGGAAATATTCTCTACATAAAGCTTTTGCCTAACTGTAGAGGAAAGGTACTGAACTGCATTGGTTTGTATTGAAACTAAGGAAACTTTGGGCCCTACATGGATGTCAATAGGCAACCTTCCAAAACAGTACTAGTTAACTTCCAAGAAGAACACAATGGACCCATAGAACTAATAACTGATGATACAAGGGAAAGCAAAAAGACAATTTCAACCCTCCAGGAGTTCATATTCTCATGGGTAAGATAATATGTAAATACTTTGGTATATCAGAAGGTAATCTCTAAGGGGAAGGGAGGACAAGGAAGGGTCATGATGATGCTCATGATGATAATAATAATAATAATGAAGATGATTAGTTTCTAGTCACAGGTCTCCAGGCTAGTAATGACATCATTCCTTAAGCCTTGTAGCTCACTCCTGCTGAGTTCAATAATAGTTGTAAAGCATTACAGAGATATGATATTGATAATTGAGCTTTCAGGAAGAAAAGTATGCAAAATATTTAAATTTAATCTTCACTATTAAAACTCCCTTAAATCTAAAACATGAAGAAAATAATAAATTAAGCCATAATTTGATGGCTAATTTCTTAGGTGTAATTTTTTTCACTGAAAATTTAACAATTCAATCTCTCCAATACTGTTAAAGCTGTCCACAGTCATTTTGTACCTGTTCTCCCTCTTCTTGTGCAGTAAGTTCTGATGGAGGTTTTTATTTTCCCTACCAGCTAGCTTCTTTCTATCCCACCCTCATTAGATATCAAGATACCAAATGTTACATTGATAAGTGGATTTTAAGAAACTTTTTGTCTTCAGAAATACCTCAAACACATTTTGCTCTCTATAAGGAAGCATAGAAGGACTGAAATCCAGCCTGAAACAGAAATTAGCTTTTATAAACAAATTCCAACTAAATAAACAATGTTTTAAAAACCAAGATCCAAAGTACTTGCACCACAGAATATAAACTTATGGAGTACAAAATTGCCCCTGCTTTTTACCAGTGCCTGGTGTATAGAAGAGGGTTAAATTTCTTATTAATACATTTATGTATAATAAATTTAGCTTTTGAAATCAAATAAAGCTGTATCATTGAATTCCTGTTTAAATTAGGATGTCAATCAATGTGCATACTATTCTATCTTGCTTTGGGTCATTTCCAAATTAATTAACTATATGTGAGATGTGTGTGCATATATATTATCTGAAAAACTTCAGAATGGCTGTTCCCAACTTGATAACTGTTTTCCTTAACGTGTTTCCATATTCAGAGGAGAACAGATCAGCTTTAGAGCTCTTGATAATTTAATAACTCCTCTCCTTTTTTCAGTAAAATATTTCTTGGATTTTTTTTTATTTGAAGAATTAATGGGCACATTTTTTGGTAATTTGCTACCAGTCACTCATACTCTCTGTATAAAATCTTTTTAAGTTCTTTTGAGTCACATGCAATTTCAAATCTTCAGCAATCATAATAATTTATTTTTTATAACTGAATATCATTACCAGGAATAAATGTGTTTATAAGTTGAACTTTGGCCCAAAGGAAGAATTTAATATGACAGAAATATCTACAGGATATCACATTCCAATTACATCATTTCATTATGGCAGTGCTCCAAGTTATCCATAGTGATTAAAATCGAATCTATAATTTAAACAAAGTTTTCACAGGAACTCAGCTAAAATATCTATGCTCCTACAATTCCATATTTAATAGGCAAGTCATCCTATGAGTTTTCAATTAAGTCAAAGTGACTTCTTTTAAAAAATTCTCAAGTAATTTCTGTGTTTTGCTCCAAGTTTTGTAACAGACACCCAGGAGATTCAAATAATGGGTTTGGTTTGGAAAGAGTTACACAGATTGTAGGGACCCAACATATTCATATATTCATATTTATTATTAAAAAAAATAATTCCATATATTAAAATTTAAATTGAGGAGTTAAAAAATTCTGATAGAGCACCAAACCTGGAGACCAAAAGATTTGATTTCAAATAGGTCCTCAGATACTTCTTAGTTACATAATCTAGGGGAATTTCCCTAAATTCTAATTGTCTTGGTTTCTTTACCAGTAAAATAAAGAAATTCTCTAGTCCTACCCCTCCCCCATAGTTGTGAGAATCAAATTAGAGATTAGTTATAAAGCACTTTGCACAGTCCCTGGAAGGTGTTATTTTTTTTTATCTTTTACTGTAAATTTTATTGATGATAGTGATACACCACCAACTACTATAGTGAAATAAGCAGTTCCTGGTAGTTTTGGATATGGCTATTTTGGACACATTCCACTGGCTGAGGTGAACCTTGCTGCCCCAGCAGAATCTGATCCCAATAGCAAGTCTATTTGAATCCAAGGTACCATAGATACTGAAATGCATAGAGACGACTCTACCGTGATTATTTAAAGTTTTCATAAAATTGTCATCAGTTATTGCTATTATTATTTACCACAATAATAAAAATCTCATATATTGGAGAAGATACAGTCATTTTGAAGCAGTTACAAGAGGTGTATAGGGATTACAAGACCTTTTTACACTTTTCAAATTGAAAGAGATAATGTGAAGCTCCTTGTAACCTACCTTGCAACTTCTTATTCAGATAAAAGTGAGGGAATTTCATAGGTTTTAGAGCTATATGGGACCTTAGAGATCATCCATTAATTATAAGATTTTTCTCTCATTTTATAAATGAGAATAGTTGGGTCCGCAGAGATGGGATGATCAAATAAAAGTTATAGAAGATATAAAGAGTAGAGTTTGGATTTATTCCTCGGTTAATTGACTCCAAATCCAAAAGTGTTTCTTTATTGTATATTCCTACAAAGGAGAGAAATCATTAGAGATTGTTTTCTGGGTGTTAGGAATAAATAAGCAAGAGGTAACTTTACATTTATCTCTATGGACTTCGGTGTTTGGGGCTCCTTGGTAACAAATAGACATCTCCACTAGGAATCAGATTTGGCTTGGTCAACAAAGGATCTTCTTTGCCATAGAGATATCTTTAGCATTAGTTTCCAAAACCAGTAGGGATTGATGGATTTCACTATTATTTCATGGGTTCCACTGCATTTTTTCCATTGTCTGCTTTGGTCATATAATCACTAATTAGCTAATGGCATTTATGAAGTGATTTTTCTCTTACCATCTTAATTTTACCTGATTCAGCTGATGTTCTTCCCCATCTCATATTGAAAAGTGAACTCACTGTCATGCTGATTAACTTACCAATAACTGGAAACTCATCTTCAGTGGGACCTCATTGCTATAAAGAAACCATATTTAATGCTATTGTTATCCACAAGGTAATTATTAGATTCTCCTCACATTCTACCTTCATCACAAGATGAACATTCTTTTAACTGCTTGTCTTTATGGAAAGAGGTTCCCTATGAAACCAAAGGTTTTACTACAACCTCCACTGAACAGTGTCTGATTTCTGAACTCTGAAGGCTTTTTTTCATCATCTCAAAATGGTTTGTGATAATTCAAATCTTTTTGTGAAGCTTGAGGTGTAGTTTTCCATCAGGTA
Organism: Petaurus breviceps papuanus; assembly: GCF_028583685.1. NCBI lineage: Eukaryota > Metazoa > Chordata > Mammalia > Diprotodontia > Petauridae > Petaurus > Petaurus breviceps. The sequence continues at coordinate 39,719,214 of NW_027185804.1, forward strand.
CTTGGGTTTTTATACCAACCATTTCAATTCTCATTCTTTAACTTGATAAGTGCCAGTTTTATACAATCCTGCAAAAGGTAGCTTTTCAGAAACTTAAGAAGGGAAAGGTATCTTCCAATCAAGCCTTCTTCCTGATAAAGAACTGAAGTTCTGGAAAAATGAGTGATTTGTCCAACATCAATATAATAGCAAGTAAAATAGGTAGGATTCTGACTTCTAATCCATTGTAAAACACAATGGTCAATCTCATCCAGAGAGAGAAATTGTGAGCCCTAGAGAGCAACTAATGAACAATTTCTGGAAAGTTACAGTTACAGAGATAGGAAAAGAAATACTACTTGTACACCTGGAAGCTGACCAATTTCTCCACGAGCATATAGTTAAGGAGAACTCAATGCCAACTTCTTAGGTACAGAGAATTTGATTACCAAGACTCCAGATGATCATGCATTTTACTGGTTTCCTGAATTCAGTGACTCAATCTTTCCTTCTATAAATTTTTTTCTTTATGTTTGTTGGTTACAGGAGTTTCTACCCCAATTAAAAAAATAAAAATCTAAAAAAATTGAGATCACACAAATCAAAGCAATTGCTAAGAGGTTGTACTGAAAAGACCCGTGGATTTTGAGTATTTTAATGCTTGACTGAAAGTGTCATTGCTTCTTAAATGATATTTCATACCATCATCAATTTTGTGATAGATATGTACTTAAATGGCACCTAGTACATGCCCATAGACAATAGGTTAGTGTACTAAAGTCTATATTTGCCATTTGACTCTCCTACATTCTGTAGATTTTCCATTTGTAAGCTTGAAAATTTGGAGCAAACCTTTGAATTGCAAAACCAGTATGAACTTTGATCTACCACATTGCCTATACAATTAGATCAGAGACTGTCAGTGAAGGAAGGCCAAGTCAGCATTCTGTAGTTAAACTGTATGGAACATATGGAAAAAAAAATATTTTCTATTTCATTAAAGTATAATTGAGTCTATTAATGGTGGAAAATTTGAAGCTATATTTTATCTATTCCATGTAAATTTTAGCAGAATTTTATAAATTGTCTTATCTTATTCTTGTGGAGAAGATCAATGATAACACAATCATATAGATGCATATGTTCTTGGGTTGTGGGAATCAAGATATGTTTTTAATTGTTCAGTGTCAGCATGGGAGTATGAACACAGTGTTTTTCTCCAGGGATCTGTGTTTGGAACTGTACTATTTAGCAGTGTTAATATGATTCATGTAAAATTTATATGGTAAGCTTGTCCAAGTTTCAGATTAAATATAGTTTAGAGGAATACTTAAGATTACACAATATCCTCTGTAAAAGAGGATTATAGAGTCAGGATTCAAAACTCTCGAGACAGTCTAGAACACCGGCTAAAATTTAAGAAGAACAAATTCAATAGAATAAAATATGAAGTCTTGCCTTTGGGTGGTATTAAACTAAAATCAAGCTCATAAAGTATTTCTAATGAACCATAGTTTGATATTTAATTTTCTTTGAAAAAAATGTAAAGATTTTAGTAAACTGTAAACTCAATACAGAAACCATATAACATAGTCATAACTATGAAAAAGCTAATGGAATCTTGTGGTGCCTCAAGAGAAATGTGTTCTCTAAGAACGGGGAAGGGACAGTTACACTATAGTCTTACTTTATCAGAACTCATCTAAAGTTCTATTTGGTTTTAGACACAATGAGGTCAGGAAGGTTTTCATAAATGTAATGTTAACATAAGAAGGGAATCAGAATAGTGATGGGTGTGTGATTGTGGGGATAATCATAGTCGTATGAAAGCAATTGTTATTGTAGTCATTGTCATCAATATGTAGTAGAAATGGGTGGGAGAGTGAGCAGTAGTAAGAAGTCATTCTCATAGTTCTACATGCAGAGACTAGATATTTCATTGCCAGGTATGTAACAGTGAGCATTAAGGATATAGTTTTGACTATTGAGATGTTGACATCCTTCCTCCTCTAAAATTCTGAGATTCTTTGAGTTTGCAGATGCTTTCTCTCCCTCACCTCTGCCTCTAGGATTGCCTAGTTTATTTCAAAGATCATTATAAGATATAGTCTCCTCCTTGCTAGTTACTCTGATTCACTTCCTTGTCAATGATTGCAATTGTAAAAGTCACTTTAGATAAATTTGCATCTCATATTTATTCACACTCATATGTATGTATACATATATATGTACAATATATATTTATCTATCTCTATCTATACATGCATGCACACATGCACATATAAAAACATGGCACACATATTCATGCACACACATGCATATGTTCACATGTGTGCACATAAATTTATGTGTCTGTGTATATGTACAAATATATTATATATGTGTATATATGTGTATGTATATACACATATATTATACACAGGCACAGTAAATAAATAGAAAAGGATTTATCTAAGTTCCTACCCTTAATGAGTGGTATAGTCTGAACTTACAGTATAGCATATGAATAATGAATATGAATTTTGAACTTTGAGTAATTTCATCAGAAAAGTTATTCTGTGCCACATAGCACAAGGTATCTCAACTTGAATAAGTCCTAATGCATTCCTTGAGACAGAAAAATTAAATGATTTCCCTGGTGTCATTTAACTACTAAGCTTTAGAGGTAGAATAGTTTGTTCTTTCTCTCACAAAGACCAGCACTATTAACATTGCTTCTCAATTATTCTTTCATTAATTCAGCAAATATTTATTGAGAACTTAAGTAAAAGGCACTTTGACAGACACTGAGTATCAAAAGTTCATGAGAAATATTCCTTACCTGAAATAAAACCTCCCCTACTGGAGTATCAGGAAATGAATTTCGGAATGAATAGGCCAGACAAAAGGTGTCATGTGTCTCTGCTCATACTATTTATTTCTTCAGGAAATGATTCGAGGAAATAAGCAAGAAAAAGAGGGATACAGAGATATTTACATAAATATAACGTATAGATAATCTCCAAGGAGGAGGGACATCAGAATTTAGGTGTATCAGAAGATTCTTAGAAGGAGTAACTCATGCTGAGCTTTGAAGATAATTAAAGATCATAAAATGAAATGAAGAAGAAATGCATTTTAAGTCTGTGGAAGAGTCAGTGTATAGGATAACAGGTGGAAACAGGATGTTCTTCCTGGTCATTCTGTCATCTGAATGTGACATTTCAGTGGGCCAGAGTGACTGATTCTAGACTATATGTTTGGAAGTAATTGGAAACCCTTCTGGAAATGCAGGATGGAGACATATTTTCAAGTGCTTAAATGCTTAAAATATGACTTTGTTTTGTATCTTAGGTGGAAGATATATCTGAGGTGGTGAAGTTCATTGGGAGATCTATACTAGGGCATTGCATGGAATTCCACTATCATCTGTCAATTTGCAGGCAAGTGAAGGAGAATGCATTGTAGAGGGAAGACATTGGAGGTATACCAATTAAGTGGTTGTTTTTGTTCAGTCCTTCAGGTTATGTCCAGCAGTCTATGACCCAGTTTAGGGTTTTCTTAGCAAAGATACCAGAGTGGTTTTGCAATGCCTTCTCCAGCTTAGGAGGTAACTGAGGCAAACAAGGTGGAATGACCTGCCCAGGATTATACAGCTAGAAAGTATCTGAGGCCAGATTTGAATTCAGCAAGATGAGTCTTCCTAACTCCAAACTCAGCTCACTAACCACTGAGCAACTTAGTTGCCCCTAGATCAATTTTGACAGTATGTCTATAATTCAGGTGAATGAAGATAATATTCTATGCGGAAACTAGTTCAATGACTACTTAGTAGAGAGAAAGGATGTCGGATTATAATACACAATATTTGACAATTAGATTTATGAGGTATTTACTGCACAACTAATTGAAATTAGGAAGCTAAGAGATTAGAGAGAAGGAGATGCCACCTACCTAAATGAAAAGGAAATAGTTTCTTTTTGTAAAATGTTTCTGAGATGTCTGTATGATTTTTAGCTCCAAATATCCAGTTGTGGACTTCAAAATTAAAAGACAGACGAAGGCTGGAAATATCCAAATTTATCGGGTAAATATTTACATCTGTCTGTCTGTCTATCTATCCATCTATCTCATCTTTTTACATATAAATCTGTATCTAAAATTTCATATACATATACACACTGACACATATGCATGAACATACGTGCATATAACTTGTATGTGTATTTTTCAGGAATATTCTCAATAGAGATGAAAATGTAACGGACGAATCTGCTATTATAACTGAGAATGAGTATCAAGACAAAAAGGGAAAATGTATTAACAAAAGAATCTTAGTCAAAACAAACATTTAGGGGATAGGACATTAAGTTCTGACAAAAGAACCTCTGAGTGTTTAGATAACTAGAAGTACAATAAAAAGAATAATGTCACCAAAGGCTCAATAGGAAGGGAATATCCAGGAGTCTTGAGAATCTTCAATTACAAAAGTTACGCATGATGTATGTTAAGTTACGATGTATATAGTAAATGAAGAGTCCCATAAGATATAAGCTAAGAACTAGGAAAAGTGAATAAAAATGATCCTTCAATATGAGATCTTTTGTCACTCATAGGTAATGGATTTGTATGACTGTTCAGGTTAGAGCCAAGATTTCCATGAGTTTTGAAGTGAGAAGAGAAAAAAATCAGACAGCAAATGATCATAGTTTTGCATAGGAAGTTGACTCACTAAAGGAAGGAAAAAAAGATCAATAAATTGAGGGTGATGGGAGAATCAAGTGAAGTTATTTTTAAAGGATGAGAGACATTTGGAAATGGACATAGACAGCAGGGAAGGAACAAGTGACAGAAAAGATAACGAAAATGAATTTAAAGGAATCAATTTCCATTTCAAGCCTCTCTAGAATGTATGAGGGATTGAGATTAATCCACAGGTAGCTAGGTATACTTTTTCTGGACTAAAAGATCCCAGTCTTCCCAGAAATGAGAGGAAAGGAAGAGAGATTAAAGTATAAGATTGAGTAGATTTATTTTTTTAATTCTCTCAATAAAGTGAACTCATCTGAGAGAGGCGGTATTAGTGTTAGAAGTTTATGATGGCTAGATGGTATAGAGAATAAAGTACAAGCTTAATATGTATGTAATTGTGTTTGTGTTTATAGATAGATATAGCTATATATACATAGATTGGTAGATAGATAGATAGATAGATAGATAGATAGATAGATAGATAGATAGATAGATAGATAGATAGATATAGAAATAAGAAGGTATTTCTGGGGAGGATGGAAGGCTTTTTATAGAAATTAAAATTCAGACTAACCAGAAGACAGGATAGTTAAGATATGGAACTGAATAGGGCAAAAATACATATGGGAAGCACCATCACTGTAAAGGCCCAGAAGTATAAGATGGAATGGCATGATGATGTTTGAAAAACAGCTAGGAGGGAATTATAAGTGAGTTGTTAAGAGAATATAAGGTATTAGAAGAATGGAAAGGCAGGATCAATATTATGAAAGGATTTAAATGTTAAATGGAAAAATTCATGTTTGATCTTAAAGTTAAATGGGAATAATGAAAGATACTTGGATGTGAATCTGTGTGTAAATGAATAAGAAGTAGAGAGGGGGTATTTTTCTGATTAGATCTGCACTGTGTGGTGATCAATTGAAGATCAGAGTGCAGAATGTCGAGGAGTACAGGGAGATTTCAGAAAGGAAGATTCACCAGAAGTCTATTGTAATAGATCAGGAGAACAGTGAAGAGGACCAGTAATAGAGTAATGGCTATGGGGATCTGAAGAAGGAAAAATATCAGAGAGATGTTGTGAAGGTAGAAGATAAGGTATGACAAGTAACAAACTATGTGATACTATTTGGAATGTGTGGGTGTGTGTGTGGGGGGGCAGTGAGGATGACAACAAGGTTCAGAATTTAGGTGGCTGAGAACACAGGAAAACTCAACAGTAACAGGAAAGTTGAGATGAGTGGAACATTTCCAATTGGAAAATAAAGTTTGAGTATATAACTGTCCCTGATTTCATATTTCAGCCTTGTCATGTGGAATAATGAAATTCACACGTGAACTTTTGAAAGTTGGCATTTTCTATCACCCTGATGGCTTTAGCATCAGCCAACCTGAGTGTGACTCCCAACATAGGGCAAGCTACATGAGTGATCTTGGATGAGGACCTTGCCTCTGATCTCTTCAATTTTCTCATCTCTAAAATAATGGAGTTGGCCAAGATAACTTCTAAGGGCCCTTTGGCTCTGAATCTAGGATTTTGTTCTAAAAGGAGCACTGACCCTCTGTGAGTTGTGCTTGAATAGCTATCATGTGTAATTAAGGGTTAACAGTCTTTTGGGGAGCAATTACTTATAATGTCTCTGCCATGGTAGTTGCCCATGTCTCACCCATTCCTTAAAAATAATGATATCTTGCCTCAGGTTAAACATTTTTTTCCTTCTCACTAAATAGCCTTTCTTGAGAAGACCTACACTTTCCATTATTCAGAAGGGCACAATGTTTAAAATTCGACTTGCAGCCAGGACTCTTATGTTTGATTTCTGCCTCTCTCACTTATGACCTAGGTAAGCAAGAGTAAACCACGTAACTTCTCTGGATCTCAGCTTCCTCATCTGTAAAATAGGAATGATGTTGGTAGTAGATACCCCGTGTAATTATTTGAGGTACAAATGGGGCATAGTAAATAAAATATTATGTAAAATTTAAAGTATCAGTTATCACATCATTTGCTCTTGGCAAGGTGGAGCTAATAAAATAAAAATGACAATTTTACCTAAATTAAATTATGTATTTAGTGTCATACCAATCAATTTACCAAAAAAAACTACTTTATAGAGCTAGAAAAAATAGTAATAAAATTCACTTGGAAGAACAAAAGGTCCAGAATATCAAAGGAATTAATGAAAAGAAATGCTAGGGAAAGGTGGACTAGCTATACCAGATCTTTTTAATCTGTATGATAAAGGAGCAGCCCTCAAAACTACTTGGTACTGGCTGAGGAATAGAGTAGTGGATCAATGGAATAGATTGGGTACACGAGATTCAGCAGTCAATGACTATAGTAATCTACTTTTTGATAAACCCAGAGACTCCAGGTTTTGTGATAAGAGCTCACTATTTGACAAAAACTGCTGGGAAAACTGGAATACAGTATGGCAGAAACTGGGCATAGACCATAATCTAACACCATATACCAAAATTAAGTCTGAATGGGTGCATGATGTAGGTATAAAGGCTGATTCTGTAAGCAATCTGGAAAAGCAAGGAATAGTTTACCTGTCAGATTTGTGGAGAGGGTCACTTTATGACCAAACAAGAATTAGAGAGCATTATAAAATGCAAAATTCATAATTTTGATTACAATAAATTTAAAAGCTTATGTACAAACAAAGGCAATGTAAGCAGTATTAGGAGGGAAGTGGAAAATTGGGAAAGAATTTTTTACATCCTATATCTCTGATAAAGGAATCATTGCTAAAATATACAAAGAATTGAGTCAAATCTATAAGAATACAAGTCATTCCCCAATTGATAAATGGTCAAAGGATATGAACAGGCAGTTTTCAGAAGAAGAAATTAAAGATATCTATAAGCATATGAAAAACATGTTCTAAATCACTGTTGATTAGAGAAACGCAAATCAAAACAACTCTGAGGTACCATATCTCACCAGTCAGATTGACTAACATGACAAAACAGGAAAATGACAAATGCTGGAGAGAATGTGGACAAATTGGAAGACTAATCCATTGCTGATGGAATTGTGAACTGATCCAACCATTCTGGAGTTCAATCTGGAATTATGCCCAAAGGGCTATTAATAATTTTATACTCTTTGATCCAGAAATACCACTTTTAGGGTTGTATCCCAAAGATGCCATAGAAGTGGGAGGAAGATGCATATGTACAAAAATATCTATAGTAGCTCTTTCTGTAGTGGTAAGCAATTGTAAATTGAGGGGGTGCCCATCAATTGGGGAATGGCTGAACAAGTTGTGATATATAGATGTAATGGAATACTATTTTGCTATTAGAAAAGAGGAGCAGATGGACTTCATATCTACCTGGAGAGGCTTATATGAACTGATGCTGAGTGAGAAGAGTAGAGCCAGGAGAAATTTGTATACAATTATAGACACAATGCATGTGTGACAACCAACTTTGATAGACTGGACTCTTCTAAGCAATTCAAGATTATAAGTCACCCCAAAAATCTCATGATGGAGAGGGATGTCTACGTCCAGAGAAAGAACTGAGTTTGAATCCAGGTTGAAGCAAACTACCTGCTCTTTTTCTTATTTGGTTTTGTTTCCTCTTTCCCATTGTTCATTCTATCTGATACAATCCTTCTTTATAACCTGACTAATGTCTAATGTGAAAGATTTGCAGATCCTGTACTTGATTGTATGTCCCCATGGGGGGAGAGGAAGAGGGGAGAGAAAATTTTAAATTCAAGGAATTGTGGAACTCAATCTTGTAAACTAAAAGTAAACACATTAATAAAGACCAAAAAATTAAAAAAAAATCCACATTGTTGTAAACAGACTAGGTTTCTGAATAAACTAATTCAGAGGGATTTGGATAAAAAAATAAAGCATTAGTTATTTTTATTGAAAGTATCAGTGTCCTACTAAATGTTATGTATTTGTTTTCTTTTTAACCAGATATCTCTTAAGAAGGTTGCCCTGACTACCCATAGATTTAATCCAGTGCATTACAGCTTCTGGATTTGAAATGATATCTTGGTATCCATAGATTAGGTTATTTGTCTGGTGCAATGCAGTCAGAACAGTACATGAAAGAAGTTTTCTTGATGCAATTATTATTCTACTATTTAATTATCTAAGTCAAGTTTTAGACCATCTTGTCCCATTAGACTTTAAAAAAATACTTATTAACTTTACCTAGAAAATTTCATCTAAAATGTGAAATATGTAGTTGCAAACAAAGTATACATTTTAACACTTTAGCTAGGAGCTATATCAATCTCTTTGATTTTAATGATCAAGAAAGATGATGTTTAATCATTTCTCTTTTCCTTCAGTTACAGAAACCTGGTTACCAATAAAGGAATTTACTATTACCTCTTAGATTAAAGGAAGATGAATGCCATTCTTTAGTATTGAGAATGTTGTAAATCCCTTCTTTCTCACTTTAAAAAAAAATCATCGCTACTAATATAATCAGTTTCATAAAGAAGACTCATGATTGACTTAACCTGAAATTAAAATAACTGCATTTTTTTGGTGAGGTATAGTCAAGGTCTCATGAGAAGAATAAATGAAGACCAAAGGAAAGTAACAATATAATTATGGAATTATCAGGAAGTTGGCAGAAGGTAAAACAAAATGGAGAATAAAAACAATGTAACTGAATTCACTCTGCTAGCCCTTGCTCAAAGTCCAGAGCTTTGAAAAATGTTTGTTGTCATTTTTTAAATCATATATGTAATCACAGTTACAGGAAACTTACTCATTGCCATCACCGTGATTGCCAGTCACACTTTGACATCACCCATGTCCTTTTTTCTAACCTTTTTATCCATTGTGGATACAACTTTCTCTTCAGTCATTGCTCCTATGAGAAGACAATCATCTCCCTTGAAGGCCGTCTGACCCGACTCTTTGAAGAACATTTTTTTGGTGGTATTGAAATCATCCTCCTACTGGCCATGGCTTATGATCGCTATGTGGCCGTCTGCAAACCCCTGCACTACATGACGAACATGAATCCTTGTATTTGCCACCTGCTGGTGGCAGCAGCCAGAATGGGAGGCTCCATTTGTTTCACCATAAAACTCCTCTTCATGGCCCGTCTTCCCTTCTGTGGCCCTAATGTTATGAATCACTTCATGTGTGATTTATTCCCATTTCTGAAACTGGCCCGCATGGACACCCAAGCTCTTGGTCTTTTAGTCATTGCTAACAATGGAGTAATGTGCCTGTCAATCTTTCTCATACTAACTGTCTCCTATGTAGTTACCCTCTCTTCCCTAAAGGGTGATAGCTTGGGAGGAAGAAAAAAGGCCCTTTCAACCTGTGGCTCTCATTTCACAGTGGTGGAACTGTGTTTTACTCCCTGTACTTTCTTGTATGTGAGTCCAGTAGCTACATTTCCTATAGATAAACCTGTCTCTGTATGTTTCGCTATGATAACTCCTTTGTTAAACCCTTTGATCAATACCCTTAAGAATATAGAGGTTAAAAATGCTATGTGGAAACTCTGGATCAGATGAATGTCTTTTATTATTTGGGAAGAAAATCAACTCACTAATTTAAAATCATTTAAATGAAGTAGTGGGATACAAATGTTTGAATGTAATAATGTTTTTTAAAATACACATACTACTTTCCCTAGCAAAGGTCACAATCCTTTCATAAATTTCCACCCTACCTTTTCCTATTTTATTCTATAAATCTTCCTGAGAGGTTATAACTGACATGTAAAAACATGACAAACTTAAATATTAACTGAGTCTGAAGGCATGTAGAATGTTCCATATACATAGTTTTCCATTTAATAATATGGATGATTGTGACAATTGTTATATTGCACTAAATTGTGAAAAATGCTTTAGATACAGTTCCTCAAAGGACTTTCCAAATACTACCTCATTTTTCCATAATAACATCTTTCAGAGGTAAATGCTATTATTGTCCTTCTTTTACATTCAAGGAAATTTAGGCAAGTATTGTGTACAACTGACTCCCACAAGGTCCCTCACTTAGTCTGATTTAAAAAAAAATTCAAACTGAGATGCTGATTTAAGACCAGTGTTCTATCTATTGTACTGCCTTCCTTCAGTTATGCCTCTATAGAGAAGGAAGAGAAATACATATCCTAAGATTTTCTTTGGGATTAGACCCAAGCATTACAAGTCCATATTGTTAAGTTACTTTTCTTCATGTTTTTTTCACCTGAACTTTCTGGGTATAGTGTTAAAGTCATTATGAATATTATATTTACATTGTCTTTGCTTCACCCATAAGTGCTCCCATAATTTTCTGATTCTTCATATTTATAATTTATTAAATAATGGTACTGTCCTATTGTATATTCCATTCTTTTAGCATATTCTTGGTAATAATTTTCTAATCAATAGGGTATACTTTATTTCTATTTTTTGTCATTAGTAGACTGTACTCATGAATATTTTTTTAATTTGAATTTAATCCCTCCAATTGCCTTTTTCACATGTATCTATTTCTAGCATGTTTGGGCCAAAGTAGAACTATATTTTATTTTATTATTTTATGTATTAACAAGTTTTATTATCCAAGCAGGTTAAAGAATAGCAATTACCCTCTAAATGGTTAGCTCGGTCTCCCTATGATCTTCAAGTCAGGAGCTCTGAAGCAGCCACGTGGTGGTGGTTGCATGGCTTCCACACCTCTGCCCCTTTGTGATCTCAGGGAAGGGGCCAGGCTGCGCTGCTCCAACCCTACCCTTCTCTCCATTCCTACAAAGTTCCACACTGACTTTTTAATTTCTCTTTGGCATTTATGGGTTGATAATACTGGGAACCACCACAGCTGCTGGTGATCCACTTTCCCTAAGTCAGCTCCAGCCACTGCAAGTCTGGGCTGCCCTGGGGCTATAGCATATTGTAATATATTTTTCTTGCCAGCTGGCCAGGCTGCCTTCAGCAGGAGGTTTGTTTCTCTCTGTCACCTTTTGGGTTCTGTAACTCTAAAATTTGTTTAGAGTCATATTTTATAGGTATTTGAGGTGGTATTGGGGGAGTTCACTTGGTTTTCCTATTTCTACACTGCCATCTTGGATCTACCCAAATTTTTTATTTACTGTAATTATAATGATAAATTACTTAATAGCTGAATATCATAACCAACAGGAAATTTATGTTCGTAAGTTGGACTTTGAGCTAACAGAAGAATTTAAAATCACTGACATATTTACAGGATGCTAAATTCTAATCATATCATTTGTTTTGGCAGTGCTCCAAGTTGTCCATAGTGATAAAAACTGAATTTATAATTTAAGTGAAGTCTACATAAAAATTCAACGAAAATCTCTATGCTCTTTCAACTCAATTTCTGATAGGTAATCGATCCTATGAATTTTCAAATAAGTCAGTTATTTCCTTAAGAAAATAAATAATTGATTTTCCTGTTTTGACCTCAATTTTATGTCAAATGTCCTGGAAATTGATAGAAAAGATTTGATTTGGCAAGAGTCACACAGGTTTAGGAAGCTAACATATTCAGTTATTCAAATTTATTTTTTTAACTTATTCCATATATTAACATTCAATTGAAGAAGTTAAAACTATATAGATAGAGCACCAAACCTGGAAACCAAAAGATTTTATTTCAAATAGGTGCTCAGACACTTCTAAGCTGTGTGACCTTGGGGAATTCCCCTAAATTCTATTTGTATTGGTTTCTTTACCAGAAAAATGAGGATTATCACTGCTCTAAACTTACCCCAGACTTGTGATAATCATACCAGTAGATAGATTTAAAGCACTTTGCACAGTGCCTGGGAGTGCCATTTTGTTATTATTGTAAATATCAATAATGATGGTGATACAGAACCAACTATTATATTGAAATAAATAGTTCCTGCTGGTTTTGGATAATGTTATGTTGGATATGTTCCATTGGCTGAAGAGATCCTTGCTACCCCAGAAAAATCTGATACCCACTGTCAATTGTCTTTGAAACCCAGGAACCACAAATACTAAAATCTAAACAAATGATTTTAAAGGTTTTTTTTGTTAATGTTTTTAAAAAGTCATTATCTCTACTATTATTTGCAATAATAATAAGATTATATAATTGGAGGAGTTGCAGTCATTTTGAACTGTGTTTGAAAGAGGTGTATAGAGACTACAAAATCTTTTATAATTATAATTATATCTGTCAAATTAGTCAACACATTGGACTTCAGTGTTTGTCGTGCCTTGGTGCCAAATAGGCTTCTCCAGGGGGAATCAGACGTGGCTGGAGCAACAAGAATCTCCTCTGCCACTAGTCTCTTTAGCATTATATTTGGCAAAAGTAGTAGGGATTGATTTATTTCACTACTATTTCATGGATGCCACTACATTTTATTCCATTGTCTGCTTTTGTGATATAACCACATATTAGCTAGTGGAAATTATGAACTGATTTTTCTCTTTCTACTATGAATTTTACCTGACCCAGCTGATGTTTTTCCTCCATCTCACACTGAAAAAGTGAACTCACTGTCATGCTGATTAACTCAGCAGTCACTGGAGACACATCTTCAATGGGACATCATTACAATAATGAAACAGTATTTAATGCTGTTGTTATAGAGAAGGTAATCATTGGTTGCCCCTGACATTCCACCTTCATCACAAGATGAACATTCTTTTAACTACTTGTCTGTCTGAAAAGAGGCTCCCTATGAAACTAAACTAGGATTGATTACAAACCCCATTGAACTGTGCCTAATATCTGAAACTCTGGAGATTTTTTTTCCTATTTTCCCCATTTCAAAGTGGTGTATGATCACTCAAATCCTTCTGCAAAACACAAGGTGGGGTTTTACATCAGGTATTTAGTTCTCTATTGCAGTCACTTCAATTCTCACTCTTTATCTGAAGCAGTCCCAGGTATTCAATCCTGCAAAAGGTAAGCTGGTCAGAAGATCAACAGGAAAAAGGCATCTTCCATTTGAACATCCTCCCTTATAAGGACCTGAAGTTCTGGAAAATCAAGGTATTTGTCCAGTCATAATTATAGGAAGTAAAATAGGTGGGATTCTGACATCTAATCCAGTGTAAAATGTAACAGGGTATCTTATCCAGAGAAAGGAACTGTGAGCCCTTGAGAGCAACTGCTGCTCACTTCCTTTAAAGTTACAGTCACAGAGACAGGAAAAGAAACAGTGCTTATGAATCTGGAAGGAGAACAATTTCTCCATGAGCATATAGATGAGGGGAATTCAATGCAGACCTCTTGGGTATAGAGAGTTTGATGAACCCGGCTCCAATGATCATGCAATTCTCTAGTTCCATAAATATAGTGACTCATTCTTTCCTTCCATAGATTTTTCTTTATATTTGTAAGTTATATGAGTTTCTACATTAATAAGATTTTTAAAAAATATTCTAAAGAGACATCACCCAACACAGAGGAATTGCCAAGTGGTTGTATAAAAAAAATCCATACATTGTGGGTATTTAATGACTGACTCAAAAGGGCTGAGATTTCATAGTATCATCAATTTTGTGATGGAAATGTACTTAAAGAATACTTAGTATATCCTCACATATTACAGAGGAGGATACTAAAGCCTAAAGTGGCTAAGAAGTTCCCCTGAAATCTGTAGATTTACTACTTATAAGATTGAAAATCTGGAGCAAGCCTTTTGATTCCAAATCTAGCATGAATTTCAATCTACTGCACTGTCAATACAATTATATCAGAAACTTTCTGAGATAGTATAACTTATATGTATAACTTTAGTGGGCATGTTTTCAGAAATAAACTATGTAGAGATGATATGAATCTGAAATTATTACTGAGAATGAGTATCAAGAAGAAAAGTAAAATGTATAGACATAAGAATCTACAGTGACAGAAATATTTAGGGAATAGGACATTAGTTAAATTTCAACAAATGAACCTCTGAGTGATTGGACACCTAGAATTATAATCAAAAGAATGATGTCACCAAAGACCCAAAAGGGAGAGGATATCCAGGAGACTGTAAAATCATCAATTTCAAATGGTATAGAGAGTTATGTATGATGTATGTTAAGTTATGAGGTATATAGCAACTTGAGTCCCATAAGATGTAAGCTAAGAAGTATGATCAATGAATAACAAATGATCACCGATTATAAGATCCTTTGTCACTCAGAGATAGTGGATTCATATGATTATTCAGGTAAGAACCAAGATTTCCATGGGTTTTGAAGTGAGAAGGGAAAATATCAGAAAGGAAAAGGACATAGTATTGCATAGGAGGTTGGCTAACTGAAGGAATAATAAATTGATTTATTGACAATTGAGGCTCATGGGTGAATCAAATGAAGTTATTTTCAAAGGATGAGAGAGTTTTGGAAATGAATGTAGAAAGTAGGGAAGAAATCAGTGACTGGGAAGACAATGGAAATTAAGGTAAAGAAATTAATTTCCATTTCAAGCTTCTCTAGAATATAGGAGGGGTTCAGATCAATGCATAGGTAGAGGGGCATTGTTCTTCTGGATTAGAAGATTCAAGTCTTCACAGAAATGAGAGAGAAGGAAGAGAGAATAAAGTAGAACATTGAGTATATTTCTTTTTTTAATTCTCTCAATAAATTGTACTCATTTTCTTAGAGAGGGAGTGTTAGTGTTAGAAGTTTAGGATGTCTAAGTGGTATCAGAGGATAAAGTACAAGCTTAATAGTCAAGAAAACTCAATATTGGTTCATTATTTTCAGTTATAGTATGTATCAGTTATGTGACCCTGAACAAATTATTTAAATTCTTGTAACTTCAGTTTCCCCATTTTTAAATTAAAGATACTTATAAAAACCAAATGAGGTGACATATGAAAAATGCATTACAAGATCGAAATCACCATCTAAATTTTGTCTATTATCATTTTAAGAAGAGTAGAAGGACACTAAATCATTTCTAAAAGGGGAACAGTATCCAATTAGAAAAGCCTGTTAAAATGTCTTTCTACAGTGAGAATTCAGATACATTAAATGACATATATGTAAGGGACTCAGTCACTTCTTCCAGGTCTTTTTAAGTAACACACACACGCGCACACACACACACACACACACACATATGTATGTATGTATGATGTGTGAAAGGAGGTGGTGCCAATCATGCATAAATAGGGCTTGCAAAACATGGATATCAATTGGACTAGAGCAGAAATGACTCCAGCATAGAGGATAGTAGAAAGGATTAACTAAATAGTTGGAATTAGAAGGGAGGAAAGTAAAATTATCATTTGTAGAAATAAATGGATGGAATAAGGAAGGAATGATGGAAGGAAGGAAGTAGAGAAGGAAGGAAGGAAAGAGGGATAGAGAAGGAGAAAGAAAAATGGTAAAAGAAATGAGGTAATGAAGAAGGGAAGGAGGCGAACAAGCATCGAAATTAGGAAAAGTGTTAGAACATTCGCTAGCAGACCATTAATCCTAAGGGCTTTTCTCCTATGCTCTCAACCAATTTCTTTCTTTTGCCATCAGAAGATTAAACAAAGAAACAAAATCAATACCCATGTGAGTAACATCAAATTGACGGGATGTCAGCAGCATATCAGTGTGTATGTGTATGTATATATAATGTAATAAAATAGCATCTCATATGGAATTATACATGTTTATATCCTTTTCATCACCCCCTGCAAGATGTTCATATGTATATGGTGTGTGTAATTTAAATACATATTTATGTGTGTATCTTGTGTTTGGAGAAAGAGAGAAAGAGAAAAAGGATAGAGAGAGACAGAGAGAGAGACAGAGAGACAGAGAGAGAGAGAGAGAGAGAGAGAGACAGAGAGAGAGAGACAGAGACAGAGAGACAGAGATTTAAGTATATATAAAAGAATTGTTGCTAGGGAGGATGGGAAGACCTTTAATAGAATATGGAATTAAAGCTGTCTGGAAGATAGTTCAGAAAGGTAAGAAATGAATCTGAAAAGGGCCAAAAAATACATAAGGAAACACCACCACTGTAAAAGCCCAGAATTATGAGATGGAATTGCATGATTGAATGTTTGAAAAGCTGCAAGTAGTATATTGTAAGTGATTAGTAAAGTGAATGGAAAGTATTAGAAGAATGGAAAAGTAGGATCATGATTTTAAAAGGATTTAAATGTTAAATGGAAGATTTTATGTTTCATCTTAAAAGTAAATAGGAAGAATGAGAGTTTCTTGAGTGTGAATCTGTAAGTGAATAGGAAGTTGAGAGGGGGATATTTTATTTCATTAGACCTATACTTTGGAATGATCCATTGGGCAGCAGAGCGGAGCAGGTGGAGGAGATTTCAGAAAGGAGGATTAACCAGAATGCTGTTTAAATAGACCAGGGGAAAGGTGATGAGGGCCTGTAGTAGGCTATGGGGTTTAAAAGAAGAAAAAGTATCTGTAAGCTGTCATGAAGGTAGAAGACAGGATATGACAATTGACAAGCTATGCGAGGTGATTTTGAGTGAGGCTGAGGATGAAAACAAGGTTGAGAGTTTAGGTGACTGAGAACAATGTGGCCCCCAAAATAGTAGAATAGTTGAGATGAGTGGAACATTTCAAATTAAGTTTGTAAGTTTTAAAGATATAACTGTCCCTGATTTCATATTTCATTGTAGTCAAGTAGAATAATGAAATTCACAGATATACCTTTGAACATTTGCATTTTTCCATCACCATGATGGCCTTAGCATCAGCCAAACTGAGTGTGACTCCCAAAATAGGGCTGGCAATTTGGATGATCTTGGGTGAGGCCCTTGCTTCTAATCACTTTAATTTCATCATCTCTAAAATAATGGGAGTGGATGAGATGACTTCTAAGGGTGCTTTGGCTCCAAATGTAGGATTTTATACTAAAAGGAGCATTGACACTCTATTACTTGAGGTTAAATAACTATCACATGTAATTAAGGATTACCAGTCTTTCAGGGAACAATTCCTTTTGATGTCTCAAGCATGTTAGTTGCCCATTCCTCATACTTTATTTAAAAAGTGTATCTTTCCTCATTTCTAGCATTTTTTCTTTCTCCTGGAGTAATCTTTCTTGAGAAGATTTCCTGAGTACTACTTCTCAGAAGGACACAATGAATAAAATTCAGCTTGGAGGCAGTATTCTTGTTTTTGCATTCTGCTTCAGGCACTTATTAATTGGATAAACAAGTATGAAACATGTAACATCTCTAGATCTCAGCTTCTTTATCTGTAAAATGAGAATGTCTATAGTATGCACCCTGTAGAATTATTTGAATTTCAAATTAAGTATAGTTGGTAAAATATTTTGTAAAGGTTAAAGTATCAGTATTGCACTAAAAGTTTTGTATTTTTTTTTCTTTTTAACCAGTTATCTTTTAACATGGAAGCTCTCAGTACACATACAGTTAATTCAATGCTTTGCATCTTCTGGATTTAAAGTGATACCTAAGTAATTTTAGGCTAAGGGATTGGTTCAGGGTCATATAGACAGAAGCAGGGAATGAAAGAAGGATTCCTGACTCAGCTGTTACTCTACTGCTTGCATATCTGCATTAAGGTTTAGACACTCCCTTGCCATTTGATTTAAAAGACATTTACTCATGAAACTTTTTCTATACTTTCATCTAAAATGTGAATAAGTAGTTGAAACATAATTATAAAATATAAAACCATAACTAGGAATTATAACAATCTACTAATTTTAATAATCAATAAAGATGATTTTGACTCATTTCTCCCTTCCATTGGTTACAGACAGACTGGTTACCATGAAAGGAATTTACTATCACCAGTTACCATTCAGATGAAAGGGGAATGAATCACATTGTTAGCATTGAAGATGCTGTTTCCCTTCTTCCACACTTTACAAAATTTATTCTAATAGAATAATCTGTTTCATGTAAAAGACTGATAAATGACCCCACATGGAATTAATATAACTAGATTTTTTAAGTGAAGTATAGACAAGCTCTCACTAGAGTAAGAAAGGAAGAAAAAATTGAAAGAAACAAACCACTATGGGATTATCAGGAAGTTGTGAGAAGATTGACCAAGATGGAAAATAAAAGCAATGCAACTGAATTCATTCTGCTAGGCCTTACACAAAATCCAGAGCTGCGAAAAATTTATTTTGTCATTTTTTCAATCATTTATGTTGTCACAATTATAGGAAATTTACTCATTGTCATAACCATGACTGGCAGCCAGACTTTGAGATCGCCCATGTACTATTTTCTCACCTTCTTATCTATCGTGGATACTACCTTCTCTTCAGTTATTGCTCCTAAGATGATTGTGGATTTACTCTATGAAAAGACAATCATCTCGCTGGAAGGCTGTCTGACTCAACTCTTTGCAGAGCATTTTTTTGGTGGTGTTGGAATCATCCTCCTTGTGGTCATGGCTTATGATCGCTATGTGGCCATCTGCAAACCTCTTCACTACATGACCATCATGAATCCTCGTGTGTGCCACCTGCTCGTGGCAGCAGCCTGGGTGGGAGGATCCATACATGCCACCACACAACTCTTCTTCATGGCCCATCTTCCATTCTGTGGCCCTAATGTTATTGATCACTTCCTGTGTGATTTGTTCCCATTGCTGAAACTGGCCTGCATGGACACCTACGTTCTTGGCCTTATAGTCATTGCTAACAGTGGAGTAATGTGCTTGTCAATCTTTCTCATCCTAACCATCTCTTATATAATTATCCTTTCTTCCCTGAAGGGTGGTAGTTCAGAAGGAAGGAGGAAGGCCCTTTCTACATGCAGCTCTCACTTCACAGTGGTGGTCTTGTTTTTTGCTCCCTGCATATTCTTGTATGTGAGGCCAGTAGCCACTTTTCCTATAGATAAAGCTTTATCTGTATGTACTACTATGATTACTCCTATGTTAAACCCCTTGATCTATAGCCTTAGGAATACAGAGGTTAAAAATGCCATGAAGAAACTCTGGATCAAATAAATGTGTTTGATTATTCAGGAAATGTAATTTTGCCATGTAAAAATCATTCAATAGCAACACAATGATACATTTTTTTTAATTTGCAAGTTTTTCAATTTCAAACTGAAATACAAAATGAGAAAGAAAGAAATTCTAAAACTGAAATGATACAAAACAGGAAAAAAAAATTGCCAAGAGCACAGCAGAATGGGCATGATGATTCAAAATATACAGCAATAAATTTCCTTTTTAAGAAAGCTGATATAATAAATACTATGATTGAGTTGAAAGCTCTCTCTGTATATATATATATATATACATACATACATATATATATGTGTGTGTGTCTGTATGTATGTATATGTATACACACATATAATTCCTTTTCTTCCTTATACAGTTTTGTGGTGGCAAATATTAGGTCCAATTTCTTCATAATCCTTTTTGCTGTGGTATACTTGGTAGAACTCAGGTGTAGAAGCCAGCATTGATCCCCAAACCACACCGCATATAGCTGCATGTGGTGTATAATTATTTCCACATCAAAAGACTTGGGCTTCAGTCTGCCACCACTTAATTGTTCACTTAATTTCAGACTTGCTTCAAAGTTCTTTTCAAAATCTCTCATAGATCATGTCCAAAATCCCTGAACATGTTTGAACCCCCTAAGAGGGTAATATTCTTGTAGAGAAAATGTCTGAAATCAATTGGACAATTCTGAATCACCTCATCTGCTCCTTCTGAGATACATTGTGCGCATTCTAAATGAGGAAACTCTAGGGTAATGATTTCTGGACCCAGGAACCATTGATAACCAACACCAATAGAAAATTATTTCTTTGAGATTGCATTGATTTCAGTATACTGTTTAATCTACTTTGAACAAACTGTATCATGCTTGTTAAATTCTTGATTAAATCTGGAAGACATAACTATATTCTTCTTTCACTGCCTTCTTTCCAGGGATTGTTCAGGAAGAATCATTGCTTCCTGTTTTCTCAATAACTATTGAATAAAATGTTATTATATCTCCCAATAACTGGAATGGGCTCAATACAGCTGCCAATAACATCCGCTTCAGCCACAGGAATAACATTAGTGACACCTTCTCCAATGTATATACTATAGCTGCACCAGTTAGTGTCCACTTTCCTAGCTGTTCGGATGTCCAAGATTCAGCTAAAGCAAGGACAGCCTGTACAGTAAAAAGCCTGTATGTATAAACTATAACATTAAAGGATTCAAACATAATTTCGGCTAAATATCCCCTGTTTTCTGGAATATTTTGAAGAGGTCTACTCAAAAGAAAATAAAGATCTTCAGGTTCTGCCCTTAGGTATTTAAAGATCACTTGTTCCATAAATCTCTCCATCAGGTCCTATTCTTCAACTACATCATAAGTTGTGTAAGTTGGCTTTTATATTGCTTCATCCCCAATAAAAATGTCTCCATCATCAACAATCTTCATCACCCTCTTTTGTGTTTGATCACTTACTTTTGCAGACTTCTTGAGAGCAATATGTAAGAGCATGATCAACTATGGTTCTATATTTCCAGCATATCAAGTTTTATATATCCGGTGCCACAGTTCATCACACTGGAAGTAAGCCATCCCAATATTTTCTATCTCCTCCTTCTCTTGCTTCAGCTCCCACCAAGAAGGTATTCTTACAGGATTCATGGAGGACTGGTGGGATTGGGGAGTGCTGGCGACAAGGGCCATCTAACCATCCATGGCCTGGCCCGCCTCATGTTTCCAGTAGGCAGAGAAAAAGCTGAAGTAGCAGCAGTGGCCAGTGGGAAACAATTTTTTTCAGCTTCACTCTAAGTTATTTCCAGAATGTTTCAAATCTTCTCTCCCTCCCTTCCCTCCCCTCCCCAAACTCAGGGAATTGTGGAACTGAATCTTGTAAACTAAAAGTAAACAGACAAATTAATAAAGAAAAAAAAAACAGTTTAAAAAAAGATATAAGAAAAAACATGGAAATCAATCAAATATGTTATATAAGTATCTGTTCTTGAGACATATATATATGTGTGTGTGTGTATATATATAAATTATTTTCTGATTTATTTATATTAATTTATATATATGGAAAAATTATTTCCACAATGGATGAACTAATTAACAGTTCTATAGACATTGTATTATTTGGCCTGTCTTAAAAGAAGTTCTTCAGAATTGACTGTTTCCTTCCAACACTTACATTTTACAATTTGTAGGAGTGATCTATTATCTTATTTCATCAAAAGACAATTACACTGGGTAAAAAGATAAACTGACATCATTGGATAACAGTAGTTCATTTTGCTTTGTGCAGTCCCTTCCTATTTTCTCTTCTAAATTTGATTACAGGCTTTTTGTTTGGGGCAGTAGTAACAAGGATGGACTCTTACTTTGATCCTTACTTTGGAGTCTTAGCTGCAAACATATTAGCATGGATTTGCAATATGATCTGGGTTGTAATCCATCCTTGGTTACTTACTAGCTGTGTGATCTAGGACAAATCACTTAAACACTTCATTCCTTTGTTCTCACATCTGTAAAATGGGTATAATAATATCACCTACCACAATGGATAGAGCACTGGGTTTAAAATCAAGAAAACTCATCTTTGTGATTTTGAATATGGCTTCAGACACTCATTGTGGGATGATGTGCAAGTAGCTTAACATGGTTTGTCTCAGTTCCTCATCTGTAAAATGAGCTGGAAAAGGGTATGGCAAACCACAGAAGTACTTTTGCTAAAAAAAAAAAAGAAAACAAAAAAAACAAACAAAAACAATTTTTAAAAAATGACCTCTTCATAGGGTCATAGAAGGTCGGAGTCAAATAAAATGCCTGAATAGTAACAAGAATAAAATGAAATATTTTCAAAATTATTTGAAAAAATTTAAAAGACTATATAAATTCTAGTCAAATTCTTCTTCCTCATCTTTACAATAGTAGTAGTAGTAGTAGTAGTAGTAGTAGTAGTAGTAGCAGCAGCAGCAGCAGTAGCAGCAGCAATAGTGGTAGTAGTAATTTACGGTTAGGGTTGGAGTGGGAGATTTAATAAGAACATTAGGGTTACTATTTCTCTTCCTACTCCTACCACTATTAATTTATTGTATACTAGGTTGCAGAAAATATATATTAAGTAGGTTAAGGCAAATATGGTTAAAAGAGGCTCAAAAAGAATGTACAGAAGAATGCCTTAAAAAGCCAAATTTGCCAGATGGAAAAATAATCTCAAAAGCTCACTGAGGAGAATCATTCCTTTAGAATTAGATTGGAGCAAATGTAAGCTAGTGACTAGAGAAATCAAGATACTATTAAACAGTTCCAAATAAATGAAAAAAATAAAAGGCAATGTGAAATATCTCATTGGGAAAACCACTGACCTGGAAAACAGATGCAGGAGAGATAATTTAAAAATTATTGGACTACCTGAAAACCACGATCAAAAAAAGAACCTAGAGATCATCCTTCAAGAAATTTTTAAGGAAAATTGCCCTGATGTTTTAGAACCATAGGACAAAATAGAGGTTTAAAGAATCCACCTATCACCTCTTGAAAAAGATCCCAAATAGAAAACTCCTAGGAATAATATAGACAGGTTATGAAGTTACCAGATCAAGGGGAAAATATTACAAGCAGCCTAGAAGAAACAATTTGAATATTGTGGAAACACAATCAGGACAACACAGGACCTGGCAGCTTCTACATTGAGGGATCAGAGGGCTTCGAATATGATATTCCATAGTTCAAAGGAGCTGGGATTAAAACCAGGAATCGCCTACCCAGCAAAACTCAGTATCATAATTCAGGGGAAAATATGGTCACTCAATGAAATAGAAGATTTTCAAGCATTCTTGATGAAAAAAAACAGAGTTGAATAGAAAATTTGACATTCAGATACAAGAAGCAAGAGAAGCATGGGAAGGCAAACAGGAAAAAGATATCATAAGGAACTTATTAAAGTTGAATCATTTATATTCCTACCTTGAAAAATGATAATGGGATCTCATGAAAATTTTCCCATTGTGAGAATAATTGAAGGGAATGGAAATGTGTGTGTATGTCTATATAGGAGGGTATATACACACACACACACACACACACATGTGTATATATACACATATATATGTATATATATATATGTGTGTGTGTGTGTGTGTGTGTGTGTGTGAATGTGTGTATATATGTGTACAGGTATATATAGAGAGAAGGCACAGAACCAATTGAATTGGAAGGGATGATCCTTTTTTAAAAATTAAAATAGTTTGTTTATTCAACTTTAGTCTACAAAATTCAGTTCCAAAGTCCCTTGAGTTTCAAATTTCCTCCCCCTCCCTCTCCTCATCATGGCAGCATGCACTCAAATACAGGATCTACAAATATCTTCATATCAATAACTACTCTGGTTGTAAAGAAGGATTATAACTGATGGGATGATCAGTGGGATAGAGGAAACAAAACAACACAAGCAAAAGAAGGCAGTGTTTTTCAGTTTGCATTCAGATTCTGCACCTCTGTCTTTGGATGTGGATATCTCGTTCCATCATGAGACTCTTGGAGTTGTCTTAAACCTGACATAGCCGAGAGGAGCCCAGTCTTCTGAAGCTAATCATCACGCATTCGTTGTGTCTGTGATTGTATACAGATTTTCCCTGGTTCTTTCTGCTCTTTTTGTTTAGCATCAGTTTATATAAGTCTCTCCAGGTTGTTATGAAGTCCATGTACTCCTAATTTCTTTTTTTCAGTTTTTATATATTTTTAAAATTTTTCAAAAGCTTCATTAATTTCTTATTTACATCATTAATTTCCAACAGATTTTGAGTTACAAATTTTCTCCCTATTTTTCCCCTACCCACCACCCCCAAATAGCAATCCCACAGGATATCCCCTCCTCCTATCTGCTATCTCCCATATCTTCTCCCATACCCCCTTCAACTTTTCCAGTAGGTCATGGTGCATCTCTATGCCCCAGTGCCTGTATATCTTATTTCCCAATTACATGTAAAATAGTATTAATTATATATACATATATATATATACATATATATATATATATACATATATATATATATAATTTTAACCATTTGATTTAAAACTTAGATTTCCAAATTCATTCCCTTCCTCCTTTGTCACCCATCCTTACTGGGAAGATAAACAGTTCAGTATAGGTTGTACATGTGTACAAAATGAAAGACAATCACATAGAAGATATAATGTAAAACACTGACTATATTAACCTCCCTCCTGTCCCACCACCCGCTTGTTCTATTCTCTACTTTGATCCTGTCCCTTTTCAAATGTGAGTACTTCCAACTTCCCTCCCCCCGCAACCTGCCCTCCCTTCCATCATCCCCCCTCTCCTCTCCTCCCCCCCCCATTCTCCTGTAGGATTAGATACCCTATTTAGTCTGTAGGTCATTCCCTCCCCAATAAAAACTCAATGAGAATAAGGTTGACCCATTCCCTTTTGCCTTTCTATTCTTCCCCTTCATTGTAAGCATTTTTCCTTGTCTCTTCTATGAGATAGTTTACTCCATTCTGTCTCTCCCCATCTCCTCTAATTATATTCCTCTCTCACCTCTTAATTTCACTTTTTAAGTATCATCCCTTCCTATTAACTTGTTCCTGTACCCTCTATCTATGTATACCTGTAAACATATATACACACATTCACATATGTATTCATATGCAGTATATCCTCCGATATAGACAAATGTGTGTGTTTATGTATATATATATATATATATATATATATTTCTATTTCTATTTCCTTCCACTACTTTCATACTGAGAAAAGTTTCATCGGTTACAATTATCATTTTTCCATGTAGGAATATTCATAGTTCTACATTGATAACTGGCTTATGATTTTTTTC
The DNA here is from genome assembly GCF_028583685.1 of Petaurus breviceps papuanus. NCBI lineage: Eukaryota > Metazoa > Chordata > Mammalia > Diprotodontia > Petauridae > Petaurus > Petaurus breviceps. The sequence continues at coordinate 39,744,682 of NW_027185804.1, forward strand.
CCTGTTTACCTTCTTAAGCTTCTCTTGCTTCTTGTATCTAGATGTTAAATTTTCAATTCAGCTCTGCTTTTTTCATTAAGAATGCTTGAAAGTCCTCTATTCCACTGAATGACCATATTTTCCCCTGAAACATGATACTAAGTTTTTCTCGGTATGTGATTCTTGGTTTTAATCCCAGCTCCTCTGCCCTCTGGAATATCATATTCCAGGCCCTTTGATCCCTCTGTGAAGAAGCTGCCAGATCCTGTGTTATCCTCATTGTGTTTCCCACAATATTCAAATTGTTCTTCCTGGCTGCTCATAATATTCTCTCCTTGATCTGGGAATTCAGGAACCTGGCTATAACATTTCTAGGAGTTTTCTTTTTGGGATATTTTTCAGGAGGTGATCAGTGGATTCTTTCAACCTCTATTTTGCCTTGTAGTTCTAAAATATCTGGGCAATTTTCTTTGAAAAGTTCTTGGAGGATGATTTCTAGGTTCTTTGTTTGATCATGGCTTTCAGGTAGTCCAATAATTTTTAATTATCTCTCCTGGATCTATTTTCCAGGTCAGTGGTTTTTCCCATGAGATATTTCACATTGCCTTCTATAATTTCATTTGTTTGGATATGTTTAACATTATCTTGATTTCTCATAAATTCACTAGCTTCCCTTTGCTCCATTCTAAATCTGAAGGAATGATTCTCCTCATTGAGCTTTTGAGTTTCTTTTGCCATCTAGCAAATTCGACTTTTTAAGGCATTCCTCTCCTCATTGCCTTTTTGAGCCTCTTTTGTCAATTGAGTTAGTTTGTTTTTTAAGATATAATTTTCCTCAGTCAGGCCGTTGACTCTCATTTCATAATTTTCTTTCATCGTTCTCATTTCTCTTCCCAATTTTTCCTCCACTTCTCTTATCTGCTTCTTAAGGTCCTCTATGGCCTGTAACCAGCTTGTATTTTCCTTTGAAGCTTTTGGTGCAGGAGTTCTGACTTCACTGTCTTCCTCCTATTCTATGCCTTGCTTCTTTTTGTCCCCAAAATAGGAGTCTAATGTCGAATTCTTCTGTCTGCCCTGCTTCCTTTGCTTGGTCATGTCGCCCCTCAGTCACTTGACCCCTGGGCTTTTTGCCACAGTAGGACTCTACCACCAGAAAGGGGAACTTTTGTCCCAAACGCTGGGGTTTTCTCAGCTGCCAGAGTTATTAGTTGAGTGCCCTCTCTGAAGCCTCCACATGCTCTGGCAAGCTGGTCACACAGGATCTCTACCCTAGACTACAATTCAGATCCAAGCAGGTTAAAACAAGAGCAATTACCCCTCATACTGGTGCTTGGTCCCCCTACACTCTGCAGCCCAGGAGCTGAAGCTGCACCGTGGTGCTGGCTGAGCCAAGGCGTTTCAGTGGCTTCTCACACCGGGGGTAAAAGCCATGGCACTCCCAACTACTGGTACCAAATTTCACACTGCACTGACCTCTCACTTTGTCTTTCACATCTATGTGTTGATAAATCTGAAACAGTCACAGTTGCTGCTGATCTGGAGTCCCTCTGGCCGGAGGCTGGTCAGGACCATCCCAGGGCTAAAACCTCCGGCTCACACAGGCCTGGGCTTGGATAGATGACCATTTTCCAGGTAAAGGATAATCCTATTAAAGATAATTTTGGCAAGAATCTTGCCAGAAATGAGTAAGAGAGAAATGCCTCTGTGATTGTCACAGCATAATCTATTTCCTTTACCTTTGTAAAAATGGACAATGGAGGCATCCTTGAAATCCTGTGGATAACCTCCTCTTGCCATATAACCTGGAAAATTTCAGTCAGCTTTTGAATGAGGAATGGACCCCTTACCTTTTTAGTATCATGTATAATAATAAGAACATTTACCCGGTGTGATAGTAATGGAATAGAAAGATCCCCCTGTATTGGCTTGGTTTTCAAATTGATTGTGTTAAAACCCAGAGCTTGTTAATCCCACCTGTGGGATGGACTTGTTGATGTGAAAAGAGAGTCCTGAACTGGGAGGAGCTGGTGACATAGATTTGGAGAGACAAGAGAGAGGCAGAAGAACTTTTTGGAAGCAGTACCTCGTGGAGGCAGAGAGAGAGACTGAGAGGATTGAATTGCCCTGGACTTTTGAGACCTGCCCCCTGAGCTGGCAAGGACTTAGGAGACATGGCTGTTTTGCTGGTACTTTGTCTGTCTGTTTTGATGTTGTTTTGCCAGATTTGTCCACTGGTGAAAGACAGTCCTGTTGTTGAAGAAGTCCTGGAACCTGGCTTTTGGTTAAGAAGCCCTGAGACTGTCCTGCAGACAGAGAGTGAATACTGTCCACTGGTGAAGGACAGTGCTGTTGTTGCAGGGGTCTGGAGACTGTCCTGCAGACAGAATGAATACTGTCCACTGGTGAAGGGCAGGGCTGTTGTTGCAGGGGTCTGGGAACCTTTCTGTTGGTTCAGAAGCCCTGAAGAAGGATTTTCTTGTTGTATGTTTACAGAAATCCTGGGAGAGGGTTTTGCTAATGTTTTCAGGGGTTCTAGGACTGTTCTACAGACAGAGGATGAATTAATGAAGGGACTGGCAATGTATCTTGTGGCCTTGCTAAGCCTTCTCTCCCCAGGAACTAAGATTGCTGAGAACTTGCCTCATGTCAAGATGAAGAAAAGACCTCCATTTGGATATTAAGTGCTGTGCTTTAACTTGATGTAACTTTGGGGTAGATTCAATTGTGATCCAGGGGTGGGGAACTTTTGACCTTTTTGTGCTCTGTGATTGAACAAATGAAGGCACTTTACTTATGTTTGGAAACTAATCTCCATTTGAGAAGAGGGGTTTTGTGGTGGACTAAATGAAGGTACAGCCTAGGGGTGGAGTAGTATTTAGAACAGGGACTTTGTAATTGATTGAATGATTGGAAGGTCCTGGGGTGGGGTAGTACTTGGAGATTATTTAATCACACTTAGTAAATGCTGTATTTTGAATGATGTCATGTTTTGACCTTCTCTGTTCTTGGTTTGTCACTGAATAAAATGGAGAGCACCTATGCTGGTATTCTGAACCTTGGGAAGTTGCCTTTCCTTGGCATTATATTACATTACACCCGGAGGAGTTACAGTCAATGTGGTGTGTAGTTGTAAGAGTTGTATAGACATTAGAAGATCTCTTTACACCTTTCAAATTAGTCAGCAAATCTACTCTTCCTTTATCTAAGACTTTTTGCATGGAAAGAAACAGTCCTAAGCTTCTTGTAATCCAGCATTCCAACTAATTATTCAGATAAAATGATTTAATTTAATAGAATTTTGAACTGTAATGGGCCTTAGATTGCTCATCTATTTTAACCTTTTTTCTCTCATTTATAAATGAGAATAGTTGGGACCACAGATATGAGTTGACCAAAGAAAAGTTACACAGGGTATAAAGAACAGAATTGAATTTTGGTCCTCGACTTTCTCTGACACCAAATCCAGAAGTATTTTGGTATATAACCACAAAGGTGAATAATCATTAGTGATTTTTTGGGGGGAGTTATGAACACATTATCAAGAGGCATGGTTAGAATCATCCCTAAGGACTTCAGTGTTTGGGGTTCCTTAGTGCCAAATAAGATTGCCAGTGGGGATCAGATTCTGCTGGGGCAGCAAGACTCTCCTTTGCCTTTGGGACATGTTTAGTATTGCATTCTTCAAAACAAGTATGGATTGATTAATTTCACTGCTATTTCGTGGATGCCACAATATTTTTTTTCAACTGTATATTTATTATATAACCACCAATTAGATAGTGGAAATTATGAGCTGATTTTTCTCTGCCACTACCAAATTTACCTGACACAGCTGATCTTCTTCCCCCACCTCACAATGCTGATTAAACTCACCAATCACTGGAGACACATGCTCAATGGGAAACAATTGGAATAATGAAACCATTTTTAATGCTATTGTTACCCAGAAGGCAATTATTGGATGCCCCTGATATTCCACCTTCATCACGGGATAAACACTATTTTAACTGCTTGTCTTTCTGGAGAGAGGTTCCTTGTGAAGATAAACGATGATTTATTGAAAATTCCATTTAACGTCTAAACTATTTCTCAAACTCTTGAGGTTGTTTTTTTTTTCTGCCCTTCTCGAGAGGTGCATGATAATTCAAATCCTTCTTCACAGTACAAAATGGGGTTTTATATTAGTTATTTGGATTTCTATAGCAGCCACTTCAATTCTCACTCTTCATCTGGAGCAGTGCCAGTTTTATCCAGTCCTACAAAAGGTAAGCTTGGTAGAATATATTGAGGGGAAAGCCATCTTTCAGTTGAACCTTCTCCCTGGTAAGGACATAAAGTTGTGGGAAATCAAAGGATTTGTCCAAAGTCAAAATATAGGAAATAAAATTGATGGAATTTTGACTTTTAATACAATGTAAAACATAATGACCAATCTTATCGAGAGAGACACCCACACCCATACCCACACACACAGAGACTATGCGTCTTTGAGAGTGTTGCACACTTTCTGACAAGCTATTTTCACAGAGATAAGAAAAGAAACAACACTTGTTCATCTAGAAGAAGATAAATTTCTCAATAAGAATATACCTCAGGAGAACAAAATGCTGACCTCTTGGGTACAGAGAGTTTGATAACCAAGTCCAGATCATCATACAATTGACTGGTTCACTAAATTCAGTGACACCACCTTTTCTTCTATGTTTTTTTTTTCTTTAAGTTTGTTAGTTATAAGGCTTCCTTCCCAATATAAAATAAATTAATGCCTAAAAAAGGAACATCACTCGATACAAAGGAATTCTTAAAGGGTGGTACTGAAAAACAATGGTTCATGGATCTTTTAATGCCTGATTGAAAATGTTATTTCTTTTGAAATGGTATTTCAAATAACCATCAATTTTGTGATGGAAATGCACATGTAGTACAACTTATGTGGATACCCATATAGTACAGATGAAGATACTAAAGTTGCTAAGTGGCTTCCCTCATATCTATAGATTTATAATTTGTAAGCTAGAAAATGTGGGACAAGACTTTTGATACCAAATCCAACATGAATTTCAACCTACCACATTGCCTATACAATTAATTCAGAGACTGTCTGAGATGGAAGGGAAAGCCCACATTCTGTAGATAAACTTTATGAAACAAAAAAGAAAAGTTTTGTTTTCTATTTTTAAAGGATTATTGAATCTGTAGATGAAGGTAAGTTAAAAAAATACAGTTTATATAGTTCATCTAGATTTTAGCAAAGTGTTTAATAAATTATCTCTTTTTGTTCTTGTGAAGAAGGTAGACAATATTACAATCAGATAGATCCAGAAGTGGTTGGGTGGTGGTAATCTAGATATGTTGTTAATTGTTCAATATTAGCATGGGAGTAGGAACCCAGTGGATTTCTCCAGGAATCTGTGTTTGGACCCATGCTATTTAGCACAGACATAATGTTTCAGTTGAAATATACATGGTAAATTTATCAATTTTTTGATTAAATAAAGTTTTTAGGAATAGTCAGTACGGGAAGATGATTATAGAGTTGGGATTCCAAAATAGCTAGACAGACTGGAGCATCTGGCTGAATTTAAGAAGATTAAATTCAGTAGGGCTAAATATAAAGTTGTGACTTAGAGTGATATTAAACTAATGTCGGCTATAAAAAAGTATCAAGAAAGTGGCATAGATAGAAGTATAGTGTTCTTTCAAAAAATCTAGAGATCTTAAACTTCAATCTCAATAGGATAACCACAAGACATATCCATAAGTATAAAAAAGCTAATGAAATCTTAGGGTTCATTAATAGAAATTAAATGACTTATCAAGAACAGGGAAGTGATAGTTATACTATATTCTAACCTCAAAACTCATCTGTAGTTCTGTGTTTGGTCCTACACACTATGATTTAAAGAGAACTTTCATAATTCTAAATTCAGTGATGGTAGGGAACGCAGAACACTGTTGGGTGCATGGTTGTGGGGTAGTGGTGTGGTAGTAATACTTATTGAAATCATAACAGTCAGTCATCATCACAGTAATAGCAAGAGTGGTGGGAATAATGGTAGAGAATGAGGGGGCAGAAGAGGAGGAAGAGAGAAAGAGGAAGAAAAGAAATAGTTCTCATCATTCTCCATGCAGAGACTAGATATCTGTCAGGTATGTAATAGTGAGCATTCTTTAACGATGTAGGCTTGACTTTGGGGATGTTAATGTCCCTTCCCCTCAGAGATTCTGTGGATCTGTTGGTGCTCTCCCTCCCTTACCTCTACCCCTGGGATTGCCTACTTTACTTTGAAAGCAAGGGTAAACTACATTCTCCTACTTGATACGTATCCTGATTCACCTCATTGCCAATGATTGAAACTTTTAAAAGTTACTTTTGATATTTGTGTATTTCTTAAGTAATTTGTCTAAGTTCTTACTATTAGTGAGTAGTAAAGTCAGATCTGTCAGTGTATCATATGACCAATGAGTGTGATAAAAATCAATTTTTAACATTGAGCAATTTCGCCAGAATAGTTATTCTGGTGTTGGAAATCCATTCGGTAGCCATATAGTACACGTTTTCTAAACTTGAATAAGTCCTAGAACATTGCTTGGGACAAAGAAACTAAATGACTTACCTGATATCACATAAATACTGAGCATTAGAGTTAGGATAAGAACTTTAGTATATTTCACTCAAAGTACAGTATTTTCACCTCTGAAATATTTTATCAGTCATTTATGAAACATTTATTGAGAACTTAACTATCAGACACTTTGATAGACACTGAGTATGCAAAGCTACATGTGATTTAGTCTTTACCATAAAGAAAACCTCTCCCACTGCAGGAATGAGAGCTAGTTAACAGAATGAATGGAGCAAACAAAACGGGTCACATGTCTCTTCTTACACTATGTATTTCTGGGGAAAATGACTTAAAGAATAAGCAAGAAAACCAGAGGTACAGAGATACTTCCATAAATCCAAGTTATAAATAATTATCAGCAAGTATAAGCTTCAGGAGACACGCCTTGGAAGGAGTAACCCAAGCACCCTTTGAGGTAGATTAAAGATAATAAAACAAGGTGGAGATGGAAGGCATTTCAGGCATGAAGAAGAGCATGTGCAAAGCATAAGAGTTAGAAATGGTCATTTTTATCAGATGAATGTGGCTTGTCAGTGCATGAGTGTGCTTGTATTATAGAGCAAGTGATTGGAAGTAATTTGTAAGGCTCCTGAAAAGGCAGTTTGTAGACACATTTTCGAGTGATTCAATGCTTAAAGAAGGACTTTGTATTGTATCTTAGGGACAAGAGGTGTTTGTGGTTCTGGAGTTCACTGGGGGTTCTGTAGTAAGGGTGTTTCATGGAGTGCTATTGTCATCTGTAGAAGAGGAATATCAATTTGCCAGCTAAGTGATTGATTATGAATGGATTGTACAGAGGAGAAATTGGAGGTAGAGCAATAAATCAATTTTGTGACCCCTGTTGTAGTTTTCTTGGGAGAGATAATGGAGTGGTTTAACATTTCCTTCTCCAGCTCATTTTACAGATGAAGAAACTGGAATAAACAATGTGGAGTGATGTGCCCCATATCATACAGCTAGTAAATTTCTGATGTCAGATTAGAATTCAGGAAGATGTATCTTCCTGACTCCAGCCTGAAACATTGTCCACTGAGCAAGCTAGCTGTCCCTAGATCAGTAAGGAGGGTATTTCAATAAAGCAGGTGAATGTTGATAAGAGTCTAAGGGGAAAATAGTTCGGTGACTACTGAGTAGAAAGTTTGCATACAAGATAAAATGGGAAGTTAGAAAGGTAAGATTTAGCAATTGTTCAACTATGGGGTATTGACTGAACAATTAATTGAGGATTTGAACCTGGAAGATTAGAGGAAAGAAGATGCCACCAAGAAGTAAAGAGGAGACACAGATGAGTTCTTTATGTATGAATTGGTTCTGAGATATTTATATGACATCCAGCTCCAAATACTGTGTTGTGAAATTCAAATTTAAGAGTTAGACCAAGATTGGAAACAAACAAATCATATATATATATATCCATATCCATCTATCCATCCTGATAGATTTTATTTTTTTTTTTGGAGGGTAATTGGAGTTAAGTAACTTGCCAAAGGTTACATGGCTAGGTTTTTTTTTTTTTTTGTGGGTGTTAAGTGTCTGAGGCCGGAACTGAACTTGGGTCCTCCTGACTCCAGGGCCAGCACTTTACTCACTGTGCCACCTAGACGCCCCCTTGATAGATTTTTATATAAATATGTATACATTTACACAATACACATATACACATACACATATATGTACACACATATACATATATTCAAGTATGTGTGTTTGCATATATATGTATATGTGTGTATCTTATATGCATATTTTTTAAGAATAATCTACATTGGGATGATAATTTAACTTGTGGAATCTGATATTATTACTGAGAAACCTACAAAGAAAAAAGGATAATGTATAAACAAGAGACCCTTATAGGACATCATTAGATAGGAGGTGGGGCCTTAATTAGGTTCCAACAAAAGAGCCTAAGGCATTGCAGAGCAACTAGAAGTAGAAGTAGAATAATATCACCAAAGACCCAAGAGGGACAGGAAATCCAGGAGGCTGAGAAATTATCACTGGCAAATGTCACAAAGAGTTTTGTATAATGTATGTTAAGATATGAGGTGTATAATAATTTAAGAGATCCATGAGATGTAAGCTAAGAATTATGAGAATTGAAAAAAAAATCAAGATCATGAACTAAGAGTTCCTTTGTCACTCAGAGACAGTGGACTTAGATGACTGACCTGGTCAGAACCCAGATTATATTGGATTATGAAGTGAGAAGAGAAAAAAAAATACAGTAAATGAATATAGTTCAGTTGGCTGATTAAAGGAAGGAAGAAGAAATAAAGATCGATAGATACATATTATGTGTTGTATTTGTCCTTTATTCTCAAAGAGGACCATGACACCGAGGAGATGATATGACTTGCAGTTGACTTAGGTATGAGTGAGGGAAGGCTGTGAAGGGTCACTAGTCTCACTTTCTCCTCCAGAGCCATCTGGGTCCAGTGGTCAAATATTCATCAGGACCACTGAAGATGACCCAGAATACAATGGGAGATCCTGGCTGTTTTAGATTAAGGCCTTATCAGGTTCTAACTTTGAGTGAGGTAATGCCCATTCAATGAATAAGCCTGATTAAGAAATGAGTCAAGAGATGACACCTTTAATAAAAAATAAAATCAAACTGGAAGGGGAAGACCTCAAGGTTGCTGACCAAAGATAATTAAGTTGTGCTTGGGCAGAAACTACTGTTTTCTAATCTATGAGATGCAGAGTGAAATGGGTTTACCCTTAAGTCTTTGAGAAAGAAATCCATACACAAGGAGAGGGCGATGGATAAAAGGAAGGAGAAGTAGGAGAGGAAGAGGGACAGAGAGAGGGAGAAGAGGGACAGGAAGAGAGACAGGGAGAGAAAGAGGGACCTCTCCAGGTCTCAACTTCCCGCATTGCAAAATGAAAATGATATCCGCAGTTCTTACTCCGTAGAATTATTTTGAGGTTTAAATTAGGCATTGCTGGTAAGACATCCTATGAATTATAAAGTATCAGTTGCTTTTGTTATTCATACTCATTGAACTTTTCTTTCTTTTTAACCAGACATATGATTTCATTGGATTCGAGAATCTCCAAACAAGGAAGCTCCCACTCCCCATAGAGTGAATCCATTGTTTTGCAGTGTCTGGACTTAAAGTGATACCTTGGTAATTATAGGTTAAGAGATTTGCCCACAGTCCTATAGCCAGAAGAGGGGCATGAAAGAAGCTTCCCTGACTCCAAGATTATTGTTTTATCTACTCACTTATCCCGGTTAAGTTTAGACAATCTCTTCCCATTGGACTTAAAAGGGGCTTACTCATTAACATTATCTGCCATTTCTTCTCGAATGTGAAGAGGTTGTTGCAATCTAAGTACATCACTTAAAACCATAACTGGGATTTATATGAATCTATTGGATTCTAATCATTGATAAACATGATATTAACCCATTTCTACTTTTCATAGTTACAGACAAACTAATTACATGAAAGTAATCTATTATATCCAGTTACTTCTAAGATGAAAGGGAGATGAATCACAATCCTTAGCATTAAGGATGTTATTTGTATTCATTCCCCCTGTACAAAATTCATCTTTTGCAGAAATAGCTGTTTCAGCAAGACTAGTGATTGACTCAAGTTGGAATTAAAATAGCTGGATTTCTTAGGTGAGTTAAAGGCAAGGTCTAAGTAGAGGAAGAAATGAAGAGAAAAGGAAAGAACCAATAAGGCTATGGGAAAATAAGGAAGCTGCCAGACAAGTGACCAAGATGGAAAGTAAAAACAATGTAACTGAATTCATTCTGCTAGGCCTTACACAAAATCCAGAACTTCGAAAAATTTTCTTTGTCATATTTATAATCATATATATTATCACAATTATAGGAAATATATTCATTGTCATAACCTTGACTGCCAGCCAGACTTTGAAATCACCCATGTACTTTTTTCTAACATTCTTATCCATCGTGGATGCTACCTACTCTTCAGTCATTGCTCCTAAGATGGTTGTGGATTTACTCTATGAGAAGTCAACCATCTCCCTGGAAGGCTGTCTGACTCAACTCTTTGCAGATCATTTTTTTGGTGGTGTAGGCATCATCCTTCTTGTGGTCATGGCTTATGATCGCTATGTGGCCATCTGCAAACCCCTGCACTACATGACCATCATGAATCCTCGAATGTGCTACCTGCTGGTGGCAGCGTCCTGGATGGGGGGCTCCATTCATGCCACCATACAACTCCTCTTCATGGCCCATCTCCCCTTCTGTGGCCCTAATGTTATTGATCACTTCATGTGTGACTTGTTCCCATTGCTGAAACTGGCCTGCATGGACACCCACGTTCTTGGCATTTTAGTCATTGCTAACAGTGGTGTAATGTGTCTCTCAATCTTTCTCATACTAACTGTCTCCTATGTAGTTATCCTCTCTTCCCTGAAGGGTGGTAGTTCAGAAGGAAGGAGGAAGGCCCTTTCCACCTGTAGCTCTCACTTTACAGTGGTCGTCTTGTTTTTTCTTCCCTGTATTTTCTTGTATGTAAGGCCAGTAGCCACTTTTCCTATAGATAAAGTTGTATCTATATGTGCTACTATGATTACTCCTATGTTAAATCCCTTGATCTACACCCTTAGGAATGCAGAGGTTAAAAATGCCACAAAGAAACTCTGGATGAGATGAATGTCTTTCAGTATAATTGAAATTGAGTTAATAGTTGGAAATCTTTCAAATTCATCAGAGGAATGCAAATGTATTGATAGAATAATATTTTAATCAGTGGACATACTACTTTAGCTAGCAAAAACCACAACCCTTTCATAAATTTCCACACTGACTTTTCCTAGGCCAATTTTTTTTCTAAAAATCTTTGTGAGAGGTTATAAGTGATATTTTAGAGATGTGACAAATTGAAATATTGACTAAATCTCTAGGCATGTAGGACATTTCAAAGCCATAGTCTTCCATCTAATAGTAATGACAAAAATTAACATTTTATAGCCCACTAAGGTTTGCAAAATGCTTTAGATATAGTTTATCTTAGTACTTTACAAATATCACTGCAGTTTTCCCTTGCAACAGCCTTCAAAGATAAATGCTATTATTATTATTATTCTCCTTCTACATGCAAGGCAATTTAGGCAAAGATGCTATATAGCTGACTCCCACAGGGTCTCACAAATAATCCTTGCCTGATTAAAAAGAAATCAAAATCATGTTAAGCTTATTTAAGACCAATGTTCTATTGATTGTACCTCCCCACCTTCCCTTAGTTATGCTTCTGTAGAAAAAGGGAGAGAAATGCATTTCCTAAAATTCTCTCTGGGATCAGGCCCAGGTATGACAATTATATATTCTTCAATTTCTTTTGTCATGTTTTTTTTTCATATTACCTTTCTATATATGTTGTCAAAGTTATTGTGAATATTTTTTTGCTCATTGATTTTCTTTCATCCATAAGTGTTCCCATAATTTTCTAATTATTTTTCATATTTCTTATTTCTTAAGTGATAGTACTATCCTGCTGCATATTCCATTCTTGTGCCACAATCTGTTGCAATTTCCCCATCAATAGGGCATACTTTATTTCTATGTTTGGTCATTAGGGAATTGCATTTAATATTTTTTTCTTTATTTGGACTCAATCCCTCTAATTGACTTTTTTGTATATGTCTAATTCTAGAAGATTTGGGCCAAAGTATATCTATATCTTATTTTATTATTTTATATTTTAACAATTTTTTTAAAAAATCACTTCAAACTGTTTTACAGAATTAATGGACTCATTCACAATTCTATCCACATTGTATTATTGTAACTGTCTTTAAGAAGGACCTCTAGAATTGACCATTTCTATGAATTTTATGTTTGTGGATTAAAAACAAATAATTACAAGAATGTCAGGGAAGTTAGGTGGATAGGGAACACCCCACATTCTAGAAGTTTGCAGGATTATTATAACAATTTATTGCTTTAAGAAACCAAAAACTCAGAAGCTCTGGGTACTAATCTTTGTTCCAACACTAAGAAATTTTGAGAAATTATGGTAGTTATATCATCTGCCTGAGCCCATTTTATGTGTTAAATGAGAACTGGGAGTGGTTTGTACCCTTCAGTGAGCTGTGTGCTGGTTCTATGGATTATGGAAATGACTTATGCATTAGAATTAGGAATAAACTCAATTCCGGACTTTTCCAGGAGCAGTTGTCAATTTTAGCTCCCTCTCTTGGTCAGGTCATTTTTGTCTCATTTTTCGGAGTGTGCTTAATTTTACTTGGGCATACTCACTGACTTAGTTTTGAATGAAAACAAACTAGTAGAGTTTCAAAAGTGTAATGGAAAGTGATCTGAATTTGTTATCAACAGAGACCTGGCTTGAAATGTGTCCTTTGTTACTTAAATGTTCTGTGTTGTTAAGCAGGTCAGTTAAACACTCTTATTCAGTTTCCTCATGTATAAAAATGAATACACACTGCCTGATTATACAGTTATGAGGGCCAAATGATTTATAAAAATGCGTTATATGAAATAATAATTGCAACAATAATATGTTCATGATTATTATGATAAGAGTCTTTTGTATGGAACAATGTTTGCAAAATAATACAAGTTATCAAATTGGAGATTCATAAAAAAGTCACTATATAAGACTCCAGAATTATTGTTACAGTCACTTCAAAGATAAAAAAAAATAAAGCTGAGAACTACCTGGCATTTTGCCAAATGCATACATGTTAAAGATCTACAGAAGGGAAGAAAAAAAACAATAACACAGAAAGCACAAATATTACTATAAAATCATTATAAAATGTTCCTTAAATCTCTTTAGGTTGGTTTTTTTTTTAATTCCGTAATATGTGCTATGATCAAAAGTATTCATTTCATGACCTACATGTAAATATTTAGATATTTAAATAATACTAGGTAGCATTTACATAGTACTTAAAAGTTTGATTAGGCAAAACAATTTAGGAAGATCAGTGAAAGCCTTCCTACTCCTGAAGTAAACACTTTAAGAGACTTATTAAGGTAGAGTTGTGTAATAATTACTATTTTGAGAAGGCACACAGAAACTAACTGGGTCCTTCAATATAATCTATCCAGTAACTAATGGGGAAATAAATTCATTAGCTTCTCAGAAAAATCAGAGTAGATGGCAACATCCACATTTCTGCTTTGGAGATTGCAACAATAAAGCAACACCTGTTTATTTCTCCTACAACCATTTCCTCTCTCCAAACCCACTTCCTCTGAATTCTTAATCTCTTCACCTTAAAAGTAATCCTAAATGTCCTAGACTCAATATGAAGCATAAAAGAATGTTTTACATTAAATATTCTCACATAAGATATTAGTAATGTGTCAAAGTTGGATCACTGTATATTTGTTACTATGGAAAATGAGATCAGATTAGATACGGCAAGACTTGAACCAAATAATGAAGTAGGTCAATTTTATTTAATGATTTTTGTGCTCAGTTCCCTTCCACTTTTCCTTTCCAATTCTCTCTTCCTTTCTTTTAATGTTCCTCAACCTCTGTTACTTAGCTGGACCATATTGTCCCACAGCTATCAGGCTGTTGAGATTTTTCCTAGGATTCACATTACTACCTTCCATAGCAATGTACAAATCACTAAATCACCTTTTTGGTACTGAAATTGTTACCAAAAAAAAAAAACTTTCTACTGAACATACTTCACAATACATTCAATCATATCTTTATAATCAACATGGAGGATGTGGGATTGTGAAGAGGAGCTGGACATCGACTCAGTAAAATTTTGGTTCAAACTCTGCCTATTTCCAAATTTCCTCCATCTCTGAGTCTCAGTTTTTACATAAAATGGATAAAATTAGTTAATAAGCAATCAAAAAGCACAATTTCTGCTGGTGAATCAATGTCTATGTCCAATTTCTAGAAAGGGAATACTTTTTTCTCAGAGTGTAAAACTTTGGAGTGTGAAAGATGATATCACCTCAGGACTTTTGTAGATTCATTGAATTTAATTTGTTGACATAGCTGGATGCTGTGGAGTTTCATGCAGTTGGAAGTGTAGTTAAGGCTTATCTCTTTCCCTGCATGGACAGAAAGTATTTGCTGAGGCAAAAACTTTACTTAAAGAGAACATCTGTTTGGAATGATACAACAAAAAATTTTTGCAACTGTACTAAACCTTCAACAATGGAAAGAAAAATCAGGATCTAGGAAGTCAAAAAAGTGTCCAAATAGTGCAAGAGGTTCTAGATTTTTGTGAAGGTGTGTCTATTCATGGTAATATATTTTTCCTCAAATTTTATTTTTATTTTTAGTTTACATCATTCATTTCCATAAGAATTTGACTTACAAATTTTCTCCCCATCTTTCCCCTACCAACCACCGCAAACAGTGATCCCACTGAATACCCCCTCCTCCAATCTTCTCTCCTATATCACCCCCTCTGACTTTCCAATAGGGTATGGTTGATCTCTAGGGCCCAGTGCCTGTGTATCATATTTCCCAGTGGCATGTAAAATAATAATAATCATAATCTTATATATATATGTATATATATACATACATTTGATTTTAAAACTTTGAATTCCAGATTCTTTCCTTTCCTCCCTTGTCACCCACCCTTACTGGGAAGATAATTAATTGAATATAGGTTTTATAGGTGTAGCTATACAAAACATTTCCATAGTGGATATATTGTGAAAGGCTATTTTATTTCCCTCCCTCCTATCCCATCCCCCCACTTGTTCTATTCTCTGCTTTCATCCTTTCATTTTCAAAAGTGGGTGCTTCCAACACTCCTCCCCCCCCCAGCCTGCCCTCCCTTCCATCATCCCCCCTCTCATACCTTTCCCCCCTACTCTCCTCCAGGGTAAGATACACTATTTAGTGTGTATGTCATTCCATCCTAAAGCCAAATTCAAAGAGAGTAAGGTTGATTCATTCCCTGTTGCCTTCCTGGTCTTCCCATCCATTGTAACAATTAAATAACAAGTTGCCTCTTCTATATGATATAATTTACCCCATTTTTTATCTCCCCATCTCCTCTCATTATATTTCTCTCTCACCTCTTAATTTCACCATTTAAGTGTCATCTTTTCTGCAGCAGCAAGCACCCCAGCATCCCCAGGGTGGCTGCCAACACAGGTTCTTAGATCTGCTTTGCTAAAGGAAAGCAATTCAAAATTGGTTAACTAGCTTACTTTAATCAATCAAATGGATATTGTTTACATAGTTGAGGGGAAAAAGTCAGCGCCCTGAACTTCAGAGTATGAAGACAGAAATATTTCAAGCAGACAGGCCTCCAACTGTCCAACCATTACATCCATACCAAATCACAGTTACCAGAGAGGGAAGAATCAAAATCTGGGTTTTTCAAAGCTGGGGGGCTCTCAATGGCTGCCCAGAGTCTCATCTGGTCAAGTCATACAACACTTCTCAAAGTGATTCCCCAAACAAAGTCTCACATAAGGGATTATATAGCCTTATCCTAGGTCAGAGAATGTAACAACTCTCTTGAGCCACTACCCAATCAAAAAGCAACAAGATGTAGACATTCCTGAAGAAGAAGCCTCCCACTACAGGCTCCAGTAGAACTTAATCTAGGGACAGGAAAGATCTTAAAAATTTACATTCCTATAACACCTTCATATTCGATTGGTCCTGTGCCCTCTGTCTATGTATACCTGTACACATATATACACACACTCACATATATATTCATATGCCCATATGACCTCCTATATAGACATACATATGCATGTTTACATATACATATATGTATGTATATGGTTGTATAGATGTGTGTATTTATGTATGTATATGTGTGTATACGCATTTTTATTCCATTCAACTATTCTCATAAGGAGAAAAGTTTCCTAAGTTACTATTATCATTTTTCCATGTAGGAATGTAAACAGTTCAACTTCGATAAGTTCCTTATGATTTTTTTCCCTGTTTACATTTTCATGCTTCTCTTGCTTCTTGTACCTGAATGTCAAATTTTCTATTCAACTCTGGTTTTTTCATCAAGAATGCTTGAAAGTCCTCTATTCCATTGAAGAGCCATATTATTGCCTGAAACATGATACTCTGTTTTGCTGGGTAGGTGATTCTTGGTTTTAGTCCCAGCTCTTTGACCTCTGGAATATCATATTCCAAGCTCTTCAATCCCTCAGTGTAGAAGCTGCCAGATCCTATATTAGCCTGACTGTGTTTCCACAGGATTCAAATTGTTTCTACCTGGCTACTTGTAATATTTTCTTCTTGATCTGGGAACTCCAGAAACTGGCTATAATATTCCTAGGAGTTTCCTTTTTGGGATCTTTTTCAGGAGGTGATTGGTGGATGCTTTCAATCTCCATTTTGCCCTCTGGTTCTAAAACATTAGGGCAAATTTCCTTGAGAATTTCTTGAAGAATGATTTCTAGTTTCTTTTTTTTGATCATGACTTTCAGGTAGTCCAATAACTTTTAAATTATCTCCCCTGGATCTGTTATTTGGTCAGTGGTTTTTCCAATGAGATATTTCACACTGCTTTCTATTTTTTCATTTGTTTGCATCTTTTTAATAGTATCTTGATTTCTCTTAATGTCACTAGCTTCCATTTGCTCCATTCTAATTCTGCAGTAATAACTCTCTTCAGTGAGCTTTTGAGATTCTTTTTCCATCTGCCAAATTCGAATTTTTAAGGCATTTTCCTCCTCATTGCCTTTCTGAGCTTCTTTTGCCATTTGATTTAATCTATATTTTTAAGGTGTTATTTTTTTCAGTCAGGTTGTTGTCTCTCATTTCATAATTTTTTTGCATCGTTCTCATTTCTCTTGCCAATTTTTCCTTCACTTCTCTAATCTGGTTTTCAAAATCCTTCTTATGCTCCTCTATGGCCTGTAACCAGCTCATATTTTTCTTGGAAGCTTTTTTTGCAGGAGTTCTGACTTCACTGTCTTCCTCCTGTTCCATGCTTTGAACTTTTTTGTCCACAAAAGAGGAATATAGAGTCAAATTGCTGAGCTCACTTTTCTTCTTTTGTTTTCTCATTTTGCCACTCAATTGCTTGACTTTTGAGCTTTTTGCCACAGTGGAACTCTGCTACCAGAAAGGGGAGCTTTGTCCCAATTGTTGGGTTTCAGCAGTTGCTGAACCTATTAGTTAGCTGCCTTCTCTGATGCGTCCACATGCTCTGGCAAACTGGTCACACCCCAGGATCTCCACCCTAGACAGTGATACAGATTCAAGGAGGTTAAAGCAAGATCAATTATGTCTCAGACTGGTTGCTTTGCCCCCCTACAATCTACAGGACAGGAGCTCTGAAGCAGCCACAAGGCAGAGGCTGTAATGCCACCACACCTCAGCAGTTTCTAACCCTATGGGCAAAGGTTGTAGCACACTTTCAGAATTCCCAGTTCCCACAAAGTCTACACTGGCCTCTCACTTTGTCTTCGAAATCCATGGATTGAGAATTCTGGAAACAACTACAGCTCCTGGTGATCTGGAGGCCCTCTAGCTGGCCGCTGGACAGGCTGCTCTGAGGCTAAAACGTCGAGTTCATGCAGGGTTTTGCTTGGCTCCCAGAGTTCTGGGCTGCCCCCTTCCTGTTTGCCTACTGGGCTGTTTTCAGCTGAAGTTCAGCTTCTCTCTGTCATTTTGTGGGTTCTCTAGCTCCAAAGTTTGTTTACATGAATTGGAGAAGGTGGAAGCTGGAGCCATGCAGAAGTCCTGTTTCTACTCAGCCATCTTGCCTGCACCCCCATGAAAATATTTTCTGCTTGTACATATTTTGCCTAGCTTTAGAAGAAAGAGGGAACCTGAACTGCATTTGTTTACCTTGAGACGAAGTCAACTTTGAGCCCTAGGTGTCTTACACTGAAGGTCAATAGGCAGCTTTTCAAAATTGTATTAGTTTCCAGAGGAACCCTTTGGATCTATGGAACTAATAGCTGAGGATACAAAGGAAGAAAAAAAGAAAATTCTAACCCTTGAGCAGCTCAAATACTCATGGGTGAGGTAATATGTAAAGCATTTGACACATAGGAGAAATATATAGCTATTGGATGGAAATCTCAAATGGGAAGGGAGGATAAGGAAGCACTAAATGAAGGATAATGGTGGTTTTGGTGGTGATGAAGATGATGATTAAGTTCTAGTCTCAGGTCTCCAATCTAGTAATGACTTCATTCCTCAAGCCTTCTGCTTCACTTCTGCTGAAATCAGCAATAGTTTTAAAGCATTACTGGGGTATGATAGTATATTTTTAACTGAGCTTTCAGGAAGAAAAAAGTATTCAAACATATTTAAATTTAATCTTCATTATTAATACATATATAAACCATGAAGAAAATCTAAAATTAAGTCATGATTTGATTGCTAAGTTCTGAGGTGTCATTTTTTTCACTGAAAATTTAATAGTCCTATGTCTGCAAGACTGGCAGAGCTGACCCTGAATACAGTCATTTTGTAGCTGCACTGCCTCTTGTTTCCAGGGCAATAAGTTTTGATGAACATTTTTCCTTATAAGCTGTCTTCATTTTATCTCACATCCCATTTGCTATCAAGCTACAAGATATTCACTTGCATCTTTACATTGACAACTGGATTTTAAGAAATTTTTGATAGTCTTTTGTCTTCAAAGATACCTATAAAGAGGAATAGAATGGCTGCAATCCAGCCTGAAGAAGCAGTTAGTTTTTAAAAGCAAATTCAAATTGCATAAAACATGTTTTAAAAACCAAGACCTTAAGTGCTAACAAATTTTGCCCTCTCCTGAAAATGTAACAGAATAGAGAAGAAATAAGTTTTCATTTTTATGCAGAGGATCTGTACTTCAATCATTTCTCTATTTACTACCTAACTTTTCTGGAGTAATTTACTTTATGGAAATAACCAATTATTCATAATCTTACCATACTCCTCCTCTGGTTAGACTTGGTATAAATTAATAATTATTGTATTTACTTAATTATATCTTCATCATTTATCTAAATCTACATCCATGCTTTTAGCTATATGTATCCCTTTTTCTATCTCTATTTCTTGCCTATCTTCTTTTGAAGAATTGAAATTTCTCATTTTTTCTTTATGTATACCATGCTAAGCCTGTTCCCTTGCATAGAGTAGATAACATATGGATGTTGTTGAATTGTATGATGGAGAAGATTTATTTATCTGTGGATGTGTCATTTGAATAAGTTAAAATATAAGCATACGGAGGTCAAAACTATCCCTGCTATTTACCAGTTCCAGGCGCACAGAAGTGGCTTAACTTTCATATTGATATATTATCCATACTAAATTTATCTTTTGAAATCTGATAAAGCTGTATCATTTAATTCTTTTTAAATCAGGATGCCATTCAATGTACATGCAGTTCCATCTTGAATTGAGACATGCCTAAATCAAATGAGTATGATAGAAATATGTGTCCACTTCCTATCAAAAATATTACACAGGGGTGGAGCCAACATGGTGCAGTAAAAACAGGACTTCCATATGGCTCCACCTCCAATCACCTCCAATACATGTAAAAAAATGACTCTAAATAAATTTTAGAGCTACAGAACCCCCCAAAGTGACAAAGAGAAAGAACTAGTCCACTGAAGTCATCCTGGAAGGCCAACAGCAATGGTCTATCACACCGTACTGGGAGCTGAGCATAGTCCCATGTGAGCCACATGGCCCAGGGCAGCCACAAACAGCAGCAGCCTGAGCAGAATTCAGGAGAGTAAATCACCAGCATCTGTGGTGGTTTCCAGACTTCTCAAGCCATACAGCCCAAAGACAAAGCAAAAGGTGAGTGGGGAAATCTGTCAGAAGAGGGGGACAGAAGAGGGTGGTCAGGCCCCTGCCCTCAGAATAAGAAGTGGCCTAGGAGCAGTGACTGCAGCTGCTGCCATGTGGTTTCCTCCAGAGCTTCTGGCCTGCAGATAGTAGGTGGACCAAGCAACCACTCAGAGGGAAATTACTCTTGCTTTAACCTGCTTGGATCTGGATCATGGTCTTGGGTGGTGCTCCTGGGGTGTTTGGCCACTGTTGCAACAGCTTGTGGTGTCTGTAGAGAGGGGCCCTCCTAAAAGCTCCAAAAGCTGTGAAAACCCCAACAATGTGGGGACCTCTCCCCATTCTGGAAGTAGAGTTCTATCATGGCAAAGAGCTCAAAAGACAAGTAATTGACTGGCAACATGAGCAAGCAGAGTAAGCACAATTAGACCATAGAATCCTTTTTTTGGGTATAAAAAGGATCAAAGCATAGAATGGGAGGAAGACAACGAAGTCGGACCTCCTGTGTCCCAGTATCCAAGAAAAATATGAAATGCTTACAGGCCATGGAGGAGCTCAAGAAGGATCTTGAAAGTCTAGTAAGAGAAGTAGAGGAAAAATTGGGAAGAGAAACGAGAATGATACAAGGAAATCATGAAAAGTGAGTCAACAGCCTGCTAAGGTAGACTGCCAAAATACTGAAGAAAACAACACTTTAAAAAGTAGACTAACTCAAATGGCAAAAGAGGCTCAAAAGGCCAATGAGGAGAAGAATGCCAGAAAAAGCCAAATTTGCCAGATGGAAAAGAGATTTCAAAAATTCACTGAAGAGAATAATTCCTTCAAAATTAAATTGGAGCAAAAGCAAGCTAAAGACTTTGTAAGAAATTAAGATACTATAAAACAGATTCAAACAAATAAAAAAATAGAAGGCAATCTGAACTATCTCACTGGAAAATGACTGACCTGGAAAATAGACCCAGGAGATATAATTTAAAAATTATTGGACTACCTGAAAACCATGATTTAAAAAAAGATCCTAGATAAAACCTTTCAAGAAATTATCAAGGACAATTTCCCTGATATTCTAGAACCAGAGGGCAAAATAGAAATCAAAAGAATTCACTGATTGCCTCTTGAAAAGGACCCCCAAAATAAAACTTCTAGGAATATTATAGCCAAATTCCAGAGTTCCCAGCTCAAGGAGAACATACTGCAAGCAGTCAGGAAGAAAAACGTTGCATATTGTGGGAGTGGCTACGTGGCACAATGAGTAAGAGCACCTGCTCCAGAGTCAGTAGGACCCGAGATTGGTTCTGGCCTCAGATACTTAACACCCACACAAAAAAAAACCTGGCCGTGTAACTTTGGGAAAGTTACTTAACCCTAATTGCTTTAAAAAAAATTGAATATTGTGGAAAGACAATCAGGATAATTCAAGCCCTAGCTCCCACATTAAGGGATCAAAGGGCTTAGAATATGATATTCCAGAGGTCAAAGAAAATAATATTCAAACTAAGAATCACCTACCCAGCAAAACTGAGAATAATGCTTCAATGAAAAATATGGATATTCAATGAAATAGAGGATTTTTACTCTTGATGAAAAAACCAGAGCTGAGCAGAAAATTTGACTTTCAAATACAAGAAGCAAGAGAAGCATGAGAATTTAAACAGGAAAAAAAAATCATGAGGAACTTTTAAAAGTTAAATTCCTACTTGGAAAAACAATAATTGTAACTCATACGACTATTCTCAGTATAAGGATAGTTGAAAGGAATATATATGTACATATATGCATACAAATATATATGTATGCATAGGAGGGTGTATGTGTGTGTGCATATATATATACACACATACATGTGTGTACATATGTATGTACATGTATACATAGACAGAAGCCACAGGATGAGTTGGATATGAAGGGATGATATCTAAAAAATAAAATTGAGGTAAGAGAGGAATATTAAGGAGAAGGTGAAAGGGAGAGATAGAATAGGGTAAAGTATCTCATATAAAAGAGGCAAGAAAAAACTGTTACGATGGAGGGAAAGAGCAGGAAGGTAAAAGAGAAAGGTTGAAGTTACTCTTACTGAATTTGGCTTAAGGAAGGAATAACATACACACTCAATTGTATATCATACCCTACAGGAAAATAGGGTGGGGGGGGGATAAGATGGGGGATGGTAGAAGGGAGGGAAGATTGGGGAAGAGGATAATTAGAGGCAAACACTTTTGAAAAGGGACAGGGTCAAAGGAGAAAACAGAATAAATGTGAAGCAGGGGATAGGATTGAGGGAATTATAGTTAGTCTTTCACAAAATAACTACTATGAAAATGTTTTGCATAACTACACATGTACAATCTATATTGAACTGCTAATCTTCCTAGTGGAGGTCGGTGAGGAAGGAAGAAGGGAAAAAATCTGGAACACAAAGTTATAAAAACAAATGTTTTAAAAAAAAAGTTTTTTTTTTTTTTAACATGTTACTGGGAAATAATATATATATATATAGGCACTGGGGCATAGAAATCCATCTTGCCCTACTAGGAAGTTGCGGGCTGGGGGAGGAGAGGATAAAAGAGAGAACAGGTTGGGAAATGGGTTATTAAGCAGGATCACTATTTTGGGTTTGAGGGTATAGGAAAGATGGGGAGAAAAATCCGTGACTCAAAATATTGTGGAAATGAAGTTTGGAAATGAAAAATAAATTGGAAAAAATAAAAATAAAAGGCATTACAGAAAGGCTGTCCCCAACTTGATAACAGTTTTCCTAAAAGTGTTTCAATATGAAGAGGACAGTGGGTCAAATTTAGAGCTCCTGACACTAATGACTCACAACTTTTTTTAATCAAACATTTCTTGCATTATGTGGTTTTTTTATTAGACTAATTTTAGGAACAACATTTTTTTTGGTAATATGCTACCAGTTATTCATACACTGAATTTTTTTTCAGTTTCCTTTCATTTATATGCAATTTTATTTTTTTCCTCTCTTTTTTTTTTATTTTTTAGTTTACATCATTCATTTACATAAGATTTTGGGTTACAAATTTCTCCCCATTTTTCCCCTACCCACCACCCCAAAACAACAATCCCACGGAATATCCCCTCCCACAATCTTGTCTCTCCCATATCTTCCCCCATATGCCCTCCGACTTTCCAGTAGGGCATGGTAGATCTCTATGCCCCATTGCCTGTATGTCTTATTTCCCAGTTACATGTAAATTAATAATAATAACATTAATTATATAATTATATTTTTAAACATATGATTTTTAAGCTTTGAATTTCATTCTTTCCCTTCCTCCCTCATCACCAACCATTAATTGGAAGATAAGCAATTCAATATAGGTTGCCCATGTTTAGCTATGCAAAATATTTCTTTAGTGTATATAATGTGAAAGACTGACTATATTTCCCTCCATCCTATCCCACCCCCCACTTGCTCTATACTCTATTTTGATCTTGTCCCTTTTCATAAGTGGGTGCTTCCAACTTCCCTCTCCCCCAGTTTGCCCTCCCTTCCATCATTCCCCCTCATATTCCCTTGCCCCCTACACTCCTGTAAGGTGAGATACCCTACTTAATGTGTATGTCATTCCCTCCCTAAGACGAATTCAATGAGAATAATGTTGACTTGTTCAATTTTGCCTTCCTGTTCTTCACCTCCATTGTAACAGTTTTCCCTTGCTTCTTCCATATGAAAAAATTTATCCCATCCTTTCTCTCCACATCTCCTCTCATTACATTCCTCTCTCACCTCTTAATTTCACTTTTTAAGTATCATCGCTTCCTATTCAATTGGTCCTGTGCCCTCTGTCTATGCATATATATATACATATTTACACACATTTACATATGTATTCATATGCCCATATGTCCTATTTAGACATATATATGTATGCATATATTTATACATACATACACACACATATAGAAATACATTTGTATTCCCTTCAATTATTCTCAAATTGAGAAAAGTTTCATAAGTTACAATTATTGTTTCTCCATTTAGGAATGTAAATAGTTAAACTTTGATAAGTTTCTTATGATTTATTTTCCCTGTTTACCTTCTCATGCTTTTCTTCCTTCTTGTATCTGCATGTCATTTTTTCTATTCAACTCTGTTTTTTTCATCAAGAATGCTTGAAAGTCCTCTAGTTCACTTAATGACAATATTTTTCCCCTGAAAAAAATATACTCACTTTTGCTGGGTAGGTGATTCTTGGTTTTAGTCCCAGTTCCTTTGACCAGAATATCATATTCAAAACCTTTTGATCCTTCAGTGTAGAAGCTGCCAGATCCTGTGTTATCCTGATTGTGTTTCCACAGCATTCACATTGTTTCTTCTTGGCTGCTTATAATATTTTCTCCCTGATCACAGAGCTCCAGAGACTGTCTAGAATATTCCTAGGAGTTTTCTTTTTGAGATCTTTTTCAGGAGGTGGTCATTGGAGTCTTTCAACCTCTGTTTTGCCCTCTGGTTCTAAAACATCAGGGCAATTTTCCTTGAGAATTTCTGAAGGAAGATTTCTTTTTGATAATGGCTTTCAGGTTGTCCAATAAATTTTAAATTATCTATCCTGGATCTATTTTCCAGGTCAGTTGTTTTCCCAATGAGATATTTCACATTTCCTTCTATTTTTTCATTTGTTTGGATCTGTTTAATAGTATCTTGATTTCTCCTAAAGTCACTAGCTTTCATTTGCTCCAATATAATTCTGGAGGAATGATTCTCTTCAGTGAGCATTTGAGATTCTTTTTCTATCTGGCAAATTCAAATTTTTAAGGCATTCTTCTCCTCATTGCCTTTTTTGAGCCTCTTTTGCTATTTGACTTAGTCTTTTTTAAGGTGTTATTTTCTTCAGTCAGGTTGATGTCTCTCATTTCATGATTTTCTTGCATCATTCTCCTTTCTCTTCCCAATTTTTCCTACACTTCTCTAATCTGGTTTTCAAAATCTTTCTTAAACTCTTCTATGGCCTGTAACCAGCTTGTATTTTTCTTAGAAGCTTTTTTTGCAGGAGTTCTGACTTCACTGTCTTCCTCCTGTTCCATGCTTTGATCTTTTTTGTCCCCAAAAGAGAAGTTTAGAGTCAGATTGCTTTGCTTGCTCTTCTTCCTTTGCTTGCTCATGTTGCCACTCAAATGCTTGTCTTTTGAGTTTTTTGCCACAGTAGATCTCTGCTACTAGAAAAGGGAGCTTTGTCCCAATTGCTGGGTTTTTCACAGCTGCTGGAGCTATTAGTTGGGTGCTCTGTCTGAATCCTCCACATGCTCTGACAAACTAGTCACACACCCCAGGACCGCCACCCTAGACAGTGATCCATATCCTAGCAGGTTAAAGTAAGATCAATTAACCCTCAGACTGGATTCTTGATCCCCCTACAATCGGCAGTCTACAAGCTCTGAAGAAGCTAAGTGGCGGCGGCAGCATGGCAGTGGTGACTCAGCCACTTCTCTCTCCAGGGTGGGAAGTCCGGACCACACTCCCAAACTTCCGGTTCCCAAAGTCCACAGTGCACTGAACTCTCACTTTGTCCTTAGCATCTGTGGGTTGATAATTCTGGAACCTGCCACAGCTGGTGGTGATCTGATGACCCTCCAGCTGGAGGCTGGCTGTGGCTACCCTGAAGCAAAAAACTCTAGGTCATGTGGGGCTGGGCTTGGCTCCCAGCATGCTGTATTGGCCTCTTCCTGCCAGCCTGCCAAATTTTCTTCAACAGGAAGTTAGCTTTTCTCTGTCATTTTGTGGGTTCTTTAGCTCCAAAGTTTGTTTAGAGTCTGTCAGGTGCAATTTTAAATCTTCTGCAATTATGATGATACACTATTTTATTGCTGCATGTTATTACCAGGAATATATTTATGTTTATAAGTTGCCTTTTGCCCAAAAGAAGTATTTAAAAGCTCTGAAATTTCTATAGGATATCGAATTCCAATTATATCATTTGTTTATGGCAGTGTTCCAAGATGTTTACAGTGATGAAAACTAAATCAGTAATTTTAGCAATTAATTACATAGAACCTCAACTAAAATTTCTATGTTGTTACAATTCCATATTTCAATGGCAATTCATCCAATGAGTTTTCAGTCATGAGTTTTAAGTCAAAGTAATTGATTTCTTTCCAATCCAATGAGTTTTAGGTCAAAGTGATTTCTTTAAAAACATTCTCTAATAAATTCTGTAAGTGTTTTGCTCCCTGTTTTTCTAACAAATGCCCAGAAGATTCATGCAGTGATTTGATTTGTCGAAAGTCACACACATTGCAGGGATCCAACATACTGAGCCATCCATTATTATTATTTGTAAATGTATTCCATCTATTAAGATTTAATTGTATGAATTTAAAAATGATGAGAGAGCACTAAGACTAGAGTTCAGCAGATGTTTTCAAATATATCTTTAGATATAGCTGAAAGAACTTTGGGAATTAAATTAATCTCCATTTATCCTGGTTTCTTTACCAGTAAAATGCAGATAACAACTTGTAATCACTCCACTTCCCAGAGTTTGGATAATCAAATTAGATGATATTTGTAAAGCACATTGCCTGGAAGGTTGTAGGTTGTACATTATTATTATTATAAATATAAATGATGATGATGAAACAGCACCAACGAGTTTATTAGATCAGTCAGTCTCCACTGGTTTTTGACAATGTTACATTAGAGATGTTCCACAGGAAAAGGATATCCTTGTTCCCCAGCAGAATCTGATGCCCAATAGAAATTCTGTTTGACACCCAAGGAACCACAAATACTGAAGTCCATAGAAATGGTTCTAAATGGAGGCTTTTTGGTTAATGTTTTCATAACATGGTCAATTATTGCTATTATAATTTACAACACCAATAATAAGATGTGATTGGCAGAGTTACAGTCATCGTGATGCATGGTTGTAGGAACTGTATAGGGGTTACAAGATATTTTTTTAACTTTCAAATTAGTAAATAAATATACTCTGCTTTTATAAGACAGGTTGAATTGAAAGAGACAGTGACGAGCTTCTTATAATCTTGCATTTTAAATTTTTGTTCAGATAAAAGTGATAAAACTTCATAGAATTTAGGACCATGAGCATCCGTCATAGGATTTTTCTTTCATTTTGTAAATAAAAAATAGTTGGGTAGAGAGAGATGAGATGACCAAAGGAAAGGTACCCATGCTATAAACAGTAAAGCTGGCCTTTATATCTAGATTCTCTGACTCCAAATCCAGAAATATTTTCATGATATTACTGCAAAGGCAAGAAATTTTTAGGGAAAGTTTCTGGAGGTTACAAACACATTAAAAAAAAAGGAACTTCAAAATCATCCCTATGGATTTCAGTGTTTGTGGTTCCTTGGTGGCAAATAGACTTCTTCAGTGGGGATGAGATTCTGCTGGGGCAGCGAGAATATCCTCAACCACTGGGACATTGTTAGAGTTATATTCTCCAACAACATTAGGGATTTATTGATTTCATGATTGCCACTACATTTCATTCAACTGTCTGCTTTGGTGATAAAACCAGCAATTATGAATATGAACTGATTTTTCTCTCTCAGTTGATATTTTTCTCCCATCTCACATTGAAAAAGTCAATTCACTGTCATGCTGATTAACTCACCAGCCACTGGAGACTCATCTTCAGTGGGACACAATTGAAATAATGAAATGGTATTTACTACTATTGTTACCCAGAAGGTAATTATTGGATGCCCCTGACATTCTACATTCAGCGAATGAACATTGTTTTAACTGTTTGTCTTTCTGGAAAGAGGTTCCCTATGAAGTTAAACTATTACTTATTAAAAACTCTTGTGAACAGTGACTAAATAATTTGTGGAATTCTTGAGAGTTTTTTTTTTTTCCCTCCCCATCTTGGAGAGCAGTATGATAATTTAAATTCATCGGCAAAGCAGGAGGTGGCGTTTCACATCAGGTATTTGGATTTCTACAGCAGCCATTCCATTTCTCAAACTTTATCTGGACTAGTGCCAATTTAATCTAGTATTACATTAGGTAAGCTTGTCAGAAGAGCAAGAGGGAACGACATCTTCCAATTGAACCTCTTCCTTGGTAAGGAATTGAAGCTCTGGGTCATTATGCAATTTGTCTAAAATAAAAAAAAATGAAGTAAAATGGGGGAATTCTGACTTCTAATCGAGGTTTATGACTAGGAGTTATAGTGGATAAAGTACAAACTTCAGACTCAGGAAAACATAATTTTGATTCCTGACTAAGAAATTCCTGACTAAATTCCTGACTACTATGTAACGCTAAATAAATGATTTAAATTCTTTAACCTCAATTTCCTCATATTTTAGAGACTTATGAGAATCAAGTGAGGTAATATATGCAAGATGCATTACAACTACTAAATCATTATCTCAGTTTTATCCATTATTATCTTTAGTAGGAGGAAAACCACACAAGAACATTTTGATACAGGGAATAGAATTCAATTATATAAGCATACAAAAATGGCTTTCAATAGTGAGAACTCAGATATGTTAAATGACACATATGGAGGGGATTCAATCACTTTTTCCAGACCTTTAAAAATATGTGTAGAAGACATGAGGAAGAAGGTGGTGGCCATAATACATGATTGTGATTTGCCAAGATGTGGATATCAATTGGACTAGAGCACAAATGGCTCCAGCATAGAGGATGGTAGAAATGATTAACTAAAAGGTTGGAATTGGAAGAGAGGAATGTAAATTTATCATTTGAGTAAATAAATGAACAGAATAACGAATGGAAGAAGAATGTAAGGGAGGGAGGGACAGAGGAAGGAAGGAGGAAAGGAAAAAAGGAAGGAAAGAAGGAGAAAGAAATGAGGTAAAGGAGTGAAGGTAAGAAGGAAACTAAGGAGGGAGGAAGTAGGAAAGTTAGGGAAAGTGTTATGACAAGCCCGAGAGGAGCATCATTACCTTTGGTTCTCTTCGTATCATCCCAAACAGTTTCTTTCTTTTCCATCAGAAAACAAAACAAAACAAAACAAAATACAAATAGCAAGACTAAACAAGTTGAATGTTAGCAGGATATAAGTGAGTATGTGTATTTTGAATGTGTGTATGTATGTATAGGTTATATATGTATATACACATACATATTAAAATATA
Organism: Petaurus breviceps papuanus; assembly: GCF_028583685.1. Taxonomy (NCBI): domain Eukaryota; kingdom Metazoa; phylum Chordata; class Mammalia; order Diprotodontia; family Petauridae; genus Petaurus; species Petaurus breviceps. The sequence goes on from NW_027185804.1 coordinate 39,774,116, forward strand.
TAAATTTTATACCAAGTAAATATGTGTGTATATATGTATGTAGGTATGAATGTATGTATATGAATATGCATGTATATTTATTTTAAATCTACACATATGTGTTTGTGGAGACTGGAAGAGACAGTAAATAAGTCAGTGTGTGTATGTGTATTTTGAATGTGTGTATGTGTGTATATGTTTATACCCATAAATAGAAAAATATATAAATTTTATACCATGTATATATGTGTATGTATGCATATGTGTATATATATGTAGGTGTGAATGTATGCATATTATGCCTGTATGTTTATTTTAAATCTATACATTTGTGTTTGTGGAGATGGGAAGAGACAGTTGGAGACAGAGAGGGAGAGAGACATGAACTTGTGTCTGGGGAGCCACTAATAGAATTTGGCATTCAAGCTGTCTAGAAGATAGCTTGGAAAACTAAGAGATAGAACTGAAGAGGAGAAAAAAGTCCATAAGTGAAGGCCACCACCATAAAGGCACAGAATTAAGAGATGGAATGTCATGATGGAATGTTTGAAAAATAGCAAGGAGGACATTACGAATAATGAGCAAAGGGAATGGAAGAGGTTAGAAGAATGGAAAGGTAGGATCATAGTTGTAAAAGGATTTAAATATTAAATGGAAGAATTTAGATTTGATCTTAATGGGAAGAACAAGAGTTCTTGGGTATGAATCTGTGTGTAGAGAATGGGAAGTAGGGAGGAGGCTATTTTATCTGATTAGAACTGCAATTTGGGAAGATCGACTATTCAGCAGAGTGCAGTATGTAGAGAAAAAGGTTGAGATTTCAAGCAGGAAGATTAACCAGAAGATTATTGTAATAGACCAGGGGAGAGGTGAGAACATCCTGTATTAGGGTAATGGCGATGGGGGTGTAAAGAAGGAAAAACATCAGGGAGCTGTTGTGAAGGTAGAAGATAAGATATGACAACTGACAAACTATGTGAGGCAATTTGGAGTGAGAGGTTTAGGGACAAAAACAAGGTTGAGACTTTTGATGACTGAGAGTTGTCAGGGGACCCAAAGAATAATGGGAAAGTTGAGATGAGTGGAATATTTCCCAGTGAAAGATAATAAGTTTTGAGGATATAACTGTCCCTGATTTTATATGTCAATCTAGTCATGTGGAATAATGAAATTCATTGATATGCCTTTGAAGGTTTCCATTTTTCCATCACCCTGATGGCCTTAGTATCAGCCAACCTGAATCCCAGCACAGGGCTAGCTACCTATGTGACCTTAGGTGAAGCTCTTACTTCTTATCACTTTGACTTGCTCATCTCCAAAATAATGTGGCAAATAAATTACAAATTATGAATTGTAAGCAGAGTTCAAACTTTGGCTCCAAATTTAGGATTTCAGGATAAACTGAGCACTGAACCTCTATGAGTTGTGGTTAAATGACTATCATATAAAAAGAAGGGATAACAATATTTTGGGGAGCAATTCCTTATTATGTCTATACCATGTTAGTTGCCCAGCCCTCACTCTTTATTTCAAAAGATTTCATGCCTAATGTCCAGGATTTTTTACCTTGTCAGTAAGAAACCTTTCCTGAAGAGACCACACCTCTTGTTTTCTTCAGCAGGGTCTAATGACTAAAATTCAAATTGGAGCCAACAGTCCTGGGTCTGAATTCTCTCTCTGGCTCTTTCCATCTGGGTGAGCAAGAGTATACCAATTAACTTCTCTGAGTCCCAGCTTACTGATCTATAAAATGGGAATGCTTTTCATACTTACACTGAGGCTTATTTGAGGTTTAAATGAGGCATAGTTGCCAGGACATTTTGTAAACTTTGAAGTATAGGTTATTCTTTTATTACTCATAGTCACTGAACTTTTTCTTTCTTTTTAGTCAAATATATTTCAAAGGATTCAAGGATTGCCTAAGAAGGAAGACCCCACTGCCCATACAGTTAACCTGGTGCCTTGCAGCTTCTGGGCTTAAAGTGATACTTTGGTAATTACAGGCTAAGGGATTTGCCCAGAGTCTTTTAGCCAGAACAAGGGCAGGAAAGAAGTTTCCCTGACTCCAAGATTATTACTTGGCCTACTCCCTCATCTCAGTCAAGCTTTAGCCCCACACTTCCCATTTGACTTAAAAGACTCATTAAACTTGCCTACAATTTCATGCAAAATGTGAATATGTATATGAAACATAAGTATACAATTTAAAACATAACAAGAAGATATATCACTGTTGAATTTTAATCCTCAATAAAGATGATTTGACTCATTTTCTCCTTCCTTTGGTTACAGACAAACTAATTATCATGAAAGGAATCTACTATCATCAGTTACTTCTAAGATGAAAGTGAGATGAATCACAATCCTTAGGACTGAGGATTTTGGATCCCTTCTTCCCCACTGCCCAAAATCTATCCATAACAGAATAAGCAGTTTCATGTAGAAGACTCATTAGTGACTTCCTTTGAAATTAAAATAACTGGAATTTTTGGTGAGGTATAACCAAGTTCTCCTTAGAGAAAAAAAATGAAGAGGAAAAGAAAGAACCAATAAGACTTTAGGATTATTAGGAATTTGGCAAGGATGGCTCAAAATGGAAAATAAAAACAATGTAACTGAATTCATTCTGCTGGGTCTTACACAAAATCCAGAGCTTCGAAAAATTTTCTTTGTCATTTTTTCAGTCATATATCTTATCACAATTATAGGAAACTTTCTTATTATCATTACTTTGACTTCCAGTCAGACTTTGACATCACCCCTGTACTTTTTTCTAACCTTCTTATCCATAGTGGATGCTACCTACTCTTCAGTCATTGCTCCTAAAATGATCGTGGATTTACTTTATGAGAAAACAGCAATCTCGCTGGAAGGCTGTCTGACTCAGCTCTTTGCAGAACATTTTTTTGGTGGTGTTGGAATCATCCTTCTTGTAGTTATGGCTTATGATCGCTATGTGGCCATCTGCAAACCTCTTCACTACATGACCATCATGAATCCTCGTGTTTGCCACCTGCTGGTGGCAGCGTCCTGGGTGGGGGGCTCCATTCATGCCACCACACAACTCTTCTTCATGGCCCATCTTCCCTTCTGTGGCCCTAATGTCATTGATCACTTCATGTGTGACTTGTTCCCATTGCTGAAACTGGCCTGCATGGACACCCAAGTTCTTGGCCTTTTAGTCATTGCTAACAGTGGAGTAATGTGTCTGTCAATATTTCTCATTCTAACTGCCTCTTATGTAGTTATCCTCTCTTCCCTGAAGGGTGGTAGTTCAGAAGGAAGGAGGAAGGCCCTTTCAACCTGTAGCTCTCACTATACAGTGGTGGTCTTATTTTTTGCTCCCTGCATATTCTTGTATGTGAGGCCAGTAGCTACCTTCCCTATAGATAAACCAGTGGCTGTATGTTTCACTATGATTACCCCTATGTTAAACCCTTTGATTTACAGCCTTAGAAATAGAGAGGTTAAACGTGCCATGAGGAAACTCTGGATCAGATGAATGCTTTTGACTGTTCAGGAAAAATCAGTTTACAAATTAAAAATCATTCAAATGCAGCAGAAGGATGAGATTTTTTTAATGTAAATTAAAAACATATACAAATACAAAATGACAAAGAAAAAAGTTGCCATGTGTACAGCAAAACATGATAGAAGATTCAAAATATATAGCAATAAATTCCCATTTCTAAAAGGCCTGTATAAAATATATTATGGTTGTTTTGAGAGTTGTCTGTCTTTTCCTTTCTTCCTTGTAAGTTTTCTTTGGTTTTTCCTGTGCCCTTTTTATTTCATTCTTTTCCACCATTTCTCTCTCCCCCAGGATACTACAATTAAGCATGAAGATACACACATGCACACACATGTACATACAAATCTGTCTCTCTCTCACCTCCGCCCTGTTTTTATACTAAGATAATTCTTAGCTATGCTGCAATTACATGTTTCATATTTTAGATAAGGTTAGTGAGTATCTTTTAAGGCAAATGGAAGTGAGGGTTTAAAGCTTCACTGAGATGAGGATGTAGGCAGATAGTCAATAAATATGGGCTGTTTATCTCTTATTTACATAACATACAAAACCTATGTTTAAGATTGTTATTAGTAATTGGGTAGTTTATGTGAAAGATTGTGATAGAATTGAATATAGCATGATTTTAAGTATAAAACTGTTTAGGAACAATTAAAAAGCTAACTGAAGAGTTAATTCCTTCAGAATTATCCTGGAGCCAATGTAAGCTAGTGACTTTAGGAGTAATCAAGACACTATTAAACAGATCCAAAAAAAAAGAAAAAAATGAAGGCACTGTGAAATATCTCATTGGAAAAACCACTGACCTGGAAAATAGATTCAAGAGAGATCAATTAAATAATTAATTAATCAAATTGATGTGATTGATTGCTTAAAATAATTAAAAATTATTGGAATACCTAAAAGCCATGATCAAAAAAAGAACCTAGAAATCATCCTACAAGAAATTCTCAAGTTAAATTGCCCTGATGTTTTTGAACCAGAGGGTAAAATAGAGGTTGAAAGAATCCACTGATCAGCTCCTGAAAAAGATCCCCAATAGAAAACTCCTAGTAATATTATAGCCAGCTTCCAGAGTTCCCAGATAAGGAGAAAATATTACAAGCAGCCAGGAAGAAACCATTTGAATACTGTGGAAACACAAACAGGATAACACAGGATCTAGTAGCTTCTACATTGAATGATTGAAGTGCTTGGAATATGAAATTCTGGAGGTAAAAGGAACTGGGATTAAAACCAAGAATCAGATACCCAGCAAAACTGAGTATCATGTTTCAGGGGGAAATATGGTCATTCAATGGAATAGAGGACTTTCAAGTATTCATGATGAAAAACCAGAGTTGAATAGAAAATTCAACATTCAGATACAAGAAGCAAGAGAAGCATGATAAGGTAAAAAGGGAAAAGAAATCATAAGGTATTTATCAGAGTTGAACTATAGATATTCCTACATGGAAAAACGACAATTTTAACTTATGAAACTTTTTCAGTATGACAATAGTTGAAGGGAATAAAAATGTGTGTATATATATATATATTCATACATATATATATATATATATACATACACACACACACACACACACACACACACACATATATATATATATATGTCTATAGGAGGGTATAAGCCATATGAATAAATATGTGAGTGTGTGTGTGTATGTAAAAATATACATAGGGCACAGGACCCATTGAATAGGAAGTGGTGATACTTTAAAGTTGAAATTGAGAGGTGAGAGAGGAATATAATGAGAGGATATGGGGAGAGACAGAATGGGGTAAATTATCTCATAAAGAAGAGGCAAGTGAAAACTGTTACAATGGAGGGGGAAAACAGGAAAGCAAAAGGGAACGATACAACCTTATTCTCATATAATTTGGCTTAGGGAGGGAATGACATGCACACTAAATAAGGTATCTTACCTTACAGGAGAGTGGGGGGGAGGGGATGACATGGGTTAAAGATGGAAGGGAGGAAAAGTTGGGGGGGGAGGGAAGTTAGAAAAGGTACAAGATCAAAGTAGAGAATAGAACAAGTGGGGGGTGGGATAGATGGAGGGAAATATAGTCAGTCTTTCACAATATATCCACTATGGAAATGTTTTTTATAGCTACACATATACAACCTATATTGAATTGCTTATCTTCCCAGTAAGGGTGGGTGAGGAGGGAGGAAGGGAAAGAATCTGGAATTCAAAGTTTAAAATCAAATGTTAATATATACATACATTTATATATATATATATATGTATATATACATACATTTATATATATTTATATATGCATATATATGCAATTTTTTATTTATTTATATTTTCATGCAACTGGGAAATAAGATAAGAAATAACACTGGAGCATACAGATCCTTGTTGCTCTACTGGAAAATTGGAGGGGGCGTGGGAGAGGATATAGGAGACAGCAGGTTGGGCGAGGGGTATTCAGTGGGATCACTGTTTTGGGGTGGCAGGTAGGGGAAGATTGGGGAGAAAATTTGTAACTCAAAATATTGTGGAAATGAATGATCTAAACTAAAATAAATATAAAATTTAATGTAAAAATAATTAAAATAACTGGAAATTTTAGTGAGGTATAGACAATTTCTCATTAGATAAAGAAATGAAGAGAAAAAGAAAGAACCAATAAAACTATTGGAAAATCAGGTATTTGGCAAAGGGTTGACCAAAACAGAAAATAAAAACAATGAAACTGAATTCATTCTGCTAGGCCTTAGACAAAGTCTAAAGCTTCGAAAAATATTCTTTGTAATTTTCTTGATCATATATATTATCAGAGTTATAGGAAACACACTCATAGTTATAACCATGACTTCCAGCCAGGTTTTGAGATCACCCATGTACTTTTTTTTTTAACTTTCTTATCCATCGTGGATACTACCATTTCTTCAGTCAATGTTCCTAAAATGATTGTGGATTTACTTAATGAGAACATAACCACATCCCTGGAAGGCTGTCTGACTCAGCTCTTTGCAGATCACTTTTTTGGTGGTGTTGAAATCATCTTCCTTGTGGTCATGGCCTATGAACACTACGTGACCATATCTAAACCTCTTCACTATATGACCATCACGAATCCTCGTGTTTGCCACCTGCTGGTGACAGCATTCTGGATGGGGGCTCTACACATTCCCCATATAGCTCCTCTTCATGTCCCATCTTCCTTTCTGTAGCCCTGTAACAGTAATGGAATTTAAAGATCCCCCTGTATTGGCTTGGTTTTTGGATTGATTGTGTTAAAAAAAACCCAGAACTTGTGAATCCCACTTGTGGGATGGACTTGACCTGAAAAGAGAGGGCTGAAATGGGAGGAGCTGGTGACATGAATTTAGAGAGGCACAAACAGAGAAAGAGGCAGAAGAATTTTTGGAAGCAGCATCGTGAAGGCAGAGACAGAGAGGATTGCTGAGGTCCAGTTCAAAGTGCCCTGGACTTTTGAGAGCTGCCACCCATAGATGCCAAGGAATGAGGAGACATGGTTGTTATGCTGGTACTTTATCTCTCTGTTTTGATGTTGTTTTGCCAGATTTTTCCACTGGTGAAGGACAGTGCTGTTATTGCAGAGGTTCTGGAACCTTGCTGTTGGTTCAGAGCTCCTGAGACTGTTTTGCAGACAGAGAGTGAATCGTGCCCAATAGTGAAGGCTAGTGCTGTTGTTGCAGAGGTAAACCTAGCTGTTGGTTTAGAAGCCCTGAACAAGGATTTTCTTGTTGTATGTTTACAGAAATCCTGGAAGAGGGTTTTGCTAATGTTTTCAGGGGTCCTAGGACTGTTCTGCAGACAAGGAATGAATTAATGAGGACACTGGCAATGTATCTTGTGGCCTTGCTAAACTTTGTCTCCCCAGGAACAAAGATTGCTGAGAACTTGCCTCGGGTCAAGATGAAGAAAAGACCTCTCTTTGGGTATTAAATGCTGTGCTTAAGCTTGTTGTAACTCTGGGGTAGATGGCCTATTCAGTTGTGATCCAAGGGTGGGAAACTTTTGACTTTTTGGTGCTTTGTGGTTGACTAAATTAAAGTACTGCCTAGGGATGGAGTAGTATTTAGAAGAGGGACTTTGTGATTGACTAAATGAATGTAATGTCCAGGGGTGGAGTAGTACTCAGAGATTATTTAATTACACTTGGTGAATGCTGTAATTTGAATTATGCTATATTTTGATTTTCTCTGTTATTAATTAGTTACTGAATAAAATGGAGAGCACCTATGCCGGTATTTTGAACCTTGGGAAGTTGCCTTTGCTTGGCATACAAGCCCTAATGTTATTGATCATTTCATGTGTGACTTGTTCCCATTGCTGGAACTGGCCTGCATGGACACAAAAGTTCTTGGCATTTTAATCATTGCTAAGAGTGGAGTAATGTGCCTGTCAGTCTTTCTCATACTGTCTTCTATGTAGTTATTCTCTCTTTCCTGAAGGCTCCCAGTTCAGAAGGAAGTTGGCAGGCCCTTTCTACCTGCAACTCTCATTTCATGATGGTCATCTTTTCCCCCCTGTACACACACACACACACACACACACACACACACACATATATATATATATATATATATATAATATTTTTGTGAGGCCTGTAGTTACTTTTCCTATAGATAAAATTGTGGCTCTATGTTGGACTTTGATTACTCCAGTGTTAAACCCCTTGCTGTGCTACCTTAGGAATACAGAGGTTAAAAATGCCATGACAAAACCATTGATTACAAAACTCACTTTTCTTTTTCAATAAAATATATCCAACCATCAAATCATTCAAATGAAAAGCAAAGATATAATTACTTTAGCAATTTTATTACTTTGCCAATTCCTGTGTGCAATATTAGCCCCTTGTTCATAGTTAATCAATGTGACCCCATGTTCAAACCTTGTTTAGAGTTCAGTATGCTACCAGCCAGCCTGCAAGAGTCAGTGTCAGAATATACCCTTCCCCTGCACACTAATCCCCCCTTCCTATGATAGTGTAAGGGCAACACTAATCCCATATGCTCATGATTACTTATATTGATTATCATTTTTTTGCCCTTCTATGTTTTCTTCTTTATATTGTATGAGTAGCTTGAAATGCTCACTTTCAAGTCCCAACCTTGATATGCTAATAAGGGTCAGTAAATGAGTGACAAGGCACAGCGTAGAGGAAGGGAAGAGTGTATGTGTGTCTAATTCCAAGTGGTTTTACAGAATTTAAAATTCCTCCACTTGTATATTTTCCCCTCTCTATGCAGCAGTAAGTGTTCATCTTTAAAATTTTTTTTTCAATTAGCTGTAATATGAAGTTTCAAAATTGTTTTTATTTGTATTTCACTTATTAATGATCAGGAACAATCTTGCTCATTCAATCAACCAACATCTATGAAGCACAGCACTACCTCCTTCATGAACCGCTATTAGAGGAAACTGTGTTCCCAATAAGGCTCTCTTCAAGCCCTGACTAGCCTGTCACTCTGCTGATTACCTTTCCCTATATGGAGATGATTCATCATTTTTGTATGTCTTTTTTAATGTTATCTTTTCCCTACTAGAATTTAAGCTCCTTCAAGATGGTCCTTCTTTTTGCTTACTTTTGAATTCCAGTGTTCAGCACAGTGCTGGCACATCTTAAGCATTTAATAAATATTCTATTTTATCTATCTATCTATTGTTGAACTGGAATTTGGTTAAAGAGGCTAACAAGCTAGATGATATGTAAATTGATGTTGTTTATTTCCTTAAACTAATGGAATACATGGGAGCCAGAGGACAATTCTGACTAGAGACGAACAGAATGAGAAAAGCTTTTATACATTTAGTGCAATCCTGACTCAGAATGTCTGTGAGACTCAGAAATATGATCTCCATGTATTTAACCATAGCATGAGAAAGGGATTTTCTTAACTGAATAGGTTGTAAATACAATAAAATAAGAGAGTTGATGAAGTGTCAATTACAATTCAGTATATCTGTGTTTCTTTGATCACTAACATAGCATAACATAGTATATGTCCATAAAATACTAAGATTAGAAAAGCCCCATTATTCACATTAGTATCTGGGTCACAAGGTGACTTGTCCATAGTGGACATAAATAGAATAAAATAAAATAAAAAAAACATAAATAGGAAGGGACATTTTGAGTTCACTCAGAGAACAAAGAACAGCATGTCTATTATTCATATAAATTAAATCATATATATATATATATATATATATATATATATATATATATGATTTGAGCAGGCTTTGGCCATTGTTGGGATTCAAATGATCTTAAAAAATTATCACTATCTCTCTAAACTGTGTCAATTTCAAATTCATCTCCTATCTATCATCTATATTTTTAATTTATCACTTATCTATTTATCCACGTAATCTAGGCTTGCCCAACCTGCTGACCTGCCAAAGGATTTTGGGCAGCTCACTAAAAATGTAGAATAAAACATCCTTTGTCATTCCTTTGGTTGTAGGTTTAGGAGACATGATTTAATCTGTCATCTATCAATCTCGATATCTATCTATCTATCTATCTTTGATTGACCAACAATAGGTCCCTGCCCAAGCACCTCAGAATGGTTATTTTTGTTTTGTTTCCTTATGGCTCAGGGTGAATGCAAATAGTAATTGCTTCTCTTTAGGTCAGCTGCCCCGAGGGTCTTTCCCTCCCAGTTTGATTTTTTTTTTCTAAAGGGACCATCTCTTTACTTACTTCTCAAACAGGTCTAATCACTGAATTGAGAGCTCAGAAAGAACTTAGCTGCATCCTGGCCCATCTCCAGCTCTCCTGGTCTATATCTGACCACTGAATCCTTATGGTTATGGAGGAGAAAGTGAGGCTGTTAACATCTTAAAATCTACCTTCCTCCTTCAATTCCCACTTAATTGCAAGTAATGGCATCATCTTTCTGATGTGGTGGTCGTCTTTGAGAATGAAGGACATGTATGCATGCATATATATATATATATATATATATATATATATATATATATATATAT